>NC_142176.1:35006928-35345678 GCF_026936395.1 Plectropomus leopardus | reverse complement strand
TACGGGAAAGAAGAGCTCATTCCAGCTAGGATAACTATTATGCCATTGCAGTCCACTACTGTAAGGACATTACACTTGCTGTAGTGTTTGAATGGAATCTAAAATGTGCACGCACTTAAAGATCTCTTGATAGTGATTGCAGACCACTAAAGGCCCAGATTCAAGTTTCAAGAGATACAGAATTTCTATCAGCTGCAGGGCTGCTGCTATGCCAGCTGACAATGACCTCTGACCTCTCTGTAGAGGAGCATTTGTACAGATCAAGAGTATCACCAAAAAGTGTGTCTCCACAGTTTGCAGTCACTATCAGTAGAGCCTGTTGCTCTTTACACTTAAGGGACTGTACCATTGGGTCCCAGAGGTGGGGGAGTTAGTTCCGGGGAGTTTCCTGTCGGGATGAGCCCTGGCGAGGGAGGGGTGGTGGTGGGGGATCGTGAGGTTGGATCTAATCCCTCAGCCTCGACTGTGGCACGGCCTTAGGATAAACTGACATGTAGGCTTTGGACATTTGAAAATGCTACTTGGACTTTAGCAATTTTATGTATGTTTTTTGTTTCGTTTCAGAAGTCATTTTTATATAAATAAGGGAATGCCAACTCTGGTAAGACTTTTTTTTTCTTAAATGTTTGCTGTATTGTGCTTTTTTATTTGTTGTTTTGACAGATTAGTGAGGAAGTGAGGAATGATTCAAACTGAAAAGATACCTGTGGTGCGGTAATTTATTTTTTGAGCTTTATTGGTTGCAACAACAGTAAAAATTATCTACAGCTTTTTTTTCCAGCCATCAACATTACCATGCTCATAAAAGAACTGATACATCTAAATAAAGAGTCATTTTGTCAGCCTTAAGTCACCCTGCTGCTCTCTAAAATGTTAGATATTTTGATACCCATAGTGCCATTTGTTAAATTCTTCATCTTTTGCTTTAAGCTAATGGGCAGAGATGTGCAGGAAAGAGGATACACTCATACCAGTTTGAAGTCTTCCAGATAATTTACTAAGGCCAAGATGGCACCTTTTGCTCTGTAACTGACCTAATGACAGTATTTGACTCATCTTTGACAGGTTAGTGGACAGGTTGTCCCCAGAAATCATGAACGATTGTCCTTTGACATCTTGAGGTCACAGAGAAGCTGAGGTTTAAATGGTCTGACAGTTTAGCTAATACCAACAGACACAATGCATGTAGTAGATCCAGTCTGACAGATGCTTTTTTAAGGAACAGCGTGTGTTTTTGTAATATATCTGGCCTCAGTGGCAAACAAATCCCTAATCCTGTTGTTTAGTGGAACCCTGGTGGTGCAAACTGGTAGAGAGGGTCTGTCATTTTTGTACCAGGACATCCTGAAATCAGGTTATGCAGTTATGCTGATGACAACATATGCAATATTGGTAATTGTCGAGAAAAAGCATGTTTTTATCCTCCCCAAAAGCAAAATAGCTGCCAAGTACCAGATCAAATACCTCTATTGTAGTTGCACCAAGGCCCTTTTCCTCAAATCAGTGCTCTCAGTTCAGTTCCAAGTTTAGTACAGATTAAAAACACAATGAAAGCAGATTGAGAGAAATAAAATATCTGTGCAGGTGTGATGGAGTCACCCTGGGGGGCTGATTATTAAAACATTTCAAGCAGAAAAGAAAAAAGACTGAAAAAAGATCAAGGTTGCAAAATGCAAATACGTAACAGTAGACGCAACTGCGGTTAAAGAATTAATAATAACCCTGACTGTGGCACATGATGGATAAAATGTTCTGCAAAAAGCTATGGTTTTAATGATTTTATGCATTTCTATACACACATAAGATAATTATAACAAGTCCCTAAATGTACAAATACAGGAGAGGAAATGAATAAATAAACACAACAGTAACTACTGCTAGGAAGGCACTTGGAGCTGCTCTGTGACCAGCAGTGGAGGATTGTGGTTATACTGACTGAATTCCAGGTGACTGGATGAATGAAAATGAGACTAAAGCTGGCCCCAGAGCAGCTCAACTGTTGTGTCTTCAGTGTGTTTATGTAGCTATTCTTGCAAAATCTGTTACCATAGCATTATGTTACCTCACAAGTGTGTATGGTTTTGTTATTCTCTGTAGAACAAGGTAAAGAAACTGATGAAAAACGACAAAGTTCAGGCTCAGTCAAAACTAATAAATGATCAGGGTGGTAAAAGGTCACTTGTGAAATTGAGATACCCTTCTGTAAATTACACAGTGACCTATCTGCTTCCTGTTAAACCTCAGACTCACATCGATTTTCATGATTCAAAGGAGCTCTTTGACTTTTCAACACCAGCGACACTATCAGAGGAAAGCAAATCATGACCTATTCAAACTCTGCACAGGCATAAATGCTGATTTGACATCTGAATTAGTGCGCATGTTGGGGTTAAGGATGGTCAAGTTTATACATTCATAAACACAAACATCGATCAATGAGTCAGAAGAGAAGAGAGGGATGGAGACACAGGGGGAAAGAGTGAGTGCAGGCAGCCCAACAGTTATGTAAGTGCCAGCTGTGTGAGTAAAGGCGCTGCAGCAGGATGATGAAAGCAACACAGCTTCCCTCAACCAGACTGAGCATCCACCCTCTCACTTTCTCTCCTGAATTGTTCATGTATTATTCAGGTTACTGAAGGAAACAACAAATGAAAAGAAAAATAAAACTACAGAATGACATGCTCAGACGATCGTGATCGTATTGTGCAATTCAGCTCATTACTCCTGGCAACAAAACTGATCAGTATACACCAATTTGGGGCTTTCAAAACTACATGTCCAAGAGCAGCGAATACATTTCAGTGCGTCAATCCAGACTCCATAATCCACCGTCAGCCACCTCTGTGACTTTCGTGATGAAACAATAATGTGAGGCAACAGGGGCAAAATGAAAAAAATCTGCAGTCTTAATCTGGATTAAATTACAGTGTTCGTCATCCTGGCTCCACACCAGGACAAACTGACCCAAACCAAACCAACTATCCACTTGTCAGACGACAAGACTACAACTGTTTCTGGATCCAGCAAGTAATACTCATGTGATGAGTAATATCCATTTCAAATAAGGGACACCCCAAAAGTTCTACTCTGAAAAAAACAACAATTGAATGGTAGAAAATATTTTGCATTGTAAACATGTACCATGAGAAAAATAATGTTTAAACCTTACAATGCAACCTGAGTCATGCAGTCATCCTGGTGATTCTCATATTTAAACCTACATTTCCCCTTGTTGGTTTTTACTACAAAGAGGATGTTGCTACTTGTTTTAATGCTTTGCCTTTTGTTTTATATTAAAGAATATGTGATATGTATGATCATGATATCCTGCATATGGTTTTTCTTCATGTACATATAGGCAATCATTTATTTCAAAATATGCAAGACTAAAGGCTAAAGCTTTAGCTTTAGTTTGCTTGGGAGAAACAGCTCACTTCCTCCAATTTCATGCACTTTTTACTGAGAAAGATGTTAAATGAATGCATCATACTGTACCAAATGGAATCAGATACTTGATTAATCTTCCAAAACACATTTAAAACAGTTAAAGAGCAAGCAAACACTTTGAAATAGTGATAAGCAGTAGTCTGTCAAAAGAGACACATGTCCTGTTATTAAAGCAAGACAAGTTCAGTTCAATTTTAATTCAGTTTTATTCATAAAGCCCATTATCACAAAACATAGTTTGCCCCAGACTTCTGAAAAACTAAATAACACTTTTTTTCTTAGAGATGAAAACCTCTAAAGCAATAAAATGCACCCCTTGTCATTATGATACATTTGGGGTGTTACTGCTACAGCCTTAGCTACTCTATTGGTGTGGTATGATGTAAACTAATATTATCAGCTTTTAAGATAGATATTGTTGTGTAACTTACATTACAGAGTCAGTTGATTGGCTTTATGTTACCTTTTATACTGCTGCTATGTTTGAGCATTTTCCATTTTTAGCTTTTTTTTTTTTTTTTTGGTTTCACAATTATTCTGTGATATTTAAATTAGCCCACTGTCAAGATGCCCCTGAGCAAAGGAGATCTACAAACCTTAAAAGCATATCTGCATACACAGCTGGATCAGACTGAGTACATGAAAGTTAAATTACGTTTTTTGTTATTTTATAGTCCAACAGTGTGACTCATTTCTCATGAATTGTGTGATGTATTTGGTAATTTTGTGCTGTATTTGCAGCTTGGTTGTCTGTCAAATGTTTCCGTAACACGCCATCTTTTGTTATCTGTAAATTTCAGAGGATCCAGCTTCAGGCTAACAATTGTTTGATTTGGAAGACTATGTGCCTGGCTTCGTTGTGCACGTGTCGTTTATTCATTGTCAGTAAAGCATGTGACAGCCAGCAACATTCCTAAAATGCAATTATAATTTGTTTTATTGTTGATCCATTGGTGTCTGTGGCCTCTGGTCACTATTAAAATCAAGACAGATCTGAATGTGTCATTCGAGCAGCAGTGCTGTGTGATGGATAAAAATGGCGCCACAGCATCTGAGGGGAGAGACAATGAGATTAGCCTATCTGGTTGTGTGGCAGAAAAAGCAGCCTACAGGGGAGAGAGTCCTAAATTGCTCTTTCCTGCCTTATGACACAGTTCATTTCTGACTAGAATAATAACCTGCATTTATGTATGACTTGAAGTCCTTCACAAGTAGGACATACAATTAATTAGACTGACAGGATACCATCACCAGTTACATGAGATATTGTAGGCAAATCACGTACTTTTATGTTTCCACGATATGAATATTGTGAAGCCCTTTGAGACTGTAATTGTGACTTGACATAACAGGTCACAAGCCATCCCAAAGGGAAACATTGCATAGCAATGTATCTACTCTACAAGTGCATTTTTCTTTGCCATTCTGCTGACAGATCGTTTGTGATGTGTGGTGTGCCTTGTGTTTTAGGTTCAGCATGCAGTACTGCACAAATCAAGGAAGGTAATAGTGTTTCAGCTCAACCGTTGAGGCCTTATATTTGAGCCCAAGACAAGATCGCACAGAATATCTGCTACAACACCGAGAACAACTCACAACTCCTTTGGAGGATTATGCCATTATAGCTGACAACTTGAGCTTCCTCAGAGTACGACGGCTACAAAGCAAAGTCAGTCCTGCTCCACAAGCACCTAGCCAGAATCATGGATGACCCCTATCACAACAACGTGAACCAGCAGATGACAGAAGGTGGGGAATACACCTACACCCAGGATGGAGGAGGCCAAGATGGTTACCCTTATCAAACGGACTACCCTCCACAGGACGAGGATGCTCGTAGTGATGCCACAGAGGGCGCAGATGAAGATGAGCAGATGTACGAAGGGGAGTACCAAGGCATCCCCCATCCCGACGAGATCAAGGAGGCACGGCGAGCAGCTCGGGTGGAGGCCAGGAGGAAAGCCCGTCAGGCTGCCCAGCAGGAAGAGGAGGAGGAGAGCTTGCCAGAGCAGTATGAGACCATCATGGAGGACTGCGGCCATGGACGCTTCCAGTGGACGCTGTTCTTCGTGCTGGGCTTGGCGCTAATGGCTGATGGAGTAGATGGCTTTGTGGTGGGCTTCGTCATGCCCAGTGCTGAGAAGGACATGTGCATATCCAACTCTGACAAAGGACTGCTGGGTAAGTGAGCGCAAAGGGAGGGAAGGTGAATAAAATGGGGTTTTTGCTCAGCCTCATATAGCTGCAAGCATGGCTGTAGACTCTAGTTTAAAAGACCGTTGATTCCAAATATAAATATATATATATATATATATATATATATATATATATATGTATATTTATCAGTCTAGATTGTTTGGGTGTGAGTTTCTAAGTGTTGGAGATATTTGACATAGAGATGTCTTCCTTCTCTCTTACATAACTGAACTAGAACTACACTGCCAAACATATCACCATGCAGAAGGAAGTGTTTATTTACTGCAATCTCACCTAGCAACACTGAGCTAGCTAAAATTATAACTCAGCCCAGGACGCTATTAATGTTTATCTCTTGCCGTCACAAGCCTCTCATCCATGAGTAGATGCACACTTCCTTCTGCAGTGTAATATGGTTGGCAGGTGTAGGTTGGTAAAATGAAAATAGCTCCTACATAAAACCACTCACAACAATGTATGTCATATGTTATTGTGATTAAATGAGTCACGATTTCTGGAGAAAGATGTTGCTATTGAGCTTTTCAAGTGCATTTTTCTGGGTTGCTTTAAGCACCACAAGCCGAGTGCCATCTAGTTCCATTATACTGGAGAGAAGGCAGACAACTCTCTGCAACAATCTGGACTGAGAAATAGACTACAGATAAGAAGAAAACTACATTTCAGAATTTGTGGTAAACTGTCTCTTTTAACTAGAGTTTACAGTCATGCTAGAAGCTCTATGAGGCCATACCTAATCCCATCAATGCTTTGGGCTAAACTCTAATGTTAAATTGCTAACATACTTTCATTGACAATACTAACATGCTTAAGTTTAGTAAGTAGAATGATGACCATATTCACTATCTTAGTTTAGTGTAGCATGCTTACACATACTAAACAGAACCAAACACAAATAACTCAAGGTACTTCTGAAGATGATGAGAATTCCATAAATTGTGCAAGTATTCATAAGTATCAGTAAAAGTAAAATGTTGACCTGATGATGATGCAAGACGAAACCTCAGAGGATCACCATAATAATTAATTCTGGGAGGAACATGAATGTTTATACCAAAATTCATGGTGAATCTTTCAATAGTTGTCGAGACATTTCACACAAAGCCACAAATTTCAACCGCATGGTAACGCTACAGGAAACATCAGGGGATCACCAAAGTTCACACAATCCATCCTCTTTGTGAAAGTCTGTTCACAGTTTCACAGCTACCCATTGAAAAACTATTGCTCTATTGCAGTCTGGACCAGAATAGTGAACCAACTGACCAACAGACATTGCCTTCCCTTGAGCTGCACAGCTAGCATGGCTAAAAACTAATTTAGTAAACACATTTCTCCAAATCAGATATGCAGCCTGCTGGTAACCTACAAGTCTAGCTAATTATATCTGTTGAAGAGTTCCAATCTCTACCCAGAGGGGAGGAACCCATCAGTGAAATGATCTGCTGTTGTGCTTGGCTGAAATAAAATCCTGCATATGTTTGGCTCTTGATGACAGAAGACTGCGTCAGACAGAAATATCCCCCAGCCGCTGGGAAAAATTACAGAAAAAAACTTGGCTCTTTTTAGGCAAATGCAAAAATTAAGAACATAACCAACATTATGTGTCCTAGTAGGGTATGGGTCCATTGTGACCCACCAGATTGAGTCATCAGATAGTGAGACTTGGCATTGGTACCACAAGCGTCTGGAAGTTGACTTGAGGAAAACCACACAACATGTTAATTTTTTAATTATGTTAAATACCAGACACAGAAACACTGATTTCAATATACTTTGAATGTTGGATATTCTGTGTATTAAGGATAGTGCTTTCTTTATTTTAGTTGCGAGCCAGCTTCATTTGTTCCCAAATATTGTACTCCAACAATAAACATACCAAGAAATGATACTGAAATTTGTATGCAGCATAGACCCAACTTACTGGAAAATGTTCCTTGAAAGCCTCTGTTCCTCACTTTCTGTGCAGACAACCAAACTGCAAATTAAAGCCCCTCACCTTATTTCCCAGGCCTCATGTGTAGCCAGGCGATGTGGCAGATTGCACATCGCTCATTTCATCTTAACAACAGGCTCCTGGGATGAGGCATTGCAAGAGATTTATGAGGAACCCGGTGGTGATTGTATTCAGTGTGTGTTCCCAGGCTAATATGGAGCATGTTGCAGCAGTCAGAGAGCCGGCGGCCTGCAGCGCCCGGTGCAGAGCTGTCAGATACGCTTCAGGCCTCTGACAGGCTGTGGTAGCAGGAGGAAGGCCTGGCGAAAATGAAATCACAGCGTCTGTGCAGAGCGGGAGGGGAGCACTGATCATCAGCTGAGAATATGAAGTAGATCTGGAGAATGATCCTGTTTGATTCATGCTCATGCTCTGTCCACCAGACTCACCGGAGCAGAAATGTGCTTAATCTTAACCATAGTCTTGGCTATCAAATAGACTCCCAAAACTTTTGTTAAAACGAGGGTGGTTGGTGCACTTACCCTGAATGGTGGTTTTATTGTTTAATCTATAGAGTGAAAATACAAGATGTTATTAGGGACACAATGCTGAGGACAAAGGAGAGGAAGTTCTAGCAGCTTTTAAATTTCAGGGGTGGTGTATTTGCAGAGATTTAACCAGTTATCTCAAGGAAGTTGCTAAACCTGCAATGCAGCTAGTGCATTTCTGGAATAAAACTGGAATTGCAATTGAAGAGGTTATGCATAAATTATGAGTTGGTTTTATGATGCTTCCCTGCTGCTTTTAAAAGGATAGTAAAGAATATATCTGGTGCTTAGCATTAATTAAAATCACGTGTCAGTCAAGCAAGCAGATATTAGCAACCTAACATTAGTTTTGTTAGCTACACCTGGCTGTCAGTATTAACAGTAATAACTCTGTTTAAGGAATATGTGCAGTGCAGCCTGTTTTAATCTAGTGATGCATATAATTTCCACCTGCTAAATACCAATGTTATAACTACACAAATGCTGTAAACTTAAGAGCAGCTGGTTCCAGCAGGCTCCAGACCAATAATTGCAACTTTCATGTTCAATCAATACTGTTTTAGTCAATGTAAGAATATCAGAACTGACATAATTGGAAAAGATTATTATTCAAAGGCTTTTCACAGCGACAATGCTATTGTGGAAAAAAGGCTGCTGGATGTTCATTGTTGATTGTTCATAAAACTCCCATATTCTTTATATGTTTCCCTCTCATGTCAGAATGGTAATAGAGCTAATGCTGCAACATCAGTCATGATCCTTATTTGTTATATTTGGAATAAAACTGAATGTAAAACAAATGACAGTGATACAAACTGAAAAGCCTCACATCTGCACACAGAGTTAGCATTTAGACAGTGGGCTACATGTTGGAAGAATGTCTGCAGTTTTTTTTTAGTGTAGACGTATTGTCTCTTCATCGAGATGTGCTAAATGCACTTCCAATGCTTTCACTTTTAATATTGCAAGAAAAAGTAAAAATATGTTTTCCCCTCCAGGGATTCAATGTCTCCGCTGTGCTCAAGGACACTTTAACAGGCAGATAGAAGCTTGTTGCTGCAGGGGTTGATCCTGGGCCTCCACCTGAAGGACAGGCTGTCTAATCACAAGGCCACCCTGTCAACCTGTCCATGTATGCCACCAAGGCATACACATTGCCTCAAGCAACAACTTGGCCAAGATATTAGGTGACATGTTAGCCTTGACTCTTTGTCTCCCGCTGCCCTTAGCGGTCTCTTGTTGAATGAGTTAAGGATGTGCAGCTTGGCGTGTGGAGCGCCGGAGCATTTGGATAGTCTAGTAATCCACAGGGAAGGTGCACACTATGGCTCCACGTGCAGTTAAGCTGCTTAGTCCCACTGTAATTAGGGCTGTGTGTAGTAAAAACAGAGCAGGCAGGAGGTATGGGTCTAAAGGTTTGAACAACACTGTGAGGAGGATGGCCGACACTGTAGGTTAGAGTCTGACAGCAGAGGAGAGCACATTACTCTCCTCAGAGACAAAAAAAGAAGAAGCACATAATCATTGTTATCTCTGTGGCACAGTAATGGGCAGCACAGTTGGTCACTGTTAAGAGCTTTTTTTGCTTTACACACACACAAAAAGAAAAGAAATGGCAGAGTCGACCACCTGCTTGGTGCATGCTGGGAAAGGCTCCAGGTCGCTGTGACTCAGAGTGGGGAATCTGCAGATAAAAAGTGAGAAAATGAATTTTGCATTGATAAAGCAGGTAATAAAAATAACAATAAAATGTCAGATTTTTAAAAATGTGGAAGGTGAATATTGTGGAAATGACTGCACTCTGAGAAGCCTCAAAAATCACTATGACCTTTATTATTCAGCTAGTTTTCCGGGAACGCTATTTTCACTGTGTTTTCTGTTTATATAACATTATGAATATTCGTTAATGTTCAGAATACGCATGTAAGGATGCATCATACTGCATTACAGTGGAAAGTGTGACGATCGCTCTATTCCTGTGTTCATACAAGGGTAAAGGGAGCCCCCTTGTGGACATCAGGACTTTTAGTTATTCCTCAGATTTTTTATGTATATGTGTGCAAATAAATGCTGCTGTAGAGCCTACACTGTGTATCAATGAGGTTAAATATGCATCCTGGGAGTAAAACATGACCTGACCTTTACACTTAACGGTCAAATGCATCCAAATGAGATTTCTGTTTGTGTGTGTATTTGCAGGGCTGCTGGTGTATGTGGCCATGATGGTAGGGGCGTTGGTGTGGGGGGGTCTGTGCGATAAGATGGGCAGGAGGAAGTGTCTGATCTACGTCCTGACCATCGACCTGGTCTTCTCTTTCCTGTCCTGCTTTGCTCAGGGCTATGGCTTCTTCCTCTTCTTCAGGTTCTGCTCCGGCTTTGGGTGAGACACATTTGCATTCACATTTGCAGCTTGGACAAAAGACTGGCTTTTTATAATGACTGACCTTCTCCATAAATAATCCTTTTAGTGGAAGCAGGCGAGTCTGTAACATTTTGGGCGGAAAGCACATCCCTAAATAAGTATTTGACAATATTTATTCCAAAATACAACACCTGACATTTAAGTGAGATGAGTAAAACTAACTGTGGACCTTTAGGAAGAGCCCGAGTGATTCAAAAACACTGTTGGCTCAATTGCTAGTTAATTTTCCTTGTTGATATAATACATTTAAATTTTATGCAACACAAAAGGGAATTTCTGTTTATTTACTTCATTCAAGCATTTTTTTATTATACCAATTAAATCAAGTGAACAAGGCTCTTTCCTTGTTATTTAATTTGAGTTTTAGTGCTGACTTCCTGCTGTCGCCAGCACCTTTTGCCATGCACAGATTGATTTTGCAGCTCTCAAAGACACATTTCTTTTGATAATGATTGCCGCCTGCATCTACACAGACCTGCTATATTGATATTTGAGCTTTCTGCTAAGCCAGAAAATACAAGGTCACCAAAATAAAATGCTCAGCTGTTGGTGATGCACAGTGATAATGAGCCCCATGTTAGTCATTAACATTCACATCTGCTGAAGAACCGTGGCCGTTTTGCTGTCTTCACAAAACACAAGGAGCAGGCCGACTCCGGAGAAACCATTTTAAATGCCAATGATTGTCTTGATATAAAAACATACTGCAGTGGTATTGCTATTAGTCTTGTGGCCTTCCCGTAATGTAATTTCTCCACTGTAGATATTAGGGGTTTTCTTCACAGTTCAGGCTGATTTCAAATAGATAAATGCCACTGAAATCAAAAGAGAAAAAAAATATTTTCTCTATAATTTTAGTCTAGGAGCTGTTCCAATAATATCTCATGCATACAACATGAAATCTTTCACTGTAAAAGTAGATGCCAAAGATCTGAATATTGCCCAGTCTTTAACCAGAGCTGAACCTTCAGCAGGCTCCTGCCATAAAATATTATTTAACATGAGCCCCATTTTGAGAGCCCTGCTGAGCCTTCTGGACAAACTGACCACCAAAAACAATCCCAAACAGTACCCAGCTGCCACCAGTTATTATTCACTATCGCTAAGAATAAATATATATCCTAAGTATTGAAAACTGACTTTCAAAAATCCAAGAACAAAAAATCAGCTTCCGTATTTTTCAATGTGCACCCCATGTTTGTGTGTCTAAGGGACTAATTTTTGAAACTGCTTCAAACTGAGTGAAAGTGATGACCCCAGCAACAATGAAACATGTGTAATATAACCACTTTTTTTTTTAATCAGAGCCTGCCCCCAAAACTGCAAAAACTTACCGGTCCGTTTAGATAAACATTCATTTCATAATTGTAAAACATACTTTGTTCAAAGTTGACAGAAACAAAATAAAGCCAGCAAACTTTTGTTTTTGTTTTACCACTGTTACAAAATTGCCAACTTTGGTTAAGTTGAAATAAACCTTTAAAATGCCCGGTTAGATGTGAAAATGCGCCGGCTGTATACACACAAAAATAACTGCTTATTCAAACAGAGTTGGGCGATTTCTGGTTGAATTAAATGGATCTTATTCTTTAACAATGAAGGTCTATCTCTGTAGGGATCTTTTCCATAATGTTGTCAGACATGTGGAACAGCAATTTGTGTTCGGCTCACAGGGAATAGACCCACACGCATGACTCTGAGGCAGTTCAGGTAGAAGATAATCAAGCTATTTATTCTCAGCAAAAAGTCTGATACACAAGAGATCAGTCAAAGAGGTAAACAAATCCAAAAAGGGCAGGCTAAGGCAGGATCAAAACACAGTCCAAAGCTCACAGGCATGAGAAAGCTCACTAGGAAATAAGCAACACTTGCTATGAAGACAGACTGGCACAAAGGGACAGGAACACACAGCTTTTATACACAACAGCAGGGGTGCATAACAAGACACAGGTGTGGCAATCAGCAACAGGTGAAACATATTAGGGGGAGGACAGATAATCACACAGGAGGGAAACTTGACAGGATGTGGGGATCTGAATTGAACAAAATAAAACTAAAACAAGAAATTGAAAAAAAGAAGAAATATACAAAAGCATGATCTGACAGTGGCATGACAATCTGATCCTGTCAGGGGCAAAAACTAAGCACTGTATTTCGACTTAAATTGGCGATTTTGATGCTACTGGCTGCAGCATTGTTGCTTAATGCTGGACTAATTTCAAAATTGTAGTTTCCATTAGTCATTTAGACACAAAACCATAAGAAAAGAGGGTCCAGTTTAAAAATATGAAAGGTTACCCTTTAACTTGATGTGTGAGAATTCTGAAAAATCAGAGAACATTTACGCCCTGGTTATTTATTAGCAGTCAGTCAACTCATCCAAATTACAAAAATGGGCTGGCAACAGTTTTCTATTTCTTCATTAGAAAGTAGTTCCAATAAAAACTGTTCACAGCAGCACATAAGGACATTGTGTCTAATGACATTTTGAATCTTTTAAATGCAATATTTAATGACTGAACACTAAAAACCAAGTTCTATGCACCTCTAATGTGATGGGCTGGAGGCAGAGACAGATGTCTCAAAATCTGGATGAATAAAACCACTATCTGCATATCACTAAAAACATATGTTTTGTGCTGAACCAACCTTTCAAAAAAAGAAACTTCCAATAACGTCATCAGAATAATGAGCGCACAATCCTAACATCACTAACATTGAACAATAGGTCACATGTCAAATGGCAGCAAATGATCTTCTAAATCCCCCAAAAATGCTGGACAAAATAAATGTGTTTAGAGAGTAAAATGGAAGATTTCATTTCTGAGATGTCCTGTGATTCCCTCCCCCAGAATTGGCGGCTCCATCCCGATAGTGTACACATATTTCACTGAGTTCCTGCAGATGGATAAACGCGGAGAACATCTGAGCTGGCTCTGCATGTTCTGGATGCTGGGAGGCCTGTACGCCTCCTTCACCGCCTGGGGAATCATCCCTCACTATGGTAATACACCACACACACACACACACACACACACACACACACACACACACACACACACACACACATACACACACACACACACTCAAACTGACTCACGTAACAAGACACACATATGTAGTAGACTCACATGAAGACACACAAACATTCAAACATACTGTACGGCAACTCAGAAGAAATAGATACTATTTTATGTAACTGGAGGAGCATTCAGTTATTTGACGTAGAACTTATTCTTTTATTCTGTATGACAGCAGGATGTGACTAAATTCATTTTTGCGCTTGCCAAAATGCCTCAGTTTGAGATTTTTTCACCACCAATCAGTTATGAATCATTCAAATTAACATTCCATCAGGAATTGATGAATAATTCTAAAATTAATCAACAGTTGCTGTAACTTTTCAGTCAATGCAGTGATTCAAATGCAACAGTGGATACACTGATGCATAAAATCAGTTTCGTATATGCAAAAGATGACAGTAAAGATGTATTGTGTCGCATTGCAGTATTTTAGTGATTTGAACATTAAAATATGCTGGACAGAAGGGTTCTTGAAATAATAATATGCTCTTTACTGGATGGTTTTCCAGGCTGGGGCTTTGCCATTGGTACAGAGTTCCAGATCCACAGTTGGAGATTATTCATTCTGGTGTGTCTCTTCCCCGCGCTGGCTGCACTTGTCGGCGTCATCTTCATGCCGGAGAGCCCTCGTTTCCTCCTGGAGGTCAGATCCAATAATGCTAGATTAAAATACACAAAATTAAAATATGTGAGTTTTATTGTCTGCTTCAACTGCAAAACATAAAAACAGAGTTATCTCTACTGGCTAAGGGTTAAAGGGTAACTTCTGTGTTTTTCAACCTGGATCCCATTTTCCCTTTTTTTGTGTGTAAGTAACCAGTGACCAATAATGTTTGAAAGTGGTCCATTACTGAGCAAGAGTGCTGCACACAGTAGTAGCAACAGGCCGGAATGTAAATATGTAGGGCATGTTCACATCGTCAATTCAAGGCCACTAAAGGTGTTTGTTTTTGCCACTGACACGTTCAGATTATTATTAAGTCTCAGACAACATCATCACAGAGAAAGGTCTTTTTGTTAAAGAGTAAGATCCTTTTTATTTAACCAGAAACTGCCTAGAAATCATTATTGCCAAACTCACTATACTTCATTTAAATAAACTAATTTTATCATCTTAAAACACACTTCAGTGAGTCAGTCAACAGAAGAAGAATAAAACTCATTTGGACAATCTTTCCCCTGTTCCAACAATCACCAGCTCTGGTTTGGTTGAAATAAACCCCTAATTCACCTGGTAAAATGTAAATATATGCTGGCTCTATGCACGCTAAAATGATGTTTATTTAAATGGAGTCTGTTGAGGTTGGTGATGGCAATTTTGGGGACACTTAGACACAAAACATTGGAAATAAGCATCCAGGTTGAAAAACACTGTCATTACCCTTCAAGATGAACAGCAAAAACATTGAGATGTACACTTCCTATTCTAAAACTCATTATGTCAGTGTACAGTATTAAACATCAGGCTGTTATTGGTTCAAAATGTTGAGTCATCGTCAACCACCACAGCAACATCCCACTGCTATGCAAAGGTAGCGAAAGCCTGCTAAGGCGCCACCAAAACACCACCCACCCCTGTTCCTCATTCAGGACATTGTCAGACCTTTAACCACATGTGGTATTGTATTTGTATGTTACAGCAAGGCTGCTCTAACATGTTCATATCACATCCCCTCATGGGAATATTGTTACTTAACTGTATTTGGACGCAGCGTATGTGGCAAATACACATGCTGTAAAGTCTGAGTTTTACAGAACACTCTTAAAATTGGATATTTAGATATTCATGGATAGGTTTGTGTGTGTTTATTTTCAGAGTGCCCGACATGATGAGGCATGGATGATTCTGCGACAAGTTCACGACACTAACTGGAAGGCTAAGGGGGAGCCAGAGAGAGTCTTCACTGTAAGCCCCCCCCCCTTTTTTTTTTTTACAACAGAACTAATGTCTTTCTCAATCACTCAGGATTAGTTATCCAAATTATTAGCTCGTTAATGAGATAAATATAACCAGAGGCTGTTACATCTTATCCTCAGATATCACAAATTACATAAATAATTGCGATAATTTATTCACCTGCAAGTCATGACAGTGAGCCAATGTCATTTTGACATGTCCCAGCAACAAAAGCATATGCATAATAACTCAGGCAGCAAAAATGGCCTGGCCCAGCACTGGCCCAAACCCATGTTGGAATGCATGGTAGAAGATATCAGTCGGGTGGCATCCCAACTCATCTAAACTTGTGATGAATGATGCCCCAGAATTAGGCAAAATAACTGGCCCGATTCCAGCTGCCGACACTGCCATCACTGGAACTCTTTCAAAAATGACCTGGCCCAGCACTGGCACAAATTTAGCAGATTGGAAGATACAAGTCCAGTTGACTGATTCTGCTGAGACCTAGGATGAATGATGCTGCAGAAACATGTCATATTAATTGGCCCAACACAGCCTAGCACTGTCATCACTGGGCTGTTATCAAAAATGACGTAGCCCAGCATTGGTCCAAACTCAGCACGCCTGAAGAAATAAGCTGGGCTGCATCTGCTTCCCCAACTTACTTTAGACTCGGGATGAAGGACCCCCCTAAAATCTGGCCAAATAAAGTGGCCAATTATGGCTGCCGACACTGCCATCACTAGGCTGTTATCAAAAATGATGTGGCCCAGCATCGGCCCAAACTTGCCACAGTTGAAGAAACAAGTTGGGCCATATTATTATTGCTTTTCTTACTGTGACAAGACAGATTGTCTGCTGCAGCATATGTAGCAGATGCTAGGTATTTGTACATTTCACATGTTAAATTTGCATTAAAATTTCACAGTCAAAATCTGTTTGTGCCGTATATAAAGTTCTAAATGTCACAAATCCCATATTTTGCATACATTTTCATTTGTATGGAATGGAGTAAGCTAATGAAAAAAAGCTATTTCATTGGACCAAACAGGTGGTACTCATTAAGCTGGATGAGCACAGGTGTAAAAAATAAAATGAAAGATGGCCGTTTTCCATTTAGCTCCCTCATTTTCAGGCTCCTGGTATTGTGCATGCTGGCTCACTGTCACACTGTCATGGCTTATCGGGACACTCGGATACAACAGAGCCATCACTAAAGTTATTAGTAACACCTGTGCTTTTACCACTTTGTGTCTGTTGGTAAAAGGCCTTAGCTAAGTGAAAAAAACACTATACACAGTAGAACATGTATTACTGAAAAATAAAGTGAATAAATAAGATACAAATACATTATACTGTATACTGTATGGTGTGAAATGATTAAAAATAAAAACAATGGGTCTTTATAGTATGTAGCTTTTCTCTCCTATATAAATTTCCTGATTTATGTAAAATCCAGTTTAAAATCTTTATATAAAAGAATATATTGTGTGAATTTGTCTTGATAAACGATCATGAAAGGAAGATGAAGTTATTGTTTTTATGTCCAAACTCTGTCATTGTGAAGGTGACCAACATTAAGACACCACAGACTCAGGAGGACGAGTTCATCGAGATCCAGAGCGACACTGGAACTGCCTTCCAGCGCTGGACCGTCAGACACGTGACCATGCTGCAACAGGTCTGCACATCACTACTACACTACACAAAAATAGAAGACATAGAATAAAAGAATAACCCCTGAACTGAATGTATTTTCATCCCCTTTTTCTGATGGTCTTTAGATTTCAATTGTCTGTCTGTCCCTCTTTCAGGTGATGGCTAACATCATGTCACTAGCAGCGCCGGAGCTCAGACTGCAAGGCCTCTTCCTGGTGATTGTCTGGTTCTGCTTGGCATTCAGGTAGCAACAACTCTATTTAGCCTCTATACCCACGCTGAGATTTGAAGCAAAAACACCTTAGAATACACTCGCATTTCCCTGCTGGCTGATTTGCATTAAAATCAGGCATTTTTTGAATATTTTGAAAGTGGATATTCATAAACTTCTCCAAGGCAGAGCTATGCAGATCATTTTGTTTTTTTGTGTTTCAGCTACCACGGGCTGGGAGTGTGGTTCCCTGACATGATCAAATACATGCAGTACGAGGAGTACGAGTCCAAGGTCAGAGTGTTCCACCGGGAACGGGTCGAACGTTTCCACTTCAACTTCTCTCTCGTCAACCAGATCCACCGCGAGGGAGAGTACATCCATGACAAGTACGTTTCCTCAACATCGTTTATTACCATTTATTTCAGAAACATGGGGAAAAAGGCAGTGAGCGACCTGGTAAAAAAATGTTCCATAAATTGCAAGTAGATTAAAAAAATATATTTTTAAAAGATAGCAAAAAATGTCTAGTGAAAAAAACAAAAAAATATTTTTAAAATTAGCATAATTAAATATTTTAAATTATGTTATAGAATCATTATGGGTTTTTTTAAACATTTTTTTCAGGTCTTGTTTGCTTTTTTTCTGTTTTTCTTTTTTTTTGTTTGTTTGTTTGTTTGTTTTTGAAGTTTTAAATTCTATTCTATTATGATTTTTTTTTTAAAAACTAATTTCCAGGCAATTTTCTTGTACTTTTAAGAAAAACTAATTTCTCGCAATTTTTTGGGTCATTGCCTCCTTTATTGCTCATTGCATTCTTCCCATGATATATAGAGCCGATTTACCCAAGTTTTTAAAGTAAAAAATTCTTTATTTGTTATATCTTCTTTCATTTAGGTTTGCAAACATTGAGATTAAGTCTGTGAAGTTTGAAGATTCTCTGTTTGAAAACTGCTACTTTGAGGATGTCAAGTCTACCAACACCTTCTTTGAGAACTGCACTATCAAAAACACCGTCTTCTATAACACAGGTATCATGCCAATATGTTAATGAATGACTGTAATAATAATTTTATAGCAATTTTACGCTGCTCTTCCCTTATAGTGTAGGGCTCAATAAACTCAACTAATTAGTGCTATAAAATATATATTAAATCATTAATGAGGCCCTAAAACAGTCATCTTAGTCAGAGCATTAACACTTTGCACTGTGTTTACCCTGCAGCACTGAGGGGAGAAAACCTCTGCTTACAATGTTAAATATATAACAGTCCTTCTGTCCTTCTGTCCAGACCTCTGGCAAGAAAAGTTTAAAGACTGTCGAATGGAGAACACCACCTTCCTCCACCCAAAGAAAGGCTGTCATCTAAACTTCCAGGAGGAAAATGACATTGTCATCTACATGGTCAGCTTCCTGGGCAGTTTGGCTGTGTTGCCAGGCAACATCCTGTCAGCCTTGTTCATGGACAAGATAGGAAGAATCCGAATAATAGGTGAGATCAGCAGGGAGTGTAGATACATTATAAGTGCAATAGCCCTGGATAGGTGGTGTTTTTGTAGTTTTTGCCAACCTGTTTAAGTATGTCATCACCTATCTTTCTTTCTAGGTGGTTCTATGTTGGCGTCATCTGCCTGCACTTTCCTGTTGCTGCTAAGTTTCAGTCAAGGAGCTGTTATATGTTGGCAATGTCTCTTCTATGGTGCCAGTGTGGCGGCCTGGAATGGACTCGAGGTCATCTCTGTGGAATTATACCCCTCCTCTAAAAGGTACAGTCCAACTATCCCACTGTTAATACAACATTTATCTCTACTACTTCTATGGTTTATTCCAATTCTAAGATCCTGTCTGCATGGATACATATATTTTTTAAAAGAGGTCTGTTATCCTAGGTTTTGGCCTCTCGTCAACAAAACCTTCAAAGGTGAAAGATTTCTCAAAACCTATGTTAATGTGAATCCATTTGGTCATGTAGAACTACGCGTTTGGGAAACAAGAACATCACCTCAGTTTGAGCATGCCCATTGTTGCTTTGTGTAGTGAGCATGTGCCAGAAACATTAATAACAATGACAGACTAAGTTAATGTTTACATCTTGTTTAGCACTGCTTAGTCTTGCTGTATTACTGCATCACTTCAGGGATGGATGGGTTGTCTTTTGCACCCAATGTTATTTGGTACACCTCACCGTCCGCAGTTTTAGGTCTAAACTATGATTTTGGATCAGGCCTGGAGGGACAAGCCAGTCTGTTCTCACTCTGAAGTCGTCAAATATTGCTGCTATGTCAGTGATTTTGGGGTAAGATACTTACGCCAAAAGCCAACTTTTGTAACAGTATGATAGGCTACCAGGCAGTGGCTGGTGAAACACTAACAGTAACAACGTAATATAACGAGCTGGAAGGTCCTTAAAGGGCGGGTGAAGGGCTGGTGAGTGGTCCATCAAACCCTGGACTTTCACCCAGGAACCCACTGTTTGCTTCTGGTATGAAAGTACAGCCAAACATAATGTTTTTTTTCTAAACCTAACCATGTGCCTCTGTTGCCTGAAACCTAACCACGAGCTTTTGTTGACAGCTCGGCGTTGGTAGCAGTGTGAGGATACCCAGAGTGTAATATGTAGACGTGGAAGTCCACTGACAAAGCAGTGATATGTGATGACCTGGGAGGAGAACATGACGGACAAGCAGATGATGGTAGAATTTGGAGAGTAGGATTGTTGTCCATGAGGAATTGAAGGAAAAGTGTCACATGTCCAGAGCATTACATATCATTGAGTGAGCTCCTTCATCCTTACACTGAAGGGGAATCAGCTTTGTGAACGGATATAACACCTCTGTCAAAAGCTTCGTGCCAGTTTAACCCCCATGTTAAAAAGCGTGGTCCAAATCTACTCTCTTGCACCAAAAGGGACAGAATAATTCCTCCTCATAGCTAAAAATTTAAAAGGAAATCTCATCCAACCACACAAAGTAAATTAGTAATTTGATATGATGATTTTATTGTTTTTTTATAATCTTTTTTTATTCATGTGTCAAACAGCAATTTACTCTCAGCAATTAAAAGAAAACACAACAAAACAGTACTTCTCATAGGTCAGTCGCATAATCTTTCTCTATATTTATGACTCTGCAGAGGGACAGCGTTCGGTATCCTGAATGGGATCTGTAAGTTTGCTGCCATCCTCGCATCCTTCATCTTCGCAGCCTTCATTGGCATCACCAAGATCATCCCAATCTTCCTGGCCTTCGCCGCCCTCGTCTGTGGAGGTCTGTTAGCTCTGAAGCTGCCCGAAACCCGGGAGAAAATCCTCTCTTGAAAAGCCAAACTCCTGCAGCCTCCAGGCCTCAACCACAGCACAGCTCTTGGGAAAGCATCCTGCGAGTATATCATCTTAAACTTTAATGGAAAGATGGGGAAGAAAGGCCATGCTGTGCTGGCTGTATTTGTGAGTTATGATTAAAAATGTTGAAAACCTGTCTGGTTGCCTAAGTGAACCTGTGGTTGCTTTCTCTTCCCTCTGTAAGCTCCTCAGGCTGCCCAGCATTTCTGTCACATCATATAAAGCTTGTGTTTGTCATTTCCCTTTTTATCATTTACTGCCCATTCTCTTCTCTCTCTCTCTCTCTCACACACACACACACACACACACACACAGTTTAGCAACATTTGTTTGAGATTTGTGTAAAAGAAAGATTGATATAAAATGAAATTATGTGTGTACTTGAAAGGTGATGTAGTTCATGTTACCATGTTGTGCTTTGATTTCATTCCCTGTTGGAAAAAAGGAAAGAGGGAGGACTTGTAGTCGTCATAACTTGAACTGGATTTCAGCAGCAGTATTATTGCTGTTATTTTGTTTGCCCAGTTTTTATTTATTCTGCACTGTCCTGTGGTGTATAGTCGTCTTTAGTTCACATGTTGATGCTTGATTTCATCTCTCTAGACATAAACCCGGATTGACAATTTTATTAAATGTAGGAGTTATTTGTTCATTTCTCCCAGCCGATTCCAAATCCAACCTGTACAGCCAGCTGGATTCTCCTCCTGTTTGCCGTCTTGTCCTCGACTGAGACGTCGTGTCTGTTAGCTGTGTTCTGTAGGTGGTGATAACGTAGAGTCTTATCTGTCACATTCTGCCATGACAACGTGTAAGGAATTGTTCTGTTTGTTTATTGATTTTTTTTTCTAAAAAAGGAGAACGATACAAAACTGTGAGATTAGAAGTTTTGATATGATGCTCTCATTTTAATGTTCTGATGAAGAACAGTTTTACAGAACCTGCTGCATTTCTGACAACGTGTGTCAAGATTTCTAAGGAGCATGTTACTTTTTTTGGCATGAATGAGTGCATGTGTGTGTCTACGTGTGTGCGAGTGTGTGTGCGTGCACGGTTGTTATCCACGTCTGTGAATTTACACAATAGGTTGACTACCAATACTGTATTTGTTGTTGTACATACTGTAGACCTGTGTATATTAGCTGTAAAATAGTAGCTCCATCATGACTTGAATAAAGCTGAAGGCTTACGATCCAGTTTCCTGTTTAATAATTGATGCATGTTGGACAACAAACTATAAAACAAATTATACACTTAGATGAATGTTAGAGTTTCACTTTTGACTGAGTACTTAACTATACAGGGAAATACAAAATCTTCTCATCTCGCTCAAGAAAGCATATAAGTGTATTTTCTGAAATGCTGAAACTTTTGATGTGGACTGTTGTGACTTTAAGGTGACACAGGCCAGGTGAAAGATCTCCAATTCAGTAGCACTTACATTCACCAACCTTTTCAGTTTTATTTTTATCCATATTCTGAAGACTTTTCTGATCAGAGGTTTTTTTTTTGCTATATAATTCATAGCATGATTTATAGAACATTTTATTCTTAAAAACATGAAAACTTATTTTTTTTATGCCTGTTTATTTCATTTAATTTTTTCATGTTTATTTGTAAAGGGACAAGTGTACAGCTTATTACTGATGCCAAATACCACAGCATTTATAGCCTAAGCTAATTTGCAATGCCCGTCCCTAGATGGGCCTTCAAATATATGTAAGACTCAAAAACTACATAAAATACTGTACAAACATGATGTGGCACAATTTAAAACACCAACTATAATACAACAAAATCAATCGATTTTATGGAGTTATATAAAGAGATATCCCCATATCCCTCTTTAAAATACCCTTTGACTCGAATGTGTCAACAAGATAAAATAACAATGTTGAAACTGTTCAGATTTTTGTTATGGGAATGTATGCAAATTAGTGCTCAGCCAATTTAATTAGATAAACCAATATTTGCATATTAAAACATAAAATTTCAGAAGAAATGTTACCCTATTTACCAAAGGTGTCTCCCCTTCACTGCCAAAATAAAATCTCAGAGGTCATCATGAATTTTCACTGTGGTTCTCATGAGTTGTAATATAACAGTCAGGGTGGATTAAGCAGAAAGCATTCCTCTGTGTATTAGTATTGCAGTGTTGCACTGTCTGTGTCAGCAGAGGCAGAAGAGCCTTGAAATTTTTCTTTTGTTCTGTCATGTAAAAATAAGGTAAAAAAAGTTTTATTGTATTTTTTCAGAAATGATAAAACTCATTACAATGGGCTGCTTTTTTGACTGTGTTGAATGTGAAGCAACCCCATTTATGTAAAAAACAAAAAAAGCTAAAAAAAATTAATTGTATTTCTTCTGAAATCCTTTTTGTTTTGTTGAGACAGATCTGCTCTGAAACATGTAATATTTCGGGCCTGATAGCAGTGAGTGGGAGCTGAATATAACTGTTCCCATGTCAGTGGCAGCTGTGTGTTGGGGGGGGGCTTGTAAAAACATGGCAGCACACAAGTGTGAGCAAGTGCCGGTAGTAGGAGGATGTGTTTACTCTGGCTGAGGTGTGAAAGACACTCTGCTGATCTGTCCACCAGGTTTATCTGGATGTCAAACTAGAGGGCAACAAACAGAACATACACTGGAACTGATGATTCAATATGATGTCCTTTGATTTAAGTGAGATTTGGCTAATTAATGTTTAGATGTAGGTTTCTTGCACTCCTGTTAGACTAGTGGTCTAACAAAATATCGTCAACAAGTCAGTTCACAATCCCTACTTCCTGTTTTAAAAAGTTAAATTTATTTCAGTGCCTTGTATAAAATTTTTGAATGTTGTTATATTCTGCGAATGTCGCTCTCTTACAATTAGAGGAAATTTACTGTCCACCTCTGGCTGACCCCTCCAGTTTCAGCTAGTTTCACACCAAGGGTGCAGAATGTATCCCCCTCACCTGCCACCTCACTCTGACACACACACACACACACACACACACACACACACACACACACACACACACACACACACACACACTAAAGCTCTCAACATACGTTCGTGATAAAACTTTTCTGTTTTTGTTGACCGTGTTGAAAGTGAAACAGTCCATATTTATACACTGATAGATAAGTGAGTTCCTCTCGTTAATGATTTTCATCAGTTTTATCATTCTAATAACATGACGAAAGAAGAAAGTGTTTGTGATTGTTTAGGGAAACATCTACATGTCCATAAGACCTCAGGATCTTTGCTCACATGTGCAGTCGTGAACTCTGGTTTGCACATTTATAAATGGATGACAAGTCAAAAGTAGAGCCTGGACTTTACTGTAGATCAATTTTTCCATGTTTTCTTCTTTTTTTTGTTTTTCTTTTTGTGAGCAGTTGTTTTTGTTTTGGGTTGTTTACATGGTTGACAGGCTTTTAAAAATGACGGCCGCCAGTGCTGCATTGGCCGTGTTTAATCAATCAATATACACTAATGGTGTCTCGACCAGTCAATGTACACTTTTGACTCTCATGCTGCACTTTTGTTTTGTTATTACCTTCTCTAAAAAAAGGAGCTTAAAATTCCTTCAAAACGGCATTCTAGGAACTGCGATCATTATTAATTCTTGCATTGCAAACTCAACAAAAAGAGGCCTTGCTGGAACTGGGTTATTAGAACTATGAAATTCATTTTCATGAGTATCATATCATCCAATGAGCCCTTGTGTCATGTGTGGAAGTATTTTGCCTTTCTGTATCACTTTTATTTATTTATTCATCTATTTATTTTTTTCAGTTAGCCCACTTATCAAAACTGGAACCATCGTGTGGTCTTAGAAGTCTGACTGCAGCATTACCCAAAATACTAAATAGTTTATTATTTGTCCTTGAGGAGGAAATTCTTTTCCACAGTAAGTGCACAAACAAATATCATATACAAAATTGTACAAAAATGAAACAGAAGATAAAGAGATGAAGACATGGATTGGCATTCAACATACCACGGACTGGATTTCTTGTAAAATCAAGGAGGTTCCTTATAAAAAGCTTGTATGGCTACATGGGAACAAAGCTCCTGATGAAAGGGGCCTTTCCGCACATGGGTAGCTTATGCGTAAGAGAGGACATTTCCTGGTGGAGTGGATGATCTGGGTCTTGTGTGACTGTGACTGCTTTACAAATCACAGATGATGTGACCCAGTCGCATAGGTTGGGGGGGACCAAAGCAGTATGTTCCAACAGATTATCCCTTTATTCAGTCGTTATGATCCTTTTTTTCTTCTCTGTATCAGTGAAGCCAAACCAATCCTCCCACAGCAATCATAGAGATGATGTCTAAATTTGATTTTATTCCAAGCAGTGGGAGCACACTGGAGGTCGTGTTGGGGTTGGTGGACTCAGGAGGGTCCAGACAGGTGGCAGGCAGCCCAGCCTCAGAGCCTGCTGTGGGTGTGTGTCCACCCAGAGGTGCCAAACTCCCAGCCAGGCTCCCACAGCCTCACCTTGGTTGGGGTGACTGGCAGGGTCAGGCTGTGGGTTCAATCCCAGTTCACCCTGCCCTCAGCCCAACACATCTCACAATTAGTTTGTTTTGGGTGTCATATATTTTATCTTAAGTTGATTCAGTCATATTATTCACCTCACCACCTCTCACTATTCACCCTGTGTTTCATTATTTAGGCCCCAAGGAGCTGGCGGGGCTTCACTGTTCTGGTCAAAGAAACTAAAAGAAGCTCCAAGCTGAAGGACAACCTTTATAAAAACTGGACAAATTCAGCATTTTGGACCGTTTTTTGTTTCATCTTTTTGTTTCACAGTGTTTTTTTTTTTGTTATCTGCATTGCTGTGAGCCATTTCTCCATCAGGGATGATAAAACCCTTTATACCGAGCCAACTACAAAGTGCTGCTGTTTTCATGGAAACTGAACTGAGAAAAATCAGAACCGTTCACTGTGTTGAATATAGATGAGATTTATGACAAGAGTGATGTGAGGATGATTTAATAAACAACATAGATTGATAAATAACACAGACAAAATGCTTCATAGCTCAAAAAATGCACTCAGGGGTATGGGGAATAAAACAATGAAAATCATAGATACACTGACTCAGCATTCACCCACACATTTTTTAAAGGAAAAATTGAAAAGTTGAGCAAGTGCTTGCATTTATTTTCTCTAAAATTCAAAATATTCCATCTCCAGGATGATGATGAATTTGACCAACATTGCACCAAAGGCTATACAATCCATGTCAAAGCAACAAAAGGTGAAATATCTGAAAGTTGCATCACTGTTTTTCAATCAGAATACACTCTTCCTAAATAAGTTGTTTGCTGAGACCACAATGCAGAGATCCACTGGGAAAAGAGGGAAGACACAGGGACACACAGAGGTTAGCAGAGACAGTATTTTCCAGCGTCCCCAGTTCTCACAGCTGAGGTGTGAAGTGACGCCTCCAGGCTCATCAGTTCTCATCAGCGTGAAACCATCACGCCTCCGCTTTAACTGGATAATACAGGTCATTATGCTTCATTAAATGTATTTACATTTACATCACAGGTATGTAGAACATAGGTTCCTCTCCAGAGACACATACAACAGTAGCAGCAGCACAGGAAGCGTCACTTCTTAGATCGAGTTAAAGGAAATGAAGGGCTCAGAGATCACAGTCTGACTCGCTGTGACAATAAAATGATCGTATTGGTGAGAAGTGATGGGTTATAAAATGGAGGAGAGCAAGAGAAGGACAGAGTACACTGATGTCAGGTTCAAGGTTGGAGTGAGGGGAGAAGGACAAAATATGAAAAGGGAACTCATCCTGCAAAGAGAACATGAATCATATCTGCCCTCATACATTAATAACTACGAATGTGTTGTCAGTTGTTGTCTATTATGCCATGAATGTTATTGGGATGCAGCTTTATGTGCCCGAGTCAAATTCCCCTCCTTATCTTAAAAAAAATCTTAGGAGTTTTTGGACTGTTGGTTAAAAAAAAAAAAAAAAAAAGTTTTAACTGATAATGTTTCTCAGGCACAGAGCACACAGTGTGTGCTGGCTTCATTTTTGTTTTTTAGAACTGGACCCAGAACGGATGAGTCATAAATAGACGGTGATGCTAAACCCAAACCCAGACTCAAAGTGTCACACTGGCAGCTAAACTGACTTTGAAAAACAGTTTAATTATAAAAACACATGAAAAGAAAGGTGTGATTTTATGTAACAACACTCTTGTTCATGTACTTTAGGGAATGTTGACAACTCAGAACCAGCGACTGTTTGCACCAGCAGGGCTCATTCCTGGTCCTAAGCTAAGTTTATCATAACTTGGCATTCTAAATCCAACCTAATCATTGACGGATCATGAGACAATGGGTACCCGGGCACAGATATGAAAGGGGCCCCACCACCTCTCTTGCATGGCAGCAAGAAACAGCCTCTGTAGTTATTTTCTTTCTCTTTGCAGTTCCATTGCATCTCTTTGTGGTCATTCTGAGTCTCTTCCTGGTTGGTATTTGTTAATTTGAATGACATTTTGCAAGTGAAGGACAGGGGCCCCCTGACTCTTTGAGTGACTGGGCCTGTGCCTGGTCGGGCGTAAATCTTACACCGTTAAAAAGTGTACCGCTCTGTCAGTTGTTAAGTTAAGTAGCTAGCATATTAGCTGCAGCTGCATATGAATTTACCTGCAAATGTCACTTCGGTCTGAACTTGGTGTGGTCCTTAATCTTTTGTACCACTGTCCATCCAATACTTCAGCACTGTTAGTTACCATCACATAAATGTATTTATTGTCTTTCGAGATTAACGGCAAATTATGAATGGTGGAAGAGACATTTAACTGAAGTAAAACAGGCAGCATGCAAAATTATATATAAGTTAAAGAACTAAAGATTAATGAGCAAAAAAGTCAATGAAAATAGTGTACTAATTATGCCAAATGATCTCTTCTCAAAGTACAATATTATTATTCATGATCAGAGTATAATATATATTTATATAATATATATATGTAATTTATAAAATATATATATATTTTTGACTTGGTGTTACAGGGCCTGTGTCTGTTCGTGTATGATACAAAAGATTAGTTTTATTTTTGCAGCGGATAGCTTATTCATACTTTCCTTTTATATTGTCCAGTTGGCTGACCTGCATCTTTCACTTTCAAAAGTGAATGCGAGAGAAATCAGATGATTCAAAACAAACCTTTGCCCTTAAACATGTGCAAAATGCATCTGGGTTGCTGCAGGGACAAAAAGCAAAAAGTGTTTATTGTTTTGAGCAGGAGTCAAAATTCACACTTCCACTCCTGTAGCTGAATTTTCCCAGACACAGAGCAGAGCGAGGTACTGAGACAAGGTCCCAGTGAGGGAGTGAATGCGTGCGTGTGTGTGTGTGTGTCTGTGTCTGTATTCAGGGGCAGTGGCCTCTGCTGTAGACACTGACGGTTTGTGAGAAGCTGCAGAGGTGTCACTTCACACCTCTGTGGCCTGGCCTGGACTTATAAACCAGTGCCACAGAGCTAAGCAGCACTCACAGCCTCCCAGTCTCTCCAGTCAGAGATCCTCCTCACAACATGGATACCTCCTCAGTGCCTCTGCTCAACTACGACCTGCAGTACCAGTGGTGCTCTGACTCGGACCTCTCTAGCGTCTCCTCTACAGAAACCCTCTCCCCTGTCCCTTCTATGGATTCCAGCCTTTCTCCGACTTACCAGCAGCTGCCACAGTCCACTCCCAAGGCAGCTAAGGCTGGATATTCCCAGAACCTCAAATCCTCATCCCATTCTGGACGTGGCCGGAAGACGGGCCGAGCCCCCCGAATGCGCAGCAAGCAGAGGGAGAGCGCCAGCGAGAAGGAAAAACTAAGGATGAGGGATCTCACCAAGGCTCTGCATCACCTCAGGTCCTACCTCCCGCCCTCAGTGGCCCCTGCTGGACAGACCCTGACAAAGATAGAGACCCTCCGTCTCACCATCCGCTACATCTCCTACCTGTCGGCCCAGCTGGGCCTCAGCGAGGAGGTGCTGTTTCAGAGAAGGGAGCAAGGAGACACCTCGGCCAGCGATGCATCCTCACCTGACATCCTTAGCTATTTCCAGCATGGCTCCTGGAGAGGTCAGGAGGCCCAGCTGCAGAACCAGAGCCTGTACCCAGCCCAGTGTCACAGCCAGAACACCATGCTGCATTCTGGGAGCTGTAGTTTAGGAGTGGACCAGTACAGTGGACAGTACATCGAAGCTCCTCAGGGAGACATGAGCATGGATGGCATCCTGCAGTCGCCTCCAGCAACACAGCCCTGCTGTCAGGTATGACAACATTTACTTAATGAAATGATTCATGTAGAAATCACAAATCGTATATCTTTTTGATATAAAAGCACAAAATACTAATCAAATTTCCTGTCAATTCTCTAATACAGATGTGCGGCAAAGACTTCTGCATGCCATTGGTTCCCAGAGAGTATTGGGGTTAAACACTCCAACACGTCGCCATCATCATCATCATCATCATCACCATCATCATCATCATCCAACAACAAACTCTGTTTTAACTGCCTCACTGTGAAACAAGTAATTTATTTGAAATATATATGCAGTTCTACATTTTATTTATTTTGTCCTGTGAAATGTTCTATGTAAATATTGATATCTCTAACTATTTTTATATGTCTTTATACCACTATTTATAATAAAAATATTAAAATGCATCATGTGTTGTCATTATTTATATTCTTGTTCCCATGATGCAGTTCAGTTTATCTGGTTATTGTATTGGTTAGCTCCCAGTTTGTATTTGAGTATGAAAGAGGATTTTGGAAGAAGGTGTAACAGAGCGCCCTCTGCTGCACATGCAGGCTCACTGGCACCACACTTCACTTTTTCTACTGATGATTCTCAGTGAGTAGCTCAAAAAATACACAAAGTTCCTAGAATTATTTTTGTCAGAAGTAGTAAAAGGCAGGGGTTTTAAACCCTTGAAACATGAACAAATTGGACTGATTTCTTTAAAAAAAAAAAAAAAAAACATGAGAAGAAGGCAATGAGCAACTTAAGAAGAAAATTACAAAAAAAATTGCAAGAAAATTACCTGAAAATAGCAAAAGCAGAAAGAAAAGAAAGTCAAAAACAAAAACTAATTTTTAAACTACACTAACTAAATATAATTTTTGAAAGCCTTATCTCTTGCAATTTGTGTGACATTTCTTGCTAAGTGTCTCATTGCCTTTCCCCCATCTTTTCAAAATAAACTAAACCAGTTTGCTCAAGGTTCAAAGGGTTAAAGGGTTAAAGCGACTATAATTGATATTTTTAATATAACAGTATATCAAATGACAATGTGACAATGTCAGAGTTGTCGTTCATGGTGCAGTTATACAGAACACAGTTATACAGATAACTGGCCTGTAGCTTAAGTTTTGGTTCACTCTTTGCTGTCATAGTGTCATTTTTGGACACAGATAGAGATTAAGTTGCTGAACAAGTTGTGGAGCATTTGGAGCACCAGCCAAAAAGCCAGATATTTCACTCAGGAGTTGTTAAACACCAAAACTGAGTGAATATTGGATTGATATTTATGAGTTAGAAAGAAGCACAACTTATAAGAATACTGCTGTTGCTCCATAAATGCTGGATGTGCAAATAAGAGAGAAGTTTGTGATATCAACTTAAACATTGATATGTCAGTGTTAGTGGTTATCTTGTGACTGCATCATTACATGTCGCAAAAGCAGCTTTAACATTGTTAAATGATAGGTTCAAATATTTCTCCAGTCTAGCTGAATAGTGAGGTACCCATGTGAACACTGAAACAACTTGTGCATGCTGCAATCATTCCTCCCTTGCTTCCAATAGAAGTTTATGGAGAAATAAAGATGCAGTCCTTGTCTGAAGCTAACATGAGGCCTCATTAGTCTGAGTTTAAATCATGTTGATATCTACCAAAGTTTCAGTATTCTTTGTACAAAATCCTCCTGTTTGGTAGTATTCCTCTGCTGCTCAACAAGGAAATCTATACCCAAGAGTAGTTAGTAACACTGGAAGATTCTTAATTTGACTCAGTCTGCAGAAGCCCTGTATTATTTTTAGGTAAACCTTTGAATACATTTTTGTACAAAATGGGGACTGTGGATTTCATCACTTACACTGACAGCAATTTTGGACAAAAACTCTTCGTGGCCAGTGTGAAAAAGAGGAATGATTACATCAAGTAAAACTTGTTTATCTGGATACCTGACACACTTGTAAATCTCTAAGTCCTATCTTCCATTTGCAACTTTGTCTGAATGTATTATATCTATTTTGTATCAGCTTGATACGGTAGAACTCTACATTAACTGATTAATATATCCTTGCCCAATTTCAATAAAGTCTAATTACATGGAAATAAGGGCATCCTTGTGGCCTGAAGGCTGAGACATCTTGTGTTGAACACCCTCAAAGCCCCCTGAGCCCAAGATAAGTTTCCTCAAAGGGGCAATAAAGTATCTTATCTCTCTCCCTTCTCCCATCAGCGTCTTTGCTGTTAACCATCTAATAAAGAAAAAATGCCAACTAATAATCTTAAAATAAATAAAGATGTATTCCAAAGGGTCTTCAGCATCATTTTATTCATGTTTTCCACAAATTCAGCATGCACAGACCTTTTTCACAGCAGACATATGGACCTGTCACACTGCAGCAGGAAAAGCACAGGTGATGCTAATAACTCCAATGAAGGCTGCCTGAAGCTGAAGCAGCTGAATGAAATTTAAACAGCATTAATGCCATCATGTACACCTGTGCTTTTCCTACTGTGACATGTCAGCACTTTGTCTGTGGAAAAAAAATCTGCTGGTTTTCTTAAATTTAGGTGCACATGCCGTTTAGGTGTGAAAAAACACAAAATAAAACTGAATTTGTTTCAAAACAAAGAAAAGAATGAATTAATGAGTAAATAAATAAATAAACATTTTCTATGTTAGACAGGAATAAAAGCCATGAAAATCCTATGATGCAAATGTTTGAAAATATTTTATATTGTACAACGCATTAACTGTGTTTCTGCTCAACCGTCTGTGTGTGCACATATTAATACGCTCCCATGTCCAGGAGATAATACTTTTTTGTTAAAAAAACAACAAATAAATAACATTAATTCTTCAGCAGACTATGTGGGCTGTAAATGTCACAGGCAAAAATAATATGCCACAGAGAAGCTATACATATATGAATATTAATGGCCATGTGGTTTACCTTAAGGGTGCCCATTAGTGTTACGCACACTTGAATCACTCTGCGCACAAAATGCACTTTTCCAAATCAAGCTTTAAAAAATATAATACATTCATATAATTTTCTACTTTCATGGAGTTAACTTTTAGAAACTGACATCAGTCCTTATCATAAATGTGAAATACTAAGTAATTTTCATAATTTTAACCCTTTAAATGCCAGCTTTTTGTCATGATGCCACTATGTTTTTGGATAGATTTTAATCCATTACATGCAAAGTAGATTTTTATTATTATTATTATTTTACCAGCCTAGAATGTGTCAATGATTGCCATCATCATCAGGTGGAATATAATAAAAATGACAAATTCCAAGGCAAAAGCCCAGAATGACACCCAGAAATAACACAGTGCATGTTTTTATGCTTTGATGGCTGTGGGATTAAAATTGCGCATTTTTTTGCGCTAAACAGTATGGCTATGACTGTATGAATTTTGTTTACACAGTGTATTTTAGACTTATAGTTGGAGCCAAGCTGGAACTTCTAAGATTGCACAAAAATACACAATCTTGCCAGAATGTATGCCTTATGCATGAGCACAGCTGTCCCTAAGGGTTAACATCAATACCTCAAACATGGGATCAAGTAACATTACCAAATGTTGAAGTCCTTCCAGAAACATTACAGTGATGTCCTCTTGTGGTCTGAATACTGTAATTAGTGAGGTTATTGCACAACAGACCAGAGATCAGCCTCTGCCACAGGTTATCAAGTTTATTTAGTGTATTTTGGTTGATGGGGCTCTGTAAACACAGAGAGGTCCTTGGCACCGCTAAGTCTAGACTAAGATATAAGATCTTCCCTGCACATTACCCCCTCCTCTCACCTACAGCCCTAATTACCTGCAAGAGCCAACAGTGAGTGCTTTAATATTCATCGAGAAGTGTGGAGCTGCATAGCAGGCGGGAGAATTAAGCCTCGGTGTTTAGTTTGCCACATACATGCAGTTCATTTGATATGCAAGCGGCAAACCCAACAAGACAAAGCCTAATAAGCTCACTTAGGTCTTTCATCAGAGAAAAGCTAATAAACTCTCTGGCCTAAAAGGGTTTGGGATGAAAGGGTTAGCACTGCTGTGCCGATTATTCACTCATTACATGTGAGTAAACACTGTCAGAGCTGATGTGGATTAAAAGAAGACAGATCCTCTCTATCATCAACCTGGGAGGGAGAGAAGAAAGCTGACAGCTGGGGGAACTCCATGGAAGGGTTACAATGGAAAATAACAATTGCTTAATAGTTAATCATATGAGACAAATGGAATAAAACATACTAAAAAAGGGCACTAATAAATCAAACTGTGAATATTTATACAGAAAAACAAATGAGACAAGAAAGAATCCCATCTGTATAAGCTTCAGTCTTTAATCAACCAAAGACTAAAGTGCCAGGATTAGCTGTAATAAGTGTTCCAAAATTAGTCATTTTATATGTTTCTTTTATCAGATAAGTGATATTTAATTGCATGTGTTAAAAATGTAACCCATATGTTACAGAGCAACAGGTCAGTAGGAGGAAAATGACAATTATACAAATTTAAAAAAACAGATTGATACTGGGAATGACAGAAATATTAATGTTAAGTTGTCTCTGATGGCTCACGTAAGGTCAGGTCGCATAATGATGTGGGTGGGGGTTAAAGGTCAGTGTTCGTGGTGCAGCTGTCAGATCTGGTGTCCCCTCACACACTTCCCAACTCAAGACAAATACCAAAAAAAACAAAGCACTAGCAACAAGGAAATCTGTTGAAATGGTATTTAGAAATACTGATTTTCAAATGTTTAATGTGTCATCTTTGCTCTGGATAATTTTTCTAAATTGAAATGTCTGTTTTTCTTGCATAACTGAAGTGGTGCAGATCTGTACGAGACTGCTTCACACATCCTGCTCATAGGTTTCACCTCTGATGCAGAGCAGGAGTCAAATGCGACGCGGCAGTTTGTGGGAACACTGCCCTGGACTCAGATCCCGCAGTCATCACCTGACTGATGCACGCAGCTATGAACAACTAATTACATACTAAGATGAAATGCAACAATTTTTAAATTCAAGCACAATATTTAGGAAATCACTGGTAAGAGATGCTGCATTGTGATAAAAAAAAATAATAGGGCGCTGAAGAAAGATTTCAAATATTTAAGTATCATAGTTTGAAAGTGAATATTCAGTTTAAGACTGGCATGTCTTCAACCACAGAAAGAATCATGATCACTCTGCCACCAACCTCAGCCATTATTTTTATAGCACTTCTCTCCAAAATCTTAATTCTTAAATTATAGGGATTAACTGGGTTGTTTGTAATAATAAGAAATGTATAAACTGAATATTCTGCTTAAAAAGTAATTAAAGATGAGTTCTCGAGTCACAAATTTAATGGCTTTAGCCTCAACCCAAAAAACACTTGCAACTCATCTTGGACTTAAGCACCACTGAGTCATGAATTCACTTGGACTTAGGCCTTTAGACCCAAAAAATACTTCTCACCTCCACTTTGTTTAAACCAATCAGACAGCATCCTATCAAGCTGCAGGTGAGAACCACAAAGAACTAATGTTGCGTTACTGATCGCCACGTAGAAAAACTTATACCAAAGATAATTTTTGTTTGCATTCAAAAATGATGCAGTGGTCAACAAAAATAAATTGCAGTATGCAAAATGTGTGGTTCAAAAATTACAGATGAATACATAATTTGCAACAAACTTGTTTTTGACAAGCATTCATAGTTTTTTGCAAATCTGATATATTATTGCTTTGAATGGTGTGCATTTGGTGAAGAGTGCATTATGACTTGTTTAGGACTTGAAACTTGAGTGCAAATACTTGCAGGTTAAACTCCATTGAGGCTGAAAATCTCCCTCACAAGGGAAACCTGGCCAGGAAAGCATGGACTCAAACTGTGCCTTTTATTTCATTATTATTAAAGACACAGTTCAGGTCTCATATAGAGTGTAACAGTAGTTTTGCACATTCTTCAAGGGCAGATCAGAGTTCCCAGAGTTTCCAGTGAGGCATACTGCTGTCCAAACAGGACTAGGTGTAAACTCCTCACACTTTACAGCTGCCTCGGCACACTTCTCCAGCCTGACCTGGTAGCAGACACCAGGGCAGAGAGAAAGAGCTAATGAGATGCAAAAATGCCCTTTAACCTCAATGTAAAAAAAAAGATGAATGGGTCATAATACTAAGTTTGAGACCTGAGTACTTGCAGTTACAGTTTTCCTTTTATTCAATCAATCAGCCAATCTGTTTTTTTTTAAAGTGGATTCCTGGATACTTCTGCTTCCAGTCAAAGCCCATGACTCGCTAGATTTCTAATGCCAAAGTCCTCAGGAGGATTCAGAGACAGATCTGTGACCCCGGTTCAATCCCTGTCATGGCAGGGTCATGTTCCCATGTTTCAGGAGTGTGTAGTGTGAATTTATCTACCTCTGATGCCTGTGCGAGCTGCCAGGTCACACCTTGTGCTGGAGCTGGCATGTTTCCCATGGGACCCCCTGGCCTAGGTGTCAGCCCTGCTCCCAGAGCTTCTCAGGACTAGAGGCGGCTGCTGAAGGTGCAACCTCACACCTCCTACCACATATATGGAGCAGCCTCACTGGTCCTCCTCACTATCCTCTGACTGCCTCACCAGCAACACGCTGACAGCTCACACTTCAGGGAAGAGCTCTCAACCACTATGACCACAGCAGCAGCCATGGACATGTCCTACTGCTCTCCTCTCCAGCTCCAGGATGACTCTTTCCTGTTTGACTGCAAGACCCTGCTGGACAAGTCTTGTGATCCTCTGGCCTATGATCCAGCCTCAGACTCTGGTTACTTTAGTGCTGGCAGCAGCCTGTCTCCCACCTCTTCTGTGGACTCCTTCTGCTTCTCCCCCACCTCCCTCCAGGCTGCCGAACAAAACGCTTTGGACTGCTTTGTCTTCAAAAGCCCAGCAGCACCTCGTCTCACCAATGAGACACAGACCTCCTCCATAGCTACATCCTCCACAAAGAAATCCAGGTCCAGGTATCCAGGGAAAAAGCGCCAGACAGCCAGCGAGAGAGAGAAGCTGAGGATGAGGGATCTGACCAAGGCCCTGCACCACCTCAGGACGTACCTGCCGCCCTCAGTGGCACCAGCTGGGCAGACCCTGACTAAAATCGAGACGCTGCGCCTCACCATCCATTACATCTCCTACCTGTCAGCTCAGCTGGGCCTCAGCGAGGAGGTGCTGGAGCAGAGATGCTCAGGCTTTGTAGAGCAGGCCCCAGCCCTCAGCCAGTTCCTGGGTCAACCGACAGACAAAACACAAGAGTCAGACTGTAACACCACAAGCAACATGTCCTCTCTGCAGCACTCATATCAGGTATGATCATACCATAGTCATAAAACTCTGCACTTCTGCTCTGTGAAATGGTTTTACAGTGTGTTTGTTGAATTAATTCGTAACTAAAATCTGTTTTCTGTTGTCAGGTTTCTAACGGAGTTTGCTTTAATGGTCAGCAGTACTGGATGCTACAGCAACAATTTGAAAACTTCTCTGGACAGTGCTGAAATATGCAGTCAATCCTCTCAACTATTTTCATTGAAACAATGACCTCTAACAAAGTGCAGGGACAAAAATTCTCATCTTTTGTTATTTTGAACAAAATATATTTCTGTCCCTTTTGTGTGATTTTAAGTGTATATTTATTGAGCTTTCACCATGTGAACAGAATAAAAGTAATTTATCAAAATAACTTGAGTTTGTTGCATTCGTCTCTTTCTGTGATATTATTTTTCTACATACTAAAATAATGGAATCATACAGACTTGGCACTTGGCCTTTTCTTCCTTACATAAACGCTGCAGCTGTCAGCAGGACAATGAGGTGCTAAACAGGGAGCACATCCCCTCTAAAGTCCTTAAGGAAAGACCCCCACTGAGAGAAGTGACAGCTGAACTAGGACTGGCTAATTGGCACCTTTTCTATCCTGTGCAAACACGGCTGGTGGTTGAAACCATGAAAGAAACCCCATGATAGATAACCTGGATTATAGAGATAGTTTAGATTTTCTTGATGTGGCGTTGTATTAGGTACTTCTTAATAGTCAGTGTATTACATATAGTACAGTTGTTTGTCGCTATGGCTCCAGTTTGGGCAACAACAAAATGTTTTTCAGCCACATGAAAAAGTTCCATCTGAAATGTATGTATGCTATATTAAGAAGATTTTCTGCACTTTATCTTTCCTTTAGACAACCCTTTCTGATGGTGAAGACGATAAAACCTGGAGTTCCCCGTCTATGTTCTATTCAAAGCCACCAGACTCCACTGACAAAAATAGCAATTTTGGTTCTTTGAACACAGGAGCTGCTAATCTACAGCTGTATTGATCAATTAATTTTTCAATGTGAATGTGTAATTTTAGTGTATCCAAAATAAGCATTTCAAATGCCAAAGTCACAGAATAACACAAACAAAATAATTGTTTAAGGCAGCAGTAGACCAGCAGCTCCTGTGTTCAATAATGTTAAATCACTGTTTTTCTCAATGGAGTCTGGCTTTGAGGAGAGAAGTATAAAGGCAGTTTGTGGTCAGAAATTGCTGTCAGACTGTAAGGTATAGCAGTGAAAATACTTTGAATATAGTGTACTCTAATATTAGAAGTTTTTTTTTTTTTTAGGTGGGACTTTTTGGGGGGTGGCTAAGATACATTTTGTTGCTGATCTCTCCACAGCATCAGATTTTTTTGGCTTCCATGTTAGATTCCAGTCTGCTTCTTTAAACTGGTGGTGTGCCAGCTGGCTCTACTGTATCCTTTACACTGATAAGTATGGTGTTACATTCCCTGATTAGTAAGTGTGTGAACAAATGTTGTGATGTTGTTACAAAAACCAAGGAAACAAAAGCGTACAAAAGAAAGGGCCTCAAAAATGTAACGAAGAACTCTAAAAAAAAAACCCAAAGAGAGCGACACTAATTATTAACAATTAACACTGAAGTCTTTTTAAATACACAAATCAGCCAAACTTTTAACGCTCTAGCTCCAAAAGGAAGTAATGGTCACCAATTCTGGTACACTACAAATAGTTTCTTTAGTTTTCACTGCGACACACAGCACACACGCTGCAACACTAACCCTAACATCCATGCTCCTGATCAGCAGATTAAGCACAGGTGTGCTCAATCGCTCTCTGCACGGTGGGGATGAGGGGAGGGTGGAACCTGAAGAAGCACACAAAAAAAGAACACAGAAAACAGGCACAAACATGGGCACGCCCACCTTTTCAAGCGTAACACCCCCTCCCATAAGAGCCAGAATATAGGTTGCGTAAAGACTTACCTACATAAACTATACACTACATTTACACACAATTTCTACACTAATATATGTGAATGAGTCATGTGTTGTTGAACAAGGAGGCTGCCTGTGCACACACTGTCCGACTCACTCACCGGCTGCACTGACAGCTGGAGCAAACACTCTCCAGCTTGCGCCCCACTTTCTTCATGCCATTACTATCATTCTCAACAAGGACAGGCTATATGGATAAGTACCACTTTCTTCAAAACTTTTATTTAAGATCAGAAACTGGGCCAATAATGCTGCTAAACTGGTTTTATTTGGTGAGATGAAGATGGTGAGGCAATGTTTCGATATCATAAAGTACAGACCTGGAATAATCTCCCAGAAGATGTTAGACAAGCCTCAACTCTGACCACTTTTCAGTCAAAGCTAAAAATGTTACTTTTCCACACTGCCTACTCCATCTGGACTAAAAACATATTTTAAAGTTGATTTTAATCATTTTAAATAATATTTTTATCTTTCCATCTCTTGTCTGCACTTTTGCTACTTTTAATGGTGATTTAATTTTACTTTACTTTTACTTTTTACTTTTTTTTTAATGTAAATCTGCATTCTTTATTATGTTTTTATATTTTATTGCTCTGTTATCTGAAATGTGCTATGCAAATAAATCTGCCTTGCCTTGCCTGCCTCTGCAGTGTCAATATATGACCCAAAACATGGGCCAATTATGTCTTAGTCATTGAAAATGGCTGGCACACTTTGTGAATTAATGTTTTATACACTGTTGCTATGTCAACAATGTGATGTTCCTGAGATGCCTGAAGCGGCTGTACTTAATAACTGAACTGTGTGGACATTTATTTTCAGTCGAGCATTTTAAATTCAAATGGACTTTATTTTCCCTGCAGTGCTCACAGTCTTACAGAACACAAACTGAGCTCATAGCCTCTGTAAAATCTCCAGTATGGTGTCAAAGAATGTTCTCTGTCATCTTGCCGCTTCTCTCAGACAGGATAAATATCCAATCTGATTCAAAATGTCACAACTTAATTTGGTTTTTATTTCATGGAATGACAAAATATGCGAAAAATATGGGGACACGGCCAGAATATCACACTTCTGTGTTGTGAGATTTTATTTAAAATCTTGAAATTCCTTTAAAAATTTTCAAAAGTTGGCAGTATGTACAGTGATAAAATATATTTTCCATATATAAAACCAGATTTTGGTATCAAATAGTCATTATCAGTAAAAATAATTAAATAATCTTTACATTGTGAAAAAGCTCCATCACATTCAGAACATTTATAACAATACATTTGGTTCCAGCTTGAGTAAAAATCAGTAAAACAATCTACATTAGAAAACTGTGCAGTGTTAAACTGGAGAAGAAGCCTCACTGGTGAACCATTTAAGCACCTGCTCCTTGTTCGAGGCCACCCAGTGCATGTTGGCCTTGGTCCTCTCCAGTGCTTGCTCAAGAGATGCAGTGACAGAGCTCAACTGCCCTGCATTGTCTTCTTTGAACTGCAGCAACTGGACAGGAACGAAGAGAAGGGGGTTACTGAGATTCAGTTCTGCTTGTAGAGTACAACATGCACAGTATTTTGCAAACATCACTCTTATTGCTAAGATTAATTTATCCACAAATTGTGGATGTGAAATGGAACATTGGGTCATTAGGTCCTAAAACAACCAAAAATATTGGAGAAACTGTACCTGCTTGTACTCAAACTCGGTGGAGAATCGTTTGGTCACTCCATTAATTAGTCCTCCAAAGGAAAACGTTCCTGCACCATAGCTGAAGAAAAGGCAAACAAGACAGGTTTTGGTCATTATGCAAACAACAACAGGCTGCATAACCAAAGCTGTTCAGGCTGTTTACATGCACTGGTCATATGTTCATCTTGGAAAACTAAATCACAAAAATGCATCCATATCCCACGTAATCATTAGCTAGTAATTTGTGCAAAACCTACGTATTTCAACATGTTTTCATTCTGAACTCATCAAGTAACGCTTTGACGGTGCTTTCGGCGTAAGAATGTGACGCCATAAGCCACCTTTGCACATGGACGTGTCAGATGATAACACAGTCAGACAGAACCGGTGGTGTTATCATATGCAGCCGGATGGCAACCAGTCGCGTGCGCCGAAGGACAGCATCAGGTAATAATGCTGCCAATAACCCCGTAATATTAGGAGCACAAATGCATTCACAGTGGGGGGGGGTTGGTATTTTGGAAGGCTGCGATCATATGAACAATGTGCTGACATGAGTAAAGAAGAAAGTGTCACATTAAGGAGGTGGATGGGTCACAAAACTCCAGACTTTCCCCCAGGAAGCCAGTGTTCAGAGCCGTGTGAACTTTAAAGAAACTTTGTGTTATTCAAAGGTACGCCATCACAATCTTTATCCTCCTAAACCTAACCACAGGAACATTACTTGCTTAAACCTAAAATTCCGAACTTCAGGTTAAGTATATAACTTTTTGTTAAGAAGGCTCTGTAAGGTCATAAAGTAGATGAGATGCAATTGAGGCTCACTCAGCAACAGGAAATCAGAGACTACTCTGCGCACATCTTCACTTAGACATTATTAACCCCTAACATCCTGGAACAAGCTGTTGCACTTTATGGGTGGACCTAGTTCAGAGCCAACAGTACACAAGACTATGATGCAAATTCAAAAAATGCACTGCAGGGATTGTATGATGCCTTCAGCAGCAACATACCCAAGCAACTGGATTGAATTTCCATAGTAGCTAGTGATTTTAGTCAACTCATTTTTTGACTCCAGAGATGTAGCCGGATCAAGGACAAATTTTAATTTCATTTTTTAAACTATGTCTAAAAAATGACTAATAAGGCCAGATTGTACCTCATACCTTGTACCTTGTCCTTCATGGAGTGTTAATTTTTATGATATAATACAAACCATTGCATGTGCATTTTTGTAAGATATCATACGAACCAAATTATACGATAACAGCTGCGTTTACTGTGACATCATCATGTGATAGCATATACTTACTTGTATATACGGTCCCATTTGGCTCTGACAAAGTCCCATGCTAGAGGTTGACCAACGGCGTTATTAGCAATGGAAATGATGGTGGAGGAGGCATCTTGCTTCCGGATCATTTTAGGTTCCAGACAATATTCCAGATACCTGAAACACACTCACAGTGAGGACAATCCTTGTCTTTGCTGCTCCAGCATAGTTTGACACAGAACTATTGAAACAGTGCAGTATACCATTCTCTGTCTGCACAGGTGAGTTAAAGTGATACCAATTCTAAAAAAAGTACAGAGGGTCTTTGTCTATTTGTTGTGCACTCATAACATGCTACAGAGTGTAAAATTACCTGAAGGAGAACAACGAGAGAACAAAGGTTATCCAGCATGATGTCTGTACTACTGACCTGTTCAGCAGCCAGGGCTGTTTGGTGCAGGCCAAAGCAGACATGAGTTTATCAGCCTCTGAAGCGATGGTGGCATTCTTGTACATGGACCAAGCAAAGTCCCACTCATCCACACCTCCTGCTGCAATTGCACTGCAGTACACTGTGTACTTCAAGTTGGGACTAATCCTGGAATGATTGATAAAGATGATGGAGAGTCAAAGGCAATGACAGCAGTGGTGAGGGGAGGAAAAATAAAAATAAAAAAATAAAACCACTGCATTTAACATATTTAGTTGTTTTTTACATATCAATATCTAGTAAGGAAAAAAATGAAAGGAAACCATGGGATGTGAACATACTTGTTGACAGCTGGATTTTCCATCCATTCTTTGAACCAGCCAGTAGTCAGCTCCTTACAGCCTTCCACTCCAGTACTGCAGGCCATGGAGATTGCATTTACCTGGTTATACCTGGACAGAGACATAAGATGATAAAAGGGTCAGAAGTATGTAGAAAATGGCTCCAATGTCACATCTGAGGACTCAAGGTCTGCAAGTCAATGAAAAGAGTTTGTTTTTCTCACTTTATTTTATTTGTAATTTTACTAACCGATATATGTTAAAGATGGTGCTTGAGGAAGAGACGCATTTTATGTATGAATGTTGTGACTTGAATGTCAGTGGTTATCAGCTTCATACTTATGGGATAGAAAGAGGCTTCTTCACCTACTAGTAGGATCAGAAAGCCTATATTGGCCCATTAAATAATTGTTATCATGGGGAGTATTTTCACAAAGACTTTTATTGTGAGGCAGTGACCTTTAGTGGCTGCAGTAATTATGATGGGCACAAAGGAGGAAGTCACCATATAAAACCGAAAGTCACTGCTGATGTAACATACTTAACTTATGTCAAGTGACATTAGGAATATACCTATTTTAACTCTACCATGATCTTTTTGTAAACCTAACCACACACACCTAACCAAACGAAAGTAGAGTGAAATCTAACAAACCAATGCTGTGCTGATAGTAGTCTCCTAAACCTATATGTTTTAGGCTGATAATGGCCATTAAATGGGCTAATTACATTCAAAATGGGTTCTCAATGGGGACTCTTCTCTCTTCCCATTGGCTTTCAGACCTGGGGTCCCCAGACGTGAGGATTACATTGAACCCTCTTGGAAGGCTGACATTTAAAAAGGAGTCCATAAAAACTCCTTTCAGTATTGACGCATATATACAATGAGGTTAACAATGTAATTAAGTAAGGACATAAAGTGCAAAAACAAAAAAAAAAATCAACTTTTTAGTGGAACTGCAGTGAAAGTTTCCTGGAGTGAGAATGAAAGTGCATGATAAATATGAACTCAGGAGGTAGGAGGATTAGGTACAGCTTAGAAAGAGTATAAGTCAGAGGACGTTTAGACTCTTTGAACATTATGTGCATTATCTAGTTTTCCCACATTACATTTATCCACAGGGATATAGCTTACTGTGGCAATGATAAATTGGTTTTTTTTTAAGTTTTTTTTAAGTTAGTTTAATTTAACTTTTGTGAATTTTGTGCTCGTCACAGTCTAATCATGATTCATGGTTAATCATAATAATAAGCACTACAATATAATGCAGTTTTAATATGGTTACAAAGTCCACTTTTCTACTTCTTATTTTATCATTCAAACACACAAATTGATGTTGTTGAAGTGATCATTGTTACATTGTGACAGGAGGTCAGGAGGAGATTAACCAAATCATGCTGCAGTGAATGTCCCAAAATTAACTATTTTACAGATGTGCTTAAAAGAGTGAAACAGACACAGTTTAAAACAGACGGCATGTTAACATCCTTACTGGTCAGTGTGCTTCGCTGGGATCTTTGTCCAGTTGTCAGTGAGCTCTTTGAAGTATTTAAACAGAGGGGTGACCTGTTTCTTTAGGTAAGCCTGAGGAAAGAAGATGTACACGTTTTGTTAATTTGTAATTGTGTAGAAATAGAAATGTGGCATTCAGAAATGATCACCTAAAGACTTGCATTCGATTTTGATATCATATTATTTCCAGTTATATTTTTGTCAGCCTAATTGTCAGAAGTAAATGATGGCATTGTACATGTAAGTAAACCACAAATAATTTTACATTTGCACACTTCATTAGTATCATATAAACGTCTCCAAAGTGATGTAGTAAATGAGCTGACTTTGTCACCTAAGCTAGACTCATGCAAAGCTGCAGACCACTACAGAAGACTGCTCAAAGCCAACAAACAACAGCACCAGTTGTGATTAATTGAGTCATTGCTGTGGCTTTTAAAGAACCAAACTGGGGGATTGTGTAGTGACTCATCATTATTTTCCAGCAGGTTTTTTAGTGACCTGTCGCAGTTTGTCCAGCGGCTTTCAGGGCACACAACATGGGTGTTCTGTAGGGACCTGTTGGTGTTCTTCCAGAGGCTTTGTAGGCACACAAAGTGGTGTTTTTACAGAAATATAGCTGCTTTGACTGCCAGGATTGTGCCCCCAAACTGGATATTCAAAGCCAAAACATGATCTTCTACATTAACGCCTGGAATACACTGCATGCATAAGCAGCATATGACAACAACCTTGCCAAACTGCAGCATGTTTCATGCTTGCGGTGTTCACACTAACAGCGCTGTTGCTGTGAAGCTTCTGCGGGGCTGCCTGCTGCTGTGAGTGTTGTATTTCCACATTTATAAGCACAAATTACACTTATTTATGAAGTTGTGCAAGCCCTGCATTGTCAACAAAACAATCCTGCAAATATCTCACAATAAAATACCTTGTTTCAACAACTGAATGGGTTTTTGTCGACAAAGACGTCAGAGGATTTTTATTTTGATTCAAAAGCAGGGAAGTTTGAGTAAAACCGATATGTTTGTATTTCCTCATTACTGTGACAGATAAAGACATTGAAACTGTCATAAAAGGTGGAAGAAAAATGCCATTTTCACTATCTATTTCCACTGACAACCGTACACGGCACACGAAAAAAATCAGCCAGCCACCGTTTCTCTCGATGTGCCGTGACTGACAGGCAACTGAGACGCGCCTGAGCAGTGGTGCTCACGCAGGCAGTGTGGCTCCTCTGACTTGGTAACACGGGTACTGAAACATGCACAGCACAGTGCACGCACAGCTCATGCACAGCTCCTGCATGCATACAGTGTGGTCCCGGCCTAACCATAACCAAGTGGTGTCCGTGCTTTAACCTAACCATACCTTAACCACCGCATTGTTAAAACTCACAGGTTCAAGGTATCTGCTACATAATAACATGCAAACATAACCATGTTGATTTTTAAACAATTAAACAATCTGCATTTCTTCATGAAGACTTTTTGGGGATCAGCATTGGATTTAATTAATTACACATAACAAATGTTAACCATTCATCACAAACCTGCATATGTCCATACACTTCACTGCGGTCGAACATCAAGAAGTAGTAGTTCAAGTTGCGACGGGCTGTCTCCCAGGGCATGTAGTCAACTTCTTTATTAAGGAACTTGGTAGTTGTCAGAGCCAGAGTTGTGTTCACCATCTTTGCCCTGAATATGGCACATACAGTTGCTCAACTCTCTTTCTCAATCATGAGCAACGATGCTTTTACAAGGAAAAAAAGACTTTACCTTGCCAGGTTAAAAGCATCATCGATAATTTGAGCTCGGTTAATCACTGGAATATCCTAAAAAGTGAACAAGGATTTTAGACATTAATTTTAAAACACTGCAGAAATAATGCAGCACTCTTTCCAGCAGAAGGTGTTGCACCTCATGTCCAGAGCTCAGCTTGGAGAGGAGACGATTCCAGTTTTCAGAGTCGTAGTTGACTCTGAAGAAGCCCCTCATATTTATATTGGCCACCAGCCACTCATTAGCACCAAGAGTCATGTTTGTGTTTGTTGCTGTTTGGATGGAGATGAAAAAAATGCATTTCTTTTTGCTGTGTTCATAACCTTATAATGCTCTGAATGCACTCCTGAAATTGATCTTACCTTCTTTGTCAAGAAGCCAGTACATATCTTCATTTCGACCAGTCTTAATCCATGTTATGGGGACAAACCACTCATAGCTGGAGCGCAATCCATCCAGTCATACATATGTACATGAAAACAGAGTATATGGAGAGAGCAGATGAGTTTCTTATGACACATCCAGCGTATTCAACACATGAAACATGAAAATTTAGGAAATTTTCCCACTTGTACGGAGAGGGTCTGTCCACCACAGAGTCTGGGTCCAGTAGGAAGTGTTTCTGGGTAATTTTTCCAGTCTGGGTGTTAATGGTGACCACTGGGAAGCCCATCTGTAGGATCCACCGGTTCATGATAGCCTCCACAGAGTGGGGCAGATCTATGCCAGCTTTCTCCACCGCCTGATAAGAGGAACATTCAATTATTAATAATAGTACGACTCTTCATTACTCCCTACAGGGGAATTCTTTTACTTTTCATATACAGTATTGCAATATTTCATCCCAGTACCATGACCTTTTACTATACTCAACATTGGAGTTGCTGGTCTACCACAGTCTTGATTGGTAGTTTGTGTTATTATAGTAGTATAGTATGTGACTTTGATATTTTAAAAGGTTAGTTTTGATTAACCAAAGTCACACAACAACACTAAAAACTTTAGATCGAGGCAGTGGTAGGCCAGCAGTTACTGTGTTCAGCAATGTAAAATTATTGTTTTTGCCAGTGGAGTCTGACTTGAAAAGCAAGCAAGTTTCACTTTAAGTTCTGCTCCCTGCTGGAAAGTATTGCCTGTTTGTGAAGAACAACACATGAGACTTGGATTATACAATATGAGCTGTACATGAGTTCTTAAATGGTATTTTGATGTAGTTTTGGTGTTTTGGTGTAATCATGGCGCTATGACTTATTGTAATACAAAGTAAGTAACTGATCATTTCTATTTTGTAAGAGGAAATGTATGTTCATTTTTTCTTTCAAAGGTTATGTGATAACGCTTTAAAGCTGCACTAATCAATATTTTTTGATTAAAAGTGAGTAAAAACACTCACATCAGAGAACTCACTGTAGACTAATGTTACCTGCTCAGCACCAGCAGAGAATATGAATTAGCCATTAGCATGGTGAACGATTTAGCCGCTAAAGAGCCAGATATTTCCTTCAGGATTTTGTGGAGACCAAACACGGAGCTAATAGGAGAGTAATTATTAGACTTTAATTTTCTGGTACCCAGAAACAAAACTCTAAATGAATGCTAATGTTCGTCAGCAGCTCGATGTTTAAATAGGTTATTGCTGCTAACACATTAGTCTGATCAACTGTATAAAGTGATGCCAGTTTTGTGTTCACAACTTATTGGGCTGCCCTCAAGTGGACAAAAAAATCGATTACTATTACTTTATTATGAATTTATAAATACTGCAAAAGTTAAACTAAGGTTTTGAAGGCATTTTCTTCATAAGTAGCTCATTTGTGGATTGTAACCAGTCGTGATAATGGTGATATCTTACCATTTCCAGGTGCTTCCACAGGTCCGTGTAGACTGCGTTCTTATACTTGAACTCTTCTAAGTACGTCTGCAGACAGATACAAATCTATTGGTTATGCTCTAGTTGTGCTTTTTATGGTGAACAAAACAGATTAGATGCAAGTCAATAAAATGGTGATGTGAGACAAAAATAACAACATACAAAACACATTTTAATCGTCTGTACTCACACTGAGTCCTTTGGAAAAGACGTCCTCAGTAATAAACTCAGAGAGCATTCTGAGGACTGCAGCTCCCTGTAATGAAAGACAGGAGGACATTAGAAGTGTTAGTGGGTGATATATCAGATTGGACACAATTACAGCATTCTGTTAATGAGGATCAGTGACTCATTAGTGCTTTAATTCTGTAGTTCCCAATGAGTGTCAAGAGCCCTTGATTAGGGCCACTCACAACATTTTACTACATTCTTTTTTGTTAAGTGGAGGTCAACATCTTGTGTAGTGGGGCGTGAGGAGAACAACACATTAGGGTGAGGACATTGTGATGTGTTAGTCCCAGTTATACCACACCTTGCTGTATGTGATGGAGTCAAACAGTTCACTGATGTGTGCTGGTGTCAAGATATCCTCCTCTTTAGATGAGAGCGGGTGGGAGGAGGCCAAGGCATCCACACCCATGACACCAGTGATCTCATTCAGAACTATTAAATCTGTCTGGAAAGTACAAAAATGTGTATTTTACATTGTGGCATAGCTGGACACTATTTTCAGTCAACATGTTAAAGTTATTTCTATATTCATGGCTCACACTGGAGCAACTTAAAAAGAGTGCAATTCAGTACATTCGACAGGTAAATTCTCAGTTTGTTTGTTTTTCTACAAGAGAACAAATCTCACCATATTCCAGTCTGGCTCTGCATTGTTGGCACCGAGATAAGAGACGTAGGTGGCAAAGCCCTCGTTGAGCCACAGGTCATTCCACCACCTTGTGGTCACCAAGTTCCCAAACCACTGAGAGGGCAGAGCATTATTTTAATGTTTTTTTTTCCACATACATTTCACAGCTAGACACAATTACTGTCAAAGAAATGATTGGCAGTACACCACTGAATGTCGTCACACCATGTGAGCGAGCTCATGCGAGATGACTGTTGCCACCCACTCCTTGTCTCCATTGGATGACACGCCAGGATTAAACAAGAGGGCAGTTTCTCTGTAGGTGATCAGGCCCCAGTTCTCCATGGCTCCAGCACTGAAGTCAGGAAGGGCGATCTGGTCTAAAAACAATTACAGTCATTTCATGCAAAAAATATAAAGAGTGGTTGAAAATACACAATCTATGTACTGTTTAGTGGTACTTAGGGGTATTGCCGTATCCAACTATTGATGATTACCGTGATATTTTAGATGAAATACTGATATCATGTTTATAATACACATATGATAATACTGTGTAAATAATCCAGCATCTGTTAAATATTTTACATTTACTTCTGTTCTCACTTTGTCTCCTTCCCCTAATGCAATCTAGTTGTCTTTTCACTATTGATTAAGAGTAATTGTGCTTTTTGTCTGCTTTTGTACTGTTACAGATTCTACATCTCTCTACACTTGTATTTTAAGTGTTACTCATTTGGCAAAATAAGAGACAAAATCCACAACAAACAAAGTTAAAGATGAATTTGACTGATAGCAGTATTACTATTATTATTTCCATTTTCATTTTTTAAAAGATATCTTTATTGTAAACTCTTTCAGGTACCCTTATTGTGTAGTGATAATCTGATGTCATGCCACAGTCATGGAAAACCCGGAAAAGTTTTGGAATTTCACAACCTTGTTTTCCAGGCCTGGGCAAGACATGAAATTAGTAAAATCCTTAAAAGTTTTGGAGAAGTTATGAAATTGTTCTGTGTGTGACAAAGTTAATTGTTACAGTTATCTTCAATGGATGACCTTAAACATTATGTAACAAAATAACTTACTTGACATAAAATAGCTCTAATATATGCAGATTATGATGGGGTTTTTTTTTACCATCGCATACATTTCTGAATGATTGAATCTGATGTTTGAATAAGAGAAGGATAATGTTGTGACAGTGTTTATAATATGTTGGGTCATAATCCCAAAAGTGACCATACCTATGCTATTGTATTACTACTTTTAAATTTCACTGTTACTATGTGAAATTACTTTTAAAATTCATGGAAAGTTTTGTCCATGAAAATGTGTGGGAACCCTTTTAGTAGTAGTAATACAGTAATACAAACTTATGTACTGTGCTTGTGCTTGTGTGTGTGTGTGTGTGTGTGTGTGTGTGTGTGTGTGTGTGTGTGTGTGTGTGTGAGACAGACAGAGAGATTCCTACCTGACTTGCTCAGGGGGTAAGAAGAGTTGTAGTAATTCTCAAAGAATTCCAGTATTGGCCCAGTCTTCTCCAGGGCATAGTTTCCCTGGCCCTCCTGTATAGCTTTTTTGCGAGCCCAGATCCTGATCTGAACACAAACAGTGCTTTATGAACTAGACAGAAAAAAATGTAAGACCCGAGAACTAAACTGAGCTTTCAATCCAGCAGAGGGCAGCATAAAAACGTTGCAACCGACAGGGCAGCAGATGACAGAGAGCCAACATGAGGTGTTTATTGCTGGTAGTTGTAGTCGAGGCTGTGGTCATGCTTTTATAATAACTAATAACTAATTGTGACTAAATTTACTTCAGTCAGTCACACAATGATTAAATTCAAACCCCAGCATTATCCAGTTATAACTTTTAAAATACCAGTTTAAATAATTGTCTACTGTTCATTCTAGTGTTTAATGGGATAATCCACGATATCAGGGATACAAATTCACAGCTTATTATACCAAAATCCTTAAATTTTATGGAAATCCCTCATTTTAAGTTTAATACATTTCTATCTTTAATTAACACAGCAATACTTACTAAAAGAATTCCCTATTGCCCAGTACACTATGGTTTCAAGATGTCCATCAGCACACAAAACAGATATACTATGCACATTAGATTTGTATAAATATGAATATTGTAGATATTTTGCACTTATATCTATTTCCAGGGTTCCGGTTGTGAGATGTTATGAATAATTACCAGAACATCTCCTGCAGGCGTAGTCGTCATATTGAATGTAAAGTCAGACACAACAAAGGCCAGCAAGTAGGTTGACATAATCTCTGTAGGTTCAAAGCTTGTCTGAATGTGTCCATCTGCAGTGGACTTAACAGGCTCTGTGTGGGGGGAAAAGACAGACACAGATTAATTATAAAGGAAAAATAAGCTTATTGTATGGATATAGCTCTGCATAGCACAGAAAATGTTATGTTTGTTGTTCTTGTAAATAAAATTTGGAGATACAAAAAAGTAACTGAGGTAAGGTCTTACACCTGACGTTTCAAGTCACTATAACATATTGCACTGGGCACTGAAACTTGCCATAGCTCATGCCGTTGGACAGAGCCACCGTGTCATTGGGGTGAATGAGAGTCATGTGGAAGACAGCTTTCATTGCAGGCTCATCGAAGCAGGGAAAGGCTTTCCTGGCATCTGTCGGCTGCATTTGGGTCGTGGCCACAACTCTGTAAATTACAGCAGAAAACTCATAATTAACATCCACATCAAATGTTAAAGTAACCCTTTATCTTTATACTCACACACCAGAATATAATCCCTGTTTAATCAGTGCCTTTCCTGATTTATTTTGTAATGAGGTGGTTGTTAGTTTGTTTGATGCACCCACTTTCCCTGAAACTTTTTTGCTTATCCCTTTTTGAGGGACTTTAAAGAAAAAAAAAGGTTTAACTTGTTTACTTGTTTTTAAGTTGTAGAAACAATGACAAAAATGACAAAAAATGTTATGATTTTAAAAAATAATTGAAATAATTCTATGCGGTTAATCAGCAATGTAGCAGCTAGAAACAGGGGTGCTTTTAGGAAGGGAATCCTGGGGGGTACAGGGGCTGCTGAGCTGAACGGGGATTATAGATAAAACATAATAGAAGATTATAATGATTATTATGTAACAAAGATTTAGGAAATATCACCAGTAGCAGTAGCTGTATGTCCATGCTGACTAACACAGTTTTATACATCAACTAGGGGTAACCAAAGTTACAATTTCAAGCCTTCTGCACATACTGGCTGTAAATGTCAAACCCCGAAATTCGGCACTGGACCTTTGAATTTATTTTGTTTGTTAAATTTTGTTTTGTTTTGTTTTCAGTCAATATTATTATTTCATTTTAGTTTAGTTTAGGTTTTTGGTTCATTTTGTAAAGCATGCTTTCACCCTGGACAGAAGTAACCTCTATTTTTTATTCTTCTTAATTATTCTATCTACTGCTAAAGAAATGGAGCTAAAGGTTCCTTGTTATTAATAGCCCACCATTTTATGATAACATAAAACACAGATAAATAAAATGTATTATTATTTATTATTTAGAGGAGACAAGCCCCCCACCCCCGCTGCATTGCACTAACATAACCATGTCTCAGCCATAAAGTTGCTCAGGAACACACCAAACTGACAGCCAGCAAGCACACATTTTCTCCACCTGCCTGAGAGGAAATACTCCTCCATACCAGTAGACGGCAGTCATCAGTAATAGTCATTCAAAATGGAAAATTGGAAGACTGCCATGACGCTAGTTAGCCAGCTATCAAATTAGCAGAACAACCCAATATTTAAAACAAAGCATATTTACTGCGCGCCAGTGAACATCACAACCTGTCAAGAGCTGTTTCTGTGAAGAGTTCAATGGTTTAAGAAAAATAATCTGACCTCATCAAACAAGTTTGTTTCAACCTCCCTCCCTCTTAACTTGAGCTGTTTATTTACATTCTTCCCTTCTGTTTTTCTTCTTGTGCACGGAGCTTAACGGCCAATCAGAGTGATTTAAATCACTGATGGGCTCCACGGCCATCCCGGCCAATTCAACATGCTGAATTCACAGAAAAAAATGGCTGGATGAGGGACAACGGTGTGTGTCACACTGTCGGCTTGGTGTGTCATAGCCTTAAGAACTATTTTGCTACCCCCCCACTCACAGCTTCCTTGTCAGCACTCCTGCTGCTTCTCCAAACTGGGAGCCATGCTAACTAACATTACTGACTGGGGATGACTACCCCATTCAATCCTATTTCAGATAATCTGAACTATCCCTTTAAGTGAAGGTCTGTTTTAAATGCATGTCTGTAAAGTTGTCAAGGTGTTAAAATCTTGTATTACTCCTTAACAATATTTACACTTTAAAACATCACCTTGGCACAATTCTTAAAACTAAACAGAAATGCTTGAAACAAATGAAAAAGTCATACTTTTCCACCCCATCTTCCGTGTATTCACTCCTGTAGAATCCTCCCAGGTCATCGGCCAGCTCTCCAACAAACTCTGTGAAGAGTGCGTACATGCCGCTGGCCTGCAGCGGGCTGTTGAGCTGAATCACCAGGTACTGGGTGGGACCCTCCAGCCAGGTGCTTTTCAAACTGGGCACAGTGGCTCCATCAAGACCAGTCAGCTTGGCAAGGTATCCCCCGAAGCTGGTGAGGTTGAGCTTGTTGGAGTGGATGATGATGAGGTCAGTCTCCTTCACACATCTGAAGACCACCGTGGAGTTTCCGGTGAAAATGTACATGCCTTCTGCGTTGCGCTTCAGCCGGGGCCACAGAGTGACATTGTAGGAGACAGGAGCGAGGGTGTCTGGAAGTCTGTACCGTTGCCAGGGCTCCTTTGGGGTGGAGGGTGTGGTGGGCGAGGGGGGGCTGGTACTTGGGTTGGCGGTGGACGTGGGTGCCACTTCATTCTTTGCCTTCTCCTGGGCGTAAACCACAGACAGGGCGATGATGGTGGCCACCGAAGCAATGGCTCCAACCACGCAGGTTACAGCAACTGCTTTGCTGATGAAGAAACCCTTCCCCATGTCTCCACCAGAGGAAAAGAAGACAGAAAGAGGAAAGTGATTGCTATTTATGTACAGCCTTGTGAGATCCAGCCCTAAGTTAATGGTTGATTTCCTGGGTGGGGAAAACAGTTGAGTGTCCAAAACACTGAGCTATAAAAAAAATCCTTGTGATAAGACAGTCATGCCTAATCTGTGAACTTTCTACCAACATACTGGCTTTGAATACAGGTTTTTGTTGTCTATGTTTATTCAGTACTGTAAATCGTGTTGTAGTGGAAATACAGTAGAACCGTGTGTGTGTGTGTGTGTGTTTACAATTTGCAAATGTAAACTTTAAACAGATCTGGCAACACGATATTGAAAATGCCAGAGTTGCATAATGAAATGGGATAAAGATGGGTTTTTAAAACTGCATACACTTTTATTTAGTTTGTTGTGCAAACTCTAATTTTGTTTCGGTTGACCAAAACAGTTGTGGCTTTGAGAAATGGAGACATTCCAACAGTTAAACTGAAAACACATTGTGTGCACAGTCGCCTATGTCAACACAGCTGGCACAGAATTGCCTTCCTAACAACAGGAAATTTGGATTTTGGTTTGAAACCAGAAGAAAAAATATAAATAAGCTGATGTACAGTTCATCAGCTCTTGCCCAATGACATGAAGTAAAGCAGAAGTATCAGCATTCAACTCAGCAGAATGAAGGATGATGAATCTGACCGTCATGAGTGTGCAATCATCTTTATGTCAAAAGGCGTAATAGGAAATGACAACTTTGATGAGTCCCCTTTCTGAGAACTATCTTTGCTACTTTTAGATTATCAAATGAGTCAGATACACCAGAACATTGTATCTATACAGGTTGTTTATCAGTTAGTGGCAGCTTTATTCATCTGTCAGGGTCGAGACAGGATGCATGCAGGCATGATAATACGATGTGGTAACACAAGCCGTTATGTGGCTTTGTGTAGACCACTGTACTGATTGAAATTGTTCCAGCAGACACAATATGAGACAGATGACTGTGGAGTAATTTTCCAAGCCAGCATAGGCCAACATGTGTGGTGGGTCTTCAGAGATGTGTGCGGTATCAGGCTGTTCTCATGCACTGTTCAAAACTTTCTTACAAAAATGATTGCACCAAAGTTAATAACAATACTGATGAGCCAGTAACCTGTGCATAACTCAGAATTTTGGAAGGGTATAATATTGTGACCAGTGGCTTGAAAGGGGGTAAAAAAGAGGGTTTAGTTACCAGGTAGGTCAGGGCATTGGATGGGTTTACACAGCCTGTTCTCGGTCCGAATTCATCAAATACCCCTGTTTAGTCAGGGATTTTGGTGTAAGATACCAACGCCAAAATTTGCCTTTCATGGCCGTATTATACGCCACTGGCCAGTGTCAGTTTGTAACGTGGAAGGAAGGAACCTTTTGGGGTGATATGGTACACTGCTGGCTGGGCAGACGGCACCTGGCGTGGCCATATGATACATGGACAGGTGGCCTGACCTGTTGTGGCCATATGATATGCTGTAAATTAAAACGATGCAGGTAACGACATGATATAAAGATTGGAGGGCAGGCAGGACGGGCAGTGGATAGGTCCAAAAATCCACAGAACCTTTACTGGGAGCCCACAATGTGTTTCCTGCCAAAACAAAGTGTTTTCTTCCTAAACCTAACCACACACTTCTTTTGCCTAATCCCAACCAGGTGCTTTTGTTGACATCCTGGTGTGGGTTGCAACATCCTGAAACGTCATCAGCAGACAAAGATTGATATCTAGAGCATAATATGTACGGATGGAAGACTTTACCAACAACTTTTAGCGAACTTTTAGTCATTTTAATGTCACTATTGATCTTTTCCTGAACCTAACCACAGTAACTTTATTTGGCTAAACTTAACCTCTGTGACTTTACATTAATTACATTTGTTTACTGTAAACTCAGTCGTGGGGTATCAGAAATGGCTGAAAAACATACACTAATTTCCATGTGGCCTGTTTTTTATGTGGCAGGGTCTGACAAAACAATGTAAGATTGTTTGACAAAAAGTTCACCCAAGTTGAACTTTTAGAGAAAAGCAATGCAACATCATCCAGCAATGTGCTGCCAGTGACCAATCAAATACATGTAAGCTTCAATTCTTGGATAACTTCACAATGTGAATATGATCATGCTAGTGTCTAGCTTGCTAATTGTCAAGGAAGAGTAAATTACTATAGTCACAGAGTACTTGTAAAATCTGTCTCAGAAAGCAAAGTATTTTGATGTCTAATAAGCCTTCAAACTCATGGATCTATCTCTCAAACTGACTTGTCTGAAACATATTTAATTGTCTCTCTTATATCTCAGTAAAGAAACTCTTGAACTTCTTTAAAACAGGTATGGATTTGGTCTGAATTCCTTAAAATAGCCATACCAGTCTAAAGAGCCACATCACATTCAGATAGACATACACCGTTTAACACCAAATTATAGTTTGATACAATGACAGGCTGGCAATCTTCTTACCTTGTATTTAGTTTTGGCTCAGAGGGTTCTGCGGTGTTTGTACCTGTTTTGAAGTCTGATTTTAAGTGTTGTCGGCCTTGCTGCACTCTTGGCACATCAGTTGCTTGTCCGTTTGCGCCAAGAAATGTGCCAGATCTCTAATTTGGAGATGTGTCCTGAAGAGTTTCAGTTTGTTGCCAAAGGGAATACCATTTATAGCAGTTCAGGCAAAGTTAGTAACTTTCCCAGTAGATCCAGATGACATCTTTTGTAATATTACAACAGGATATTGCACAATCTTCAGTCACAGAATTACCACCACTGCCCGGTTTTGAACTTGTCATGACTTATCTTGATGATGAATCCAGTGTGATTCATTTTATAAGATCAGAAATCTACTGTGTCTAATTGTTGCATAGCCATATTCTGTCAACAGTGTTGGACACAGGATATTGAGCTCAAGGTATAATACCTGCAGTGGCAAGAAATTGCTACCCCTTCTAAGTTAAGTTTTAAGTTTTAACAACATTAAAAAACAAAACAGTTTTGAATACACAATAATTAACACAGTCTGGTAGAAAGTCAATAAAATCACAATAAAAAAATGTAAACTCTTTGAAGCTGGGATTGAAATCAGTTTTCTTGTGCTTTGTTCAGGCGCCTTTCACAAGCCATTTAACCCTTTGAAACCTGAAACCTTTTTTTCTGTCAGCACTGTCTTTTGGGTCATTTTCTTGTTTATTTTTGTTTTTTACTTCTTTTTTCACTTATTTTCTGATCATCGTTTTTTGCCATGTCTTGTTCAGTTACTCATTGCCTTCTCCACATGTTTTTGAGAGAAATCAAGGTAATTTGCTCAGGTTTCAAAGAATTAACAAATCACCCATGACAGGCACAGAATGGAAGGAAAAAGATACCTAGATACCTGTGTGAAGTCACTTAGGTAATTCTCTCCACTGTAAACAGTACATAACAGTACTCCCTTTGACCAGTAGATTGACTTTGATTGTCTCTTTAACCTTTCTCATTGTTTTCAACCTCATAAAGGTCATAAAACATCTGTTAATCCTCTTATCAGCTCATGTTGTCACTTTGAACTGACACAACATCTGTTTCAAACAAGCTCTCTAATCTGGGCTGAGCTCACTGCTTTGCCCTGGAGTGGAAAATTTGCTTTAAAATTCCATTTCCAGTAACTGATGTGGTACTGACAGCATGACCAGACCGATCCCCATAGGAGTGTAGTCATACGCACACTCACACAGAAACATGAACAGGAGGAGCCTTTGATTTCATCACTTTCAGAAACCACCTTCAAATTTGAATGTTCAATTGGTAACTTTTATATATTGGGGGAAAAAATTATTATTTTATCATATTTGAAAAAGTCACTATATCCTGACAGAAGTACCTGAGACAGACAATCAGTGAAAAAAAATCATATTCCTGGGCTTTCTTTTGGTGCTTCTAGCAGCATTTGCAAGAATCCATTACACCTGAACAAAAACAACCAATCAGGGTCAGGAGGGCTAACACATGTCAGACACCTCTCGTGCTGCCAATAACATTGGACATGAAAACACAAGTTAATAAGACTGACGACAAAAACCTTTCTTTGACTTTCACATAAGAACTCCGGCATCTTCTCTGATCGATTGTTTTCATTCAGGCCAGGTGGATTCTTTAAAATGCCATTAGAAACACAATCAGGAGGCAGAGGAATATGATTTTTGTCACAGAAAATATATGGTCAGAAAAAAATTAGACACTGACATTAGGTCTTTCTGAGCCTTTCCGATTTATTTCACCTTTAAGTCTTTGCAAAAATTCGGCAAAGAATCAGTGCATCATATAGTGCAATGATTTATGATTTCACCATCATGTTGTTTTTTTCACACACAAAAAAAGCACAAACAACAAAAAGCCTAATTAAAATTTAAATCAGGCTAATTTATATAGTAAGATCACTTTTTACACTATATTTTTCTCCTACCACTGAATCTAATGATAACCAGTGCTGAAAATGACTTAACATGGAAGAAGCTGCAGGAAAAGTTAATTCACCATAGTTGTTAAGATCATGTAACTCTGTCATTTTTAAATACAGTACGAAGTTGATGTTTAATCCTGATCATTCAAAGGTTTCAGCGACTTGTAGAGTTAATGCCTATGAACTCTGAAGCTGCTCTGGTGGTCTACAAGTGGCTCAATTCGATGCATATATCATTGTAAGCAGCAACAAATAATGTGAAGTGTAAGGAAAAGAAAATGACATCAAATGTGGGCCTTTCTTAGACTAAGAATAGATGTTATGCAAGTAAAAAAAAATCTTGCAATAGGTTTCTTTCTGAAAAGCACAGACGAGAGGTCAGAGTTATATTTCTTTAGTTACAGCTACATCACTGATATATACACAGTCCACTGATCATCATTATGTTCCAGATGTCTTTGCGCAACTGTTACCAAGAAAAAGAAACATTTGCTGTTCCTGATGATTATAGTGATTGTCATTCATTACGTATCCCTGACAGTACAAAAAAAGAGAGAAGAGAGTGTGTGAAAGAAAAGAGTGTGTAATTCTGACTAAGTGTTCTCATGTGGACTCTTCAGTAAACCACCTCAGCACATGGGCTTTGTTCTCTGTCACCCATTTGATGTTGGCTGTGGTCTTTTCTATGGCCTGCTCCACGGCCAAAGTGGCGGAGCCAAAACCAACATGGAGGTTGTCCTCTTTGAATTTCTTCAACTGAAAGGAGACACAAAAAGCAAAGACAGAAAAACTTAATTCCTTCATGTGTTGTCTTTCTTTTCTTTTCCTCTGAATACTCTAAAGGAAATACGGTGTGTGTTTGAGTGTGGTTGTGACTGCGTGGGCTGCATACCTCCTGCAACTCAAACTCTGTGGAGAATCTCTTTGTGATCCCACTCACGAGATTAGAGAAGGAAAATGATCCTCCTCCAAACCTAACAAAAAAAAATATGCCGTACATTTTAAAGGTGTGGTGATACAATGACGGCGATCAGCAGAAGGAAATGAAATGTATTCCTGCTGCTGATCTCACTGAACACTGATAAAGTCTGGTGATGTCGGTGTGAAGAGTCAAAAACAGCTGCAACATTGTTAACACTTCACATAAAGTTATGCATGCTTCATTATGAAGTCCTTTGATAATTTCTTAGCCAGCTCTATCTTGGGAACGCTTGAAGAAATGCTTGCACACTCAGCACACTGGGTGAGTAAGTGAAGGAAAAATAGCACCATATGTGCAGCTGGAGAAGTTGCATTACAATCTAGAACTCATCAGCATTTTTAACTTTCACATTTAGTTGAGAGCTGCTGTGGATCCTGTGTATTAAATATTCTTCCATTCTTAATTTATTCCATGAGAGTGCTGACTGTTTTTCCATCAAAGCCTCCAGAAGATTGAGCTCTTACTGATCGAAAATGTGACTCCATCTTTCTCTGACAAAGTTCCAGGCCAGCGGCATCCCCACGACATTTCCGGCAATGTACTGGATGGTGGAGATGGCATCTTGCCTGCGGATTTTACTTGGGTCTAGGGTGTACTCCAGATACCTGACACAAACAAAATATTTTCTTACAAAGCAGTCATTTCCAACATACTTTTTATATACACTTATTTCAGAAGATTAATAGAGGAGCATTTAATATTTTAAGCATCTGGAGCATATAAAAAAGGTTGGCAGGGTTTTTGCCTTAGTGTTAGTGCTACCTATCCTCAAACTGATTCCACTGAAGCTCCCTTTCCACTGGACAAAAAACCCACTCATTTTAGCTCCATTACCAGCATGATACAAAGACAATGCAACATTTTGTGTATGGTTGCCAATGTTAGCCAGTGCTAGCAAATATTAGGTGACTATTGCTCAAAAACATTGTAATACTGAGTCAGTTTGTTGACCTAAATGTATGCGACTGTGAGCCCAAATCCATTTTTTGGCATATCCAGATTGTATCCTGAATGATTTTAGATTCTGGACAGCAAAAAAAACAAAACAATGCAACACAGAATGACAACGTCAAATCAAGTATGATGGAAGTACTGAGCAGAATCAATGCTGCCCCTAGCAAAAAGCTATGACACTTAAATAAATTGAAATAAATACCCACTACTTGAAGCAATGAGGGCAAAATGATGGACCTCTATTTGTCAAGCCATGTCACCAGTGTAGCTATGTAGCCACTGAGGCCTATGTCGATGCCACAGCAAACCATGTAGACAGGACACATCAATCTGATCTGATGACTTGCGCAGAGAGTCTGTCTTAAAGACCTAATTTATGAAACAAATTTGATTTGCCTGCAGTCTAAACGTAGCCTTGAATCTTTTCTTCTTTGCAGCTGCAGCATGTTACAAAAATAAATTCAATGGATTTAAGGAGTCACTGTCCTAACGTTGTTACTTGTATGCTTCGAAAGAAGTTACAGTTTTCCATCCTACATGAAATCTTTAAGTGAACCTTTTGTCACGTTTGCTATCTTGCTTTGGAACAACTTGTCACATCAGTGTTCAAGTATCCAACATATCAAGTGTGTTTAACACTTAAAGCTCTCTCTGCAGGAGAGACAAAAGTCATTTTACATTGGTAGAGTACAAGTGTTTCATTCACAAAACTCCTTGAATGAGAATACTCCCAAACATCTGGAAGTCATGCATACCTGTTTAAAAGCCAAGGTGCTTTGGCACAAGCCATAGCAGCGCGGAGCTTGGAGGCTTCAGATGCCAGACTGGTGTTCTTGAACATTCTCCAGGCAAAGTCCCACTCCTCCACACCACTGTAGGCTATGGCATGGCAGTAAACTGTGCTTTTCAAGTTGGGGTGGATCCTGATCAAAATCAATGCAAACATACAGTAGATTAGAAAATGAATACCCAACACAAAAGTCTCTCCACACACACACACACACACACACACACACACACACACACACACACAGTGCTAGCTAGCAACACATTTGTGCAGTCGTTTCACCCACTGTCTGGGGTGAATTGACACAGACAGCAAAAAAGTCAAATATGTGCAATTATGAAACCTTCAAACTCAATAAAGCGGACTTTGACTACTCAGTACTCACGGGTTGTGATGTGGATTTTCCATCCACTGTCTATACCAGCTTTTGATCACATCCCTGCAACCCTCCACACCCATACTGCAGGCTACCCCTATGGCATTGATCTGATTATACCTGAGAGGGGAGATGGGGAAAAACTGCAATATAGCATGACAATACCCAACGTGTGTGAGCATGTGGAAAAGCTAGCAACAGAAAATAAATATTGAATTAAATTACATCACCAAAATGGTAAGTCACCTTTTTGTTTTAAAAATACATCTTCTCAATTCTTACTGGTCAGTGTGTCCTGCAGGTACTTTGGTCCAGTTAGCTGTAATCGTCTTGAAGTGCTCAAAAAGTGGTTCAATTTGTTTCTTCAGGTATAACTAAAATAAAATTATAGCAGCAATAGGTTTTATGTCCAGTCATTTCACACTTTCCCTTTATACATTTCTCCTGCCAGTATCAAAATGAGCAGTATCAGTATTCATAGTAAAGCATCATCAACCTGAAAAGCTCCATAGACTGCAGTGCGGTCAAACATGAGGATGTAGTAGTTGAGGTTTCTCAGAGCTGACTCCCAGGGGATGTAGTCTCTTTCCTTGGACAGGTATTTGGTCGTGCTTAGGGCCAGTGCTGTGCTGATTATTTTGGCTCTACACAAAGTGAACAAATCCTTTACAATCTTTGCAGACATACAATGTGTGAAGGTTTCAGTATTTTGAATATGCATTTTTCTTTACCTTGCTAGGTTGAACGCATCATCTATGATCTGTGCTCTGTTGATGATTGTTAAGGCCTGAAAGAAACACAGTTAAGAATATTGTCAAATTCATGTACAACCAAGCCCATGTGGTAAAGCCACCAGAACAGTCTCTTATACAGTCTTGGTTTTTTGCAGTTTCAGAAACCACATCTAATTCTGGATTCCTATCATTAAAATTTAAGACTAACTGAAAATGCAATGTCGAGAATGAAATTTGCTAAAACTGGCACATTTCTGATTAAACAGAATGAATAAAATCTCTGAAACCCTTTATGTGACCATACTGGAAACAGGGCAACAAAATGTAGTTAAAGTGAATAAAATCCAAATGTGTGTCATAAAGCAACTTTATTTCATCCAGACTTTGCCCTCTGACAGGCTCTATAGTGTAGGTCTGTTCTCCAATGTAGGATAACGCATCAAAACGTAGTTTTATTTGTACGGCCTCTTGGATGTACACACTAACCCCATCTAGTATCAGCTGTGTGATTTGCCATCGCATACAAATCCAGAATCTGCTTGTAAAGTGGAATGAGAAACTCTGCTTATTTTAAGGTTCATAATTGTGTTTTTGGATTTCTGCTAGAACATATTTACATGCTTTTAATGCTCAAAAAACACTTTCCTTCCCTCATACTGACTGTGCTGGGAAATCTGTGTTCACCCTCCGTCTGAAATGCTTCATTCTGGTGCCTGTCTCTTTAAGCAACCCTCCCAAAAAAGCCTAGTCTGCTGTGATTGGTCAGCATTTGTGGGTCGTCAGTGTCTCATAGTCTTTGCATTGTCATTGCAACCAGGAATGACTGTGACAGAGGAAAGAAGCCCTTCCTACTGCTAAAAATCAAAAATTAAAGTTTCTTAACTAAAATCTTTGCAACTGAATATATTTTAGCAGGGATATGGCCCGAAACTGGGAATAACTGAACAACATCAGAGGCAAAATAACACATATTATGGTTATAGGCTTGAGCTTTTTTCTCATAGAGAGTTCTTTTATGTCATTATTTGAAACTTTCACTATGTTTGATATAAAAATCCAACATTGCATACATATGGCAGTTGATGCCTCGACTCTGGCAGAACTTTGAAAATGTAGCTTATTATACACTACAGCGACCCATACATATAGGCTTTCCTCTTTCTTCAGTTTTTATTTTTATTTTTATTTTTATTTCTTATTATTATTTGTTTTTATCTCGCCATTTTATTTTGTCCAAATTTATTGTTACTTATTTTATTTTAAATGTTGAATGAATCAAGATATGAATCAAGATTCTGCTACCTCATCACTTACTTCATGGGAAGATTTGTGAACAGGCATGTGACTCACCTGATGGTTGGTGTTGAGCAAGGAGAGGAGACGTTCCCAGTTTTGTAGATCATAGTTCACCCTGAAGTAGCCAGAGACATTGGTGTTGGCCAGCACCCAGTCTCTTCCTGAAACTCTCATTGGATTGTGAATGTCTGGTGAAAAACATTTAAGAAACACCATGACAACTGGTGATTGAGGCCACTCATCTGGCAGGAAGATCCACTACAGAGGAGCATTAGGAGCTACTACTGTATGACCATACCTGTCTTTTTAAGGAGCCAGTACTGTTGCTGCTCCACCCCTGTTTTCATCCATTTGATTGGGACAAACCAAGTGTAACTGGACAGAAAATGGACAAAGAAGGAAGTGAAAAAGTTGGACAGATGTGCTTTTTAGCTACACTAGCAGTTTAGTTTTACAGATAACAATGTTGGGCTGTTGGTCAGCCTTTCTGTTATGCTATTGGATGGATTGCCATGAAATCTGGTAGAGATATTTATGGTCCCCAGAGGATGAATCCCTCTGACACAAGCAACATATTTTTCATACATTTCCATCTAGCATCACCACAAATTTGTAGATTTGAGTGACGTGTTTCCACACATACTGGATAGATTGCCATAACATTTGGTACGTATGTGATCCTCTTACTTTTTATCTGCTTTTCATCAAAACTAAACATTCCCAATCCTTCTGTTTATGACCAATTACCTAAACTCATAACATTCCAACACATTCTCATCCCAAATCTCATCATCCCAAGTTGCAGTGGACTTCCACTCTACATATTACACACTAGGAATCCTTCTGCATCTGTTATATACATTCTGGGATACCACTACTGTGATATCAACACAAGCACATGGTGGGATGACCCTGCATGTGGTTATGTTTAGGCAACAAAAGCACAAAGCAACCAACGCTGCAAAGTCAACAAACGCACATGCTGCACCAGATGGTCAGGATTAGGGAAAGGAGGCACATGGTTAGGTGTTAATAAAAAAAATTCACTTCCACCAGACACCTGCATAAAAGTCCAGGGTTTGATGGACCCATCTACTGCCCCTTCTGCCCGTTCTATAGGTGCCCTTGCTACATTCTCAGTTGATGCCATTCAGGGGCATATCAGGTCCACATGAAAGGTGGCTTTGGGCATCAGGATCATTAGCCGAAAGCACGGTCAAAGTGACTATATTTGACTGAGATTTCACAGAGCTTTTGTTGTGAGCTAATATTGCGATTCCAAGACATAGAACTATTTTGTTTGTGTTTCAGCCACTTGTAAATATTCATCCAAATGGCAGAAATGACATGAAGGAATCTCATTTATCTTCTACATGAGACTTGTGATTCCTACTTGAAGTGAGAGGGCCTGTCCACTACAGAGTCTGGATCCAACAAGAAGTGTTTCTGGGTGATACTTCCTGTCCGGGTGTCAATAGTGACCACTGGGAAGCCCATCTGAAGAGTCCAGCGGTTCATAATGTCGTGGACGGTGTGGGGAATATGCATACCTGGTGTGTTTTGAACTGCCTAACAACAAACAGCAGACATTTAGGAATAAACATACACACATTCAAGGACACATTGCTTAGTGAAATTGTGCACAACACGTTTGTGAATTGAAGTTTTTTTACTGTACCGACCTGCTGGAGATGGTCCCACAAGTCTGTATACACTGTGTTGCCAAAGGCGAATGTGTTCAAGTAAGACTGGAAAGAAAAAGTATTTATGCACAGCAGGTCATACATCAGTGATTTGCTCTTATAAAGCTGCATTAGGCAGCATATTTAAAAATAAATTCTGTTATTAGTCAGAGTCTGACCACAGGGCACATGAAGCAACACATCAGAAATTAAAAGTGAAAAATCCTGAGCAATCTTGTGGTTTTACACACACAAACACAAACACACACACACACACACACAAACACACTCACACACACACCAGTAAGAGTAACAATAAGATGAATGCAGTGCGATTCATCACACCCACAGACCTTGTCACTATTGCGCAGACATGCACAAACACATGCACAGACACACACAGTGGCAGCAGTAATAAAGTAATGAGGCAGACAGAGTGAATACTCACACTGAGTCCCTTGGCAAACACAGGCTCAGTGAGAAACTCTGACAGCATCCTGAGCACCGCAGCTCCCTGACAACAACAAACACAGCAACCAAAGCAAAAGATTATGCATTCAATCCAATATATTAAAACAAGATGTTTTCCTGATGGGGAAACATGGCTCCTGAGTCATTTCCTGACTCAGGAGTCATACTAAATTGTTTCTTATACAAAGATGTAATGTGTTTTTTTGGTTGGGGGGGGGGGGTGTCTTCGTGCTAAATGCATTTTCCAGGAAATTAAAGAAAAAGAGTAGATCAGATAAAATTGCCTACAAATGAATAATTTTAAAAAATAGAAAAGCTGCTTGAAATTATACCAATGACATGATATTTCTGAGTATTCCCAATCATAGTGGATGATAAAAATATATGAACATTGTTATCTACATAACCTTTAATACTTGTAAGAAATATGTGAGAGGACAGAATTGGAATAAATACTGTATGTCTGTGTAGAGTGATGCAGGAATTATGTTTGCGTGTTTGTTTGGGGTTTTTTTGTAGGTCAAAACAGAATTTAACATTGCTCTGGTTCCCTTGACAAAAGGCCAATGGGATTTTTCTATTGGATTTTGGATTATTGCAGAAAATAAGATCTGTGGGAAACAAAAGTTTATGACACTTCCATTATGTTCAGCAAGATTATCAATGTAATACACGAACTACAACATTGTTGCATGACTTCATTGTCAACACCACAACAAGACTGCAAAGCTGTTCTGTGTGATGATGATCTGTAGTCTCATTCAGCCACTTGTTAGAAACTGCCTTTTTTAATACATGTAAAAGCTTAAAGAATTGGGGCATTTACTGATATATTTTATGTTGTAAAACAAAATGTGAAAATATTTTAAGCTTTTGTTAACCACTTATTTCAGTCATCAAACCAAAAACTCATTCAAAAACCCAATGACTTTGAGATTAAGGCGCCAGAGGTGCAAAAATGCTAACTGATTTCCAGGTTTTAGGATTCTAGCACCACTATATAAAATCCTGTATCAGACACTGTATAAATTCTGCCAGACAAGCAGACCTTGCTGTAGGAGATGGTGTTGAACATCTCGCTGATCTGAGCAGGGGTAGTGACTTCCTCTTCTCGACGGGACAGCGGATGCGAGGAGGCCAGTGCGTCCACAGCAAACACTTTGTGCACATCAGCCAATATAATCTCGTCTTTCTGTAATCAAACAGAGAGATGAGTTAGGACTGACTTTATGACCTAACCACTTGTATGAGATGTCATTGATCTGTGAAATGTAATCATCAATGCTCTATACTGTATTTTTTAGGGCACAAGCATGGCTCTTACAATGCCCCACGTGGGCTCAGCATGGTCAGCTCCGAGGTACTCCACGTATGAAGCAAAGCCCTCATTCAACCACAGGTCATTCCACCATTGCAGAGTCACCAGGTTGCCAAACCACTAAGAAACATGATGCATAAAGAGTATAGAGACAAAGAGTTACAACCACGAGTAACCACTAATACCCCAGTTATTGTCAGTACCCTCTCTGGGAAACAATTTTCCTGTAAAAAACGGTGGCTATCTGACAGAGTTATTAATATGTCAAGCAACTTAAAGGTAGCGGGGTTAATTTGTCCCCAGGTAGCGATATGTCATCTGCCTTTGCAAAGGGAGGTTTATAACATTACTGCGTCCCTCACAAGAGTGGAACTGAGACTAAGTTACAAAACAAATTAGAACAAATTAATGTCCTGATCATTTATTATTTATTATTTATTATTTATTATTTATTATTTATTATTTATTATTTATTATTTATTACTAGAACTAGAACAGGTATTATGATAGCAATTTGGCAGAAATATTTTGGCCTACCATGTGTGCGAGTTCATGGGAAATGACAGTTGTAACTCTCTCTTTGTTTCCAGTGGAGGACATGATGGGGTCATAGAGGAGGGCAGTCTCCCTGTATGTGACCAGACCCCAGTTCTCCATTGCCCCAGCATGGAAGTCAGGCAGAGCTATCTGATCTAGGGAGGACAAAGACATCAGAAAATGATCAGAAATCGGTCCTAGAAATGGCCCATCACAAGACTTGGTTGTCTACCATCAACATGTTGTATTTGAAACAATAAGTTAAAATAAGATGAAAAGTGAGGTTGAAATACTCCTGAATTGATGAATTCGCCAGTGGGACCTATTTTGGAAATTCTTTATTAGGAATAACCCCTTGAGATGTGTCATCTGGTTTTTGAGGGGATCCTTGAAACAGATAGATAGAATTCACCAGTGGGACCTATTGAAGGCATTGTGTCATCGTAGAATTATAGATTATATATATATATATATATATATATATATATATATATATTATATATATTTGCTAATATTTAAACTTTTTAAATGGAGCTTGGCACACCAGAGACAATAGAGCATGTTTGGGATAACATTTATGTTGTGTTGTGTTGTGTCTGGATTTTGCTTTTTAGCCCAGCTAGCCTTGGCTGAAGGGATGAAAATATTTGTCTTTCAGTTCGTTGGTTGATTGGTTTGTCAATTACTTTGGTCCAGACTGAAAAATCTCAACAATCATCTGACTTCTTCCTCTACTGCCAACATGGGGCTGTCATTGGTTGTGAGTGAAATGTCACAATAACTATTGAATAGACTGTCATGGAATTCAAGGTCATCTGTGAAGTGAGTGAGTCACCTTGCTGGATTCTGGCAAAAGATACAGAAATATCCGCTGCTGAACCACCAAATTATGAAGCAGCTTTATTCCCCAGGCTGTGATACTCCTAAACTCCTCCTTCAACTCCAAAAGATGTAGCAGGATCAAGGACAAATTATAATTATATTTTTTAAACCATGTTTTTTACTAAACTATGTTTAAAAAATACTAATAAATCTCCATTGTACCTTGTAAATTCATGTTCCTCTTAGGATGAACTGTGAACTTTTACAACTCCTTACTTTTCATTATAGCACCTTTATCATGTTTTTCACTTTGGTTTATGACCAAATACCTGCAAAACCAAATGACATTCCTCAGCTGTCTCAGCTGTAATTAGTGTTTACTGGTAATCAAAAATTGTTAGCATGCTATGGTGAATGGATGTGTACTTGTATTGTCACAGTTTGCACTCCTTAACGCAGCTCTCTCACTCAGCCCCACTCTCTCAGTCCCTCCAGGAAGCAATCACACACACACCTGCCGCCTGCTCAGCTCCTCAGTAATTAGGACAATTGGCTTACACCCGGTCTCACTTCTACTTAAGCCTCTGCTCTCCAGTCATTCACTGCCAGACTGGCATTCATGCAAGACTTTTCAGAAACTTCTTTCAGACTGCCTACCTGTTGCTAACCCTGCCTGCCCCCAACTCACCCTTGTCATTGAATCCTCAGTAAATGCCTCAGCCTTCTGTTTCTGACTATGAGTTTTCCCTTTGTCCCTTGTGGTTTCTGTTTGCCTGCTTCAGAGGCTGTTTTCTTACCTCAACGTTCCTCTGTGAGTTTCCCCATTTCCTTTGTGGTTGGATTTGTGGATTTCCCCTGTGATTACTTGCTTTCAATCAGTGACTCCATGTCCTCCTCAAGCCTCAGAGACTTTATCAGACATTTTGAACTGAGTTGATTTTTACCTGCCTAAACTGTGCAATAAAGGTCATTACCAACTTTACCTTTTGTCAGTTGTCTTGCTATTGGATCCTAAGCACACTTGTTTCATGTATAGCACCTTTTTAGTTGTCCAACCACTCAAAGTGCTCTTACACTACATGTCACGTCAACCTATTCACATACACACTCACACCCTAGTGTCCGAGGCTACTGTACAAGGTGCCACCTGCTACTCGGTAACCTTTCCCATGCATTCACACACTGATGGAACAACCATAAGGAACACATCAGGGCTCAGTATCTTGTCAAGGATACTTTGACTGTGGACAGGACAAGCTGGAGATTGAAATACCAATCTCACCATTAGCTGATGACCCACTTTATCTCCTGACCAATGGAACTCATGGAACGCAGGTGCCCATGTGGGTTCAGACCCCTCGCCGGTATTGCAAATAAGGATAAGATGTGCACAGGTCTCCCCTGGGCTTTAGCCAGCAAGCTAAACTACGAACTGATCTTATTTAGTCCCGATGATTCACTACAATTGGCTCTATTTTCTTTGATTGATCCAAAAAAAGTCAATCTTAAAACCGTCTAAATACAGGTTAAAATGTCTTACAGCAAAGCTCTGCACTGAATATTTTTCTTTCCAGTTTAATTTAAAGCCTGAACGTTGGGCTGAGTGAGGTAAAGGAAATGAGGTTAATATTTCTGTCTTCACAAGAAAATCTTTACCAAAGCATGTTGATGCAGAGTTGACCTACCTGACTTGGAGAGCGGATATGTTGCATTGTAGTATTGCTCATAAAACTGAAGGATCGGCCCTGTAACGTTGAGAGCATAGTCCCCCTGCCTTTCATCTATGGCTTTTCTTCGAGCCCAGATTCGGATCTGCAAAGAAGTTGACATCTTTTTACTGGAAAAATGCTTTTCTTTGTCCTATTTTTTTATCCTGAGTTGACAGGAATATAACCTAGATGGTGTGACCTTTGACCCTTGTCATCATTAATGTTGGTTCTTTGTACTGCTTTTGATCTATGATCCAAATGGATTTGTATGCTGACGACACTGGTAATGTAAACAGGGAACAAAAAAGTCTTACCAACAAATTATTGTTTCGGGTTGATTGAATGTCAACAAAGTCACTGACAATAAATGCCAGCAGATATGTGGACATTCTCTCTGTGGGCTCAAAAGTAGTCACTCTGACAGGCACGTTGTCGATGACAGAGTCCTCAGTGGCTGTTCAGGGAGGGGAAGAGTTAGACTCTGAAACTCTGTTAGCATTAACAGAGTGTAGTTGCTGATTTTCCTAAAACATGTCCAAGTTATTCATTATTTACATTCACACTGTCTTACACATAACACATACAGTATGTTCATTTTACTGTCATTGGGGTCAGGGTCTGAAATTATATCAAATAATCAAAATGACAATATGATTTTACGAGTTCCACAGAGAATAAGTGTGTACATAACAAAAATGTGAAATTTCTGTTCCTTAAACAAACCTATTTCCCTGCCGTTAGACAAAGCAACGGTGTCTCGGTCATGGATGATGGTGACGTTGAAGACAGCTTTCATGGCTGGCTCGTCAAAGCAAGGAAAGGACTTCCTGGCGTATGTTGCTTGCATCTGCGAGGTAGCAACAACTCTGCAAAATATTCCAGTTAAACATTAATACAAAATCGACATCAACCAAAAAAATTCTTCAAAGTCTTCCAAATATAGGAACACTGAAACCATGAAAACTACCATCATGAGCACAGTAATGGTACAACATTACGCTGTGTTATTACTTACTTCTTCACGCCATCCTCAGTGTACTCACTCCTGTAAAAGCCCTCCAGGTCATCTGCCAGCTCCCCCCGAAATTCAGTGTTAAGTATGTATGATGTTCCAACAGCTAGTCTTCTGCGTAGCTGAAGAACCAGATACTCTGTCCTCACGACAAGCCATGACTTTTGTATCGGGGGCGCGGTGGCTCCACCCAGGCTGCTCAGCTTAGCATGGTGCCCTTGATAGGTGGTGAGGTTCAGCTTGTTGGAGTGGATGATGATGAGGTCGGTTTCCTTCACACATTTGAAGACCACCACTGACTGTCCAGTGAAGACGTACAGGCCATCTGCGTTGGGCTTCAGCCGGGGCCACAGGGTGACATTATAGGAAACAGGAACAAGGGAGTTTGGAAGTCTGTAGTAGTCCCAGGGCTCCTTTGGAGTGAAGGGGGTGGTGAGGGGTGTAGGCATGCTGGTGCTTTCTGTTGCTCCATCTTCAGGCTTGCCTCGATTTTTGGCCCTCTCCTTGTCGTAGGCAATGGACAGAGCTATAATCGTAGCCAGAGCAATCGCGGCCAGCACAAGTAACCCAAGGCCCACATTCTTACTGACATAGTAGACTTTCCCCATGTCCGAATCAGGAGTTCAGGGAAGAACTCTCAGTCTGTGTTTGTCCAGCACAGCAGGTCACTTTCCTCCTCAGTTAATGGTTGAGCTATTAACATGGCAAAAAAGACATTTTCATAACACCTAAAAAGAAATGGGAAGATTGGAAGACCATGGTCATTTACTCTGCAACTCATCTCTTAGATTAAATGCCATGCAATGATGTACAGTGTCAATATCAAAAATTATATTTCAGTCACTCAGTTTCAGTAATTATCATCAATACACATTACCAGTATCCTCCACTGGTCGTCCATGACGTTTTATATTGTGTGCTGTCACTACATTGATAAAATGTTTTCACTATGGCACACTAAAGAGCATGCAGAACTCATATAATATCGTACATTACAAAGCAGGGAAGCTGCAGGTTCTGTATGATCAGTGGCGTAAAGGTTCACCAGTTGTTACCATTTGTTTCAGTGTGGGAAGCAGCAACAGGAGTACACTGATTTGTTTTGGATGGAAAATATATCACATTGTTATGCTAACATTTTCCATAGAAAAATAAAGTCTCTTTTCATGACCGCATGTGTTGCTGATCAATAATACTTATTAGACTCTGTATTGACGCAAATGAATGCTTTACCTGTTTACACCGTGGTCATCTCTAATATGAGTTTTGATTTAATGTAATACACCTGACCCATATCCAGTATGCTACAAATGCTACAAATATAATAATCAGAATGAGTGTGTCAGTGCTCTTAACTTGTGCAGCAGGCGAACTGCATGATAATGTTAGTTTTTCAACAACGGTTTGAGGGGGGCTTCTTTGACTTTCAGCTTATGCTATCAATTGACGCTTTTGGACGCACACGGGTAATTTGTCTCTACGTGTGGAGCTAACTTTATGTATAGCATCGTTGAGCATTATCATTGCTACTAGTGTAGCCCGCCAGAGCTGACAGATGTCTGTCAAAGTGAAATGAAAGGGTGAGTTTTGCATGTAAATTTATCTCTAAATTGTAATTTTAATTATTCCCACCAAGCTGCTTTATTTGTGTATACTTAAAAGGCCCATTTTAAGTATCATGACATTGTTGCTTGACACAGCTTGGGGTTTTTGTCTGTTTTTTTTTGTTTTTGTTTTTTTATACCACTGTTACACATGCATGTAAATATATATCTAGTAGTATATTTCACAGTATTTTCTGTTACACTTTTTTTCTCAGGGTGACATGTTGTTGCAGGGGTCAGCACTGATGCCTCACAGCAAGATGGTTTCAGGTTTGAATTCACTGGCTAGATTGAGCCCTTCAGTGTTGAGTTTGCATTCTCTTTCTGTCGGTTTTCTCGGCGTTGTTCAAAATTAGTGACTGAAACGATAGTCTGACAACCTATCCAGGTTGTACCCCACCTCTCACCCAATGCCATCTGGGACTGGCTACAACTAAATATATACAGGAGGAAACAGGCCACAGGCCTCTTACTTCTATGCAGCCAATTTCATGAGAACAAAGATCACAGCGTGACATTATAAAACAGGCTCTGGTTAATTGTCTTATCGATAAGCAACATTTACAGCTGATATCTATCCCTGGCACTTTTGATGATTCCAGCAATCTGAAATTTTTATTCAGTTCCACCTCATACATGACAGACTATAAAGGCTTATCATGATCTCCCTATCAATAAACAATTAAAGTCAATAAAAAAAAACTCATGGTAGTCTGGTGACTTCAAAGCAGCTGACACTTATAAAATATTTTAAAGATTTTTACCAACAAAGTTTTCAACCTAAGCTTAAACCTAATTGCACCAAAGGCTGCCAGTAAGATGAATTCTGCTGGCCTCAGTGGGAGATCAGACACCAGGATCAGCTGCCGTATTATCTGCCTGTACAGAGCATACTGACAAACAGTACATGATAGAAGAAAAGACAGACTCAAATCATACTTTGTTCCTTTTATCATGTGAAGTACAAAATCCTGACTATGCAATTTTTGTCCAAGTTGAACATCCCTTCTTTCCTTCCTAACTGATAGCATGTACAGGTGTTTCCTCTACAGCGTCATCGTCTAATCATCGTACCAGCCATGTGGGAGGACATGAGGAACAACTAGAAATGTCAGTAACCCTGACAATGTCAGCACACCTGTCAGCTCAGTCAATAAAATACATATTTTCCCCACCACTATTTGATTTATTACAAAGGTCTTTCCTTCACATGCCTACTTGAGATTAACCACATTAATGGTTAATCTACAACTCATGTTGCACTGTAATTTATTACACTTAGCCTTTGATAGTGAGAGGCTAGAGTGAAAAATAAGAATTCATTGTTACAGGAACCCATATTTGGAAACAAGTAGGCTGACTGAGGCTACACTACAATGTCGTATGTATGTATAGGTTTTTAGGCTTTATTTGCATACAGATAATTCTTCATTTTATCGTTGTGATTGTCATTCCTTGTGATAAACAGCAGGCTTTTACTGAAAAGTATGATTTTGATCGAACCTGTCTTAGTAGTTCAGCTTTTTACTTTCTATATATCAGGCAGCAAGAAATGAAACGGTTATATAACAAAATCTGGCAACACTTTATTAGGGTTATCTATCATTTTAATTAAGAAAGACATCAAAGATGAAAAGATCGATGAGTCCTTAAGGTGCCAAATGAAACCCAACAGGTACAGAGCATCTGGAAACTCTCTGCACATCAGACCACACAAACATACATTTTATGATCCTTCTATAATGTAAAACATGCCCTCAGCCATCTGTGCTTCTACTATGCAGTGTCCAAAAGATATAAATCTTTAGTACAAAGGCAGAAAGCAGTAACTACGGAAGTAGTGAAGTTAAGGAAAAGTAGTTTAAAGTGACAGTCCACCCCAAAAGTCAAAAATACATACTTTTCCTCTTAACTATGGTGCTATTTATCAATCTCGATTTTTTTTTTTTTTGGTGTCAGGTCTGCCCTCTCTCCAATATAATGGAACTAGATGACTATACGTATGTGTATATTTGAAAAACTAAACAGCACAGTCTCCAGATATAATTACCTGACTACCTACTCATGATAATTTACATATCTTTTTTCTTCATATCAAATTACACCCATAAGGCTAATTATTTTGTCTTATCGACAGACTGGTAAGGTATTTTTTTTCGATTGTCGTTTTTTTTTTTACCTTGTCTTGTTTTAACTGCTGTCTTCTTGCAGTCTTCCTCAAAAGAGTCATGTGATGTTGTTGCAATGTGCCCAAACCTGTATAAAACAGCTGATAGGGCATGTCACAACAACATCATGTGACTCTTTTTAGGAAAACTGCAGGAAGACAGCAGTGGAAACATGTTAAGGTGAAAAAACACCTTTCTAGTGTGTTGATAAGAAAAGAATTAGTCTTACTAATCTTTCTGTGGAGACGAAATGAACCTTTTTGAACTATGCTACACACGCCAACCGAATCACCATTCAGAGGTAAGTGTGCACCTACTCCTAGATCACATAGCACCACAGAGATACTTATCGTTCAGCCAAGGAGGACACTATTAATGTTTACGTCTTGCGCTGTCACAACATAAGCCTCACATCCATGAGTAGACGCACACTTTGTTCTGCACGGTGATAAGGTTGGTGGGTGAACTTTAGTAGAAAGAAACTGCTCACAACAAGTTCTGTGGATTATCTTGAGTAACAAGGTCATGATTTCTGTAAAGAGACATTGCTGTTAAGTTTTGCAGATGTATTTTTTGGCACTTTGATCAGTACATGCCGAGTGCAGCCTAGTTCTGTCATACCGGACAGAGGGCAGATGTCTCCACAGCCGATATTTCCAACACTCTGCAACTCACACCAACACAATTTCGATTAATAAGTGGCACTACAAGTAAGGAGTATATGTACTTGTATATGTACTTTCAATTTTGGGATGAATTATCCCTTTAAAGTTTTCGAGCTGGATAGCAAATTGTGAAACCCATTGAAAAGTTGTAATGCCAAAATTTAATGCCTTTTCAGGCAATTTAGTTGATACTCTATAAGTCACAGTATCTACAAACAAAAATGTGTCCTTTCAGATTCCACGTCCACCATAGAAAGAAGAAAATACACTTTATTTCAATTATTAACGGGAAATAGTAGTAGTAATAGTAGTAGTAGCTTCACCACACCAAATGACATGACAGTCAAAGCTGAGAGGGTAGCTACTCAGATCATTATTTATGATGATTTAGTCATTGCCTCCTTTGGTTATGTGAAATACTTTAACAAATTGTACCATATCTTGAAAATGTATTTGTCATTGACAGATAACAGGGAGAGGAAAAATATATATATATATATATATATATGTGTGTGTGTGTGTGTGTGTGTGTGTGTGTGTGTGTGTTTGTATATTTATATATATATATATATATATATATATATATATATATATATATATATATATATATATATATATATATATATTTATGCTATCTACTTGTTCTTATAGTTTTTTTGACTAGATTGGTTTTCGATCTAGTAGTAGTAGTAGTAGTAGTTTGTAGTAGTTTGCACAGAAATTACACATTTTTTACAGTAAACAAAAGATGTCAGTTTAAGGTAGCACAGTCACCTTGTCTGTTAGAAAATGTGTGATATAAACAGAAATTCAACAGTTAAAAAAAAAACTCCAAAAGTGGGTCTCGAATCTATTCTGAATAGATCGCAGTTGACTCGTGAATATGTCAAGCTTGTAAATGAAAAAAAAAACACTTTATTTTGCAGTATGGCGAATTTACGGCACTGAGCTTTAATTTTGAAGTGCCACTTCTGTTTATTATTACACTTTTTTCTTTCTGGTGTTCTTTCTGTATATATACAGTATTAAATCTTAATATATGAATGATTCTGTTCCAGGTGCAGTCCATACCAAAAGTCAAAAATGGTGTCATAGTTATTCAGAGTGAAGCACAATCAGTCCATGAAGCTGGTCAGCAAGGGGTTAACAAGAGAGTAGTGGAAATACATCACATGTCTCTTAGATAAATGCTTCTAATGTCACAAATGTCCCTATAGGCCAAGCTAAGAAGCAATACAAGCCAAACAAATCACAAGCACTCTCCCTCTGCCAGTTAGAGAGCGGGTTAATCTTGTGAGTGGGAATGTTTATCTTGGGTGCATAAAATCACATTTTTTCATGGAGTAAAAAATGACAACAAAAGGACCATGTGATCACCTCTGTTTCATAGTGTGATTTTAACACACTCCATTCTCGGGTCCCTGGAAGTATTGTGTATTCTTATTGGTCAAAACCTGTGTGAGGACTTCTTTGTTTTCATTTGGTCAGAAAATGTGCAGTGTATCTCATAATTTACCCTGTGCACAGGCATGGCACGTGTTAAGTAGGATTAGTTAGTATTCTGCTGTTTGCACCAGACTGTGAATTACTGGTGACATCTGGGAAGGAAAAAAACTGTCAAATTACATCAGCAGCATGACACACACTCATTTTGTTTGCATAATTTCTCTCCTCTCTCACACTTTGCTCTTTGCCCTTTGAACCACATATCCTGCTGGGGATCAATAGTTCATCTTATCTGAAGAATGTGAAGGTAAAATAACTTCCAGTACCCATTCACGCCTTCACATTATCACTCTACCTGCACGTGAACCTGTGACTGACACTATCAGCTCTGTGTGGCCTCAGATCCACACTATACAGATAAGCTTCGGCCAGCCATAAGAGTTGCAGAGTTTCCCTCCAGTGCAGCCCATGCTGGATGTTGACAACCAATTAATCCACAGCAGAGCCAAAAGGTCACACTGGGACTTTAAAAATACAATTATTTCTTACAACTCGATTGCACAAGTGTAATTTGCAGTTTTCATACCACTTAAATAGCAATTACTAGACTTAATCTTTCCTTGTGAACTTGGAATGAGAAAGAAAGAAACGCAACAGAGACTCAACTGGCTGCTTTGTAGTGACATTTGAAGCCAATGATCTTCACTGATCATTGATTTTCACAAACAACATGTCACAGTGGCTATTCTGTCAATACTGCATTCATGCACCATTTGCAAACATTCAGAGAGGAATCTTTTTTGTCTCAGACCAATTCTAAGAAACCCTTTCTCAGTGCAAAAAAAGTCATGCAGCATTGCACCAAAAGCCAAAGGCTGTAAAGCTAACACACAGACAGGCTAATACAGAACCTCTGCTGTGAAGAGAACTTGCAAACAAAAGAAGTTCCTTGGCATGCATGTTAGATAAATTAACATGTCAAACGGCACATACCAAACCTCGTGTAGCTGGACGTCCACTGTGAGCTCTGATTCAAGTCTGCACGAGGCGCAGAAGTTGAGCTGGAATGATCCCGGCTGATGTGAAACACTCACCAGTCTGCAGCTGTGAGGGTGGAGGTGGGAGGTTGCGAGAGCTACCAGAAGTTTTCCTGGGGATGTAGGGAGGGAACAACTCCCTCAATTTCCCCCAAAAAAAATCCCTAATTTAGTGGGAAGGGGGGCTGAAAGAATGCGGCTGTATCAACAAGACTGCAAACTCATTGTGGTTGGGCAGAAAGAACTCGGTGCATATGATCCTCAGAGGTACAGAGTGTTCTGACCAGTTCAGAGCAAGTTTCACATGATGCTGGTTGACCACAGCCTGGTGACTCACGTTTACCTGCTGACAAAGTAAAAATGTCCAGGTTGAATGAGTTAACACACAACGCAGCACAGCCACAGGGTTTGGTGTTTTCATTTCTTTATTTTACCTTGGCAAGGAATGTCTTTGACACATTCGCCTCCCTTGAGAGGCTGCCAGAGCATGGCTGAAATGTCAGGGTTTGATTCTATCTGATCACTACATACAGTCAACAAGACACAAACACACTTTTTACAAACACTTCAAGATCCAAAAAAGGTTAATCTGTTGCTTCTGAGCAGATGTAGGCAAGATCCTAACACAGCACATTAATTCTTGATTCAAACTAAACAGCATTTGCATTTGCCGCACTGAGCACAACCTGCACCCAGGAGGACAATAATGTTATTCACAAATCACAACAATGTCAGAGACACAATATATTACAGAGAAAGGAAAAATAAATTGTGACAAGAGCCAGGCAGAGGAGTCTAATCCCAGTGTGTATGAATGCACACTTGGCACAGGCGATAAAGATGTGTTTGAGTAATTATATCCCGACACAGAAGCCAGAAGATCTTATTACAGTGAACAGTGGCGAGCCCAAAAAGCTCACTCCAGACAGAGGGAAAGATTTTGGACAGGATAGCTGTTGATGAATGTCAGAGATTTGGAAGAGTTGTGCAGGAAAATGCGCACTCTGCCAACACATTTTTTCTTTTTGAGAGAGCAGGATAACAACTAGAGAAATTAAAAAAAAAAAAAAAGACAAAAATATCAATATTCTTCTTGATACTTCAAAGACTTTACATTATTGTGCAAATCCTTTAACTGGAGCAACTTGTAACTTGTATACAGTAGACCTCAAAGAATAATTTGCCGCTTATCTCCCGGTCATGTGAGAGGATAGGAACGAGTGGGAGAATAAGCTGCTGTGGTTCAATAATACACATATAAAACAGTTTGCTCTGTATTAACAACAGAACTGGGTGGAGGGGAGCTGAATCAGTAGTACATCGGCCCTGCGGAGCTCAGCTGGAGCTGGGCTCAGAATGGGGAGAGGCTCGGCACTTTGATATTGATGTCTCCAATGTTGATGTTGCGGGGAATCTCGGGCAGGTTCATGTTCTTCACAGCAGAGACGGCGCGAGCGGGGGCTGCCGACAGACCTCCCTGCCAACACAACATAACATGGAAAACACCTTTAAAGTTACTTTGAGTGGAATATGTACTGTACTTAAAATACATGTTTTGTATTCATATTACAGGATCTTTAAAACTATTAACATGTTTTTTTGTCTATGAAAAAAAACACCTTCTCCTCCTGACTGTCTGCTGTTTTTTTTTTGTTTTTTTTAAATTTCAGTCCACTGAACATACATTACCACCATTTTTTGTTTTAAAACTATGCCAAAAGCTGGGGCATACTATCAGTTTTTACAAAATTATGAATTCACTTCCATTCTAAATGTGTTTTTTTCTACCAAGATACTAAAAGCGTAAATCACAAGTTTAAAAATGAAACGATATTATGTCCGTTTTTTGAACAATGATACCATATTTTCTGATCACAACTGTCCGCCCCAGTACAATTTTGATTTGATTCAATTCAGGAATCAAAATGAGACAATATCAGTAAATGTCCTCATTGTCTTTTTCTTGGCTGCTTATCATTATCTGCCTGGCGCTGGATGGCTAGCACTGTTCCAATGTGTAGGAGGGAGGTGCTCTTGGACGGAAATAGTGCCCCAGACGTGCCATGGCAATTTTCAAAATAAAGGCATATCTTAAAGATGACAATGTGTGTCGATGTTTTCGTTTTACATTGATATTATTAGATCGTTAATTATTGAATTGATATGTAGATCCAGACTGATGTTTTGTTACACCCCTACAGGTTACCATTGGTTAGCTAATAATGTCACTACAATATCAACATGAATGTGCCTGAGAGATCATGCTGCCTGCACTTTTGATAATATATAACATTATTCAGAGATGTGAGGCTTCAGATTTGGCTGCTGGATCTAAAAAAAAAGGAATAGTTAGAAACGTGGATTTGATTAATTCTTGAAATAAAAAAGTAAAAAGTACAACATGTTGGGAAATATGCTCCTTCGCTTCCTCTCCAGGAAGTACTTCAGTCCAGAACCACCAGAAAAACCACACTGTCATTTTTACATTCCAGTTTTTGTACAGATTAAACAATTGTGATATAGGGTGTTAAATTATTGAGCTTTAGAGGAGCTGGAAGGTGATTTTTATTACCTTTGGACAGAGTCATGCTCACTGTTTCACCAAGTCTTTATGCTAAGGTAAACAAAGTGTCTCCTTGCTGTAGCTGTGGACTCTCATCTATCCCTCAGCAAAAAATAAAATGAGCATATTTCCCAACATGTACTTTTGCTTTGTTTCAAGAGGTAATCAAATCCACATTTTCTTTTGACAACATTCACATTTCACTTTTGTTTCCCTTCAGAGTTTCATTTTCCAACAGTATACAGTTCATGGACCTGATGCTTTATGGCAGCCAGTTCTCAAATGCCTCCCACAGGCACATGAATGCATCAAAAAGGAAAAACCGCCCCTGCCTCAGTTTGCAACACCAAACAACAGAACATAAAGGGCTTGGCTGTAAAGGCTACAGTGAATTTGCCTGATAATTTGACAGAATTGCAATTTAATTTCATTCAGGCTGACATTGTTTTTATGTGGTGGAGGATTCATTTGATTTGCCTGAAACAATAAGCAGTTAGTGACATATCCGTCCTGCAGTCGACATTTTCAGTTGACTCTGAAGCTGGCGGGGCGTCGCTGTTAGCTTAACATTTTTCATAATCATCAAAAAAGAGGTTGACAAAAAAATAGGTTGTCTTAGAACTGTTGTCAAAATAAAGGGAGCTACACAAAGTCTGATAAATTGTCTCAAATGGTGTCGCTGAAGTCGGCTTTGATTGGGTCTACAGAGGGTGGAGCATTGAAAAATCTGGAGGTTTGGAGTTAAAAAGACGTGATCATACCAGACCTCTGTAGCCTGCAGCTAAAGGTTACATTAACTGCTAATAACATAACACACTGGGAACTTTAGGCAGGCGATTGGCATTTTGGGTAATGCAGGCATCGAATTTTAATGAAGAAGAAGAATTCATGGAATGAAAAAAAGATATCTCTGCTTCTGCTGCATTGATTACAGTATTACTGTCAATCACGACTCCCAAATACTAAATAGCTGGAGTATTCCCCTAAAGCATAGCAGTTTCTGCAAATTGACTTTAAGGTCCAGTGTGCAGAATTTAGTGGCATCTAGCGGTAAGGTTATAGATTGCAACCAGCTGAATACTCCTTCCTTAACCCCTTACTGTCAAAGCTTGTAGTAGGACCTACGATAGTAAAATGCCTTATCTAGAACCAGTGTTTGGTTAGTCTGTTCTGGGCTACTGTAGAAACATGGCGGGGCAACACAACGGACTCTGTGGAAACCGACCTGCTCTATATGAAGTTATAAAGTGCTAATTTAAAACATAACAATTCTTAGTTTTAGGTGATGCTCTGATGAAAGCATAATTGTGAATATTATACTTTATTTCTGCCAGTAGATCCTCCTAAATCCAACACTCTGGTCCGTAAAAATAATTCATACAGCTGCGTCAGTCCCTTTAATTTTTGTCTTTATTTTTCATGAATATAGCATGGTATCTAGCTTTGTCAGAAGCTCGTGTCCCCATTCTTTGCTACTAGGCCTGCTAAGTTCTGACTGGGCAGTTGTTTCTTCAGCCACAGGAAACATAAACATAAAATCAGAGCAGTTTGAATCGCTGAACAAATATGTGGGTGGTGATTCAGAGGTCTGGAAGCAGGCTAATAATGACGATGATGGGTTTTTTTTTTTACTGAAAACAAGCTTGCAAGTCTGATTCTAACTAATCAAGTGCCAGCACTATTATATAATGGAAAGTGGCTTGTGCCAGCTTTTCTGGCCATTTTAAGTCATCTTTCAAGACCCACAGAATATTTTGTACAAAGACTCTGAAAACACAGAATAGCTGAAATGAAAGAAGAAACTCTCCTTTTCGACACGGAAAAAAACGTTTGTTAGCACCTTGTTCCATTCTTGGTTTATCTGAAGTTGAATAGAGGCTAGTTTCATCAAAAAGACCACTTTTTTTTCTAGAAAGCTGAGAAAAATGCATTTTTGTGAAATGGAGTCTGTCAAGCAAAACAGTGATTTGAATGTTATAATTTTGCCTTCAGTGACATAAAAGACAACTGAAAATTGTATGTTTTGATCTACCGTCTTTTGTACTACAACTACGAATCCCAGCAGCCCAAAATTACACACTGGGAGCGTGAGAGCGCCCCCTTGTGCCAGCCACCGAAAACACACTTTGACATATATATATATATATATATGTCTATGGCACTCAAGCGTTGGCTTTTAAATGACGTACATATATGTCAATGGCACTCAGTGAGTTAATAACTATGTGAATGGTAACCGGTGTGACTGGTCTGCACTGATGCTACGACTCCACAAGTTGCAGCCTGTGGATTAAAACACACAGAAACATGAGCATGGTCCGTTAATGCAGCTACCAGACTGACCTCTGACTTCTCCATGCGGTTCTGCACTTCGACCTGGGCTACGATCTCATTCATGTTGGTCTCCAGCACCATGCCTCCCATCACCACCTCCTGCAGGATATAATGGACCTGCAGAAAGACATGACACAGCACTTCATACACAGCTTGTACATGTCATCAGAGCCCTGCTCTGATGACATTTACTGAATCTGAGATGCAACAACACTTTAAATGATGTCAGATAGAAAAAGCTAATAAACTGGATCAAACAACATCTGGCCGCTCCAAATGGCAGCCACGTGTAACTGTTTAAAAGAGTGTCGAATCAGCGCTTAACAATCCTGCAAATCAGCTCATTTGTGTTTCTGTCTTCCCAGTCACACAGAAGGGATGTGAGAGTTATAAAATCTAATGTAGGGAGAGCTCTGCCTCATCGCTCACGAGGAGACAGCTTCAATTCTACTCTGAAATTGAGATTTGTGAATTCCTGTGGGCAGAAAAATATTTCAGGAAACACGAGACTGTCTTCTGTTGCAGGACTACTCGGAGGTTACAGATGAGAAGCTGGAAACAATCACGTCTGGGACAGCTTTAAATTAGTAAGGTATGGTATTCCATAAAGCTATAATCCTAAGTGTTGGACCATATGAGTAATAGCTGCATGAAATGACAGAAAAGAAAGAGGAAATTCAAACTTAATTTATTTTTATACATGTGTCCACAACAGACTGGTGATATTAAATCTGTTAAACCCTGCACGCATGTATAAATTAGAATTTTACGATACCATGCAGGGCAGTGTTGTCCAGCTATCAAAGCCTTCTGAGAGCAAAAGGTTTAGTAGAAATATTTCCAAGTTTCATCTTGGGAACATTCCTCAGGCCAAACCCCACTGCACCACATGACATCAATTTCCTGCTGAGCAAATTCAATCAAGATGGCAGTGGATGTGTGTGATTAGTCTCCAGCAACACTTCTAGCTTAGCTCCAGGCGGAGGAAAGGAGATGTTGTTGTAACAGCGCTTCCCTCTAAATGACAGTTTAAACGTAATTCTTTAAAATCCACAATCTAATAAAATAGTTACAAGGAGAAACGGATGTGGGTTTTTTTCATCATTCCTTTCAAAAATTCCCATTTCCAAATAAAAAAATGCAGCCCTCAGGCAGTGATGACTCACTCTCATTTCTGCGGGGGAAATGTCAAGACGAGGAGGAATTGCGGAGCTGCAGAATCGCTCTTGCAAGATCTACTGTATGATCTCAGGAGCCCACTTTGATAAACAGTATTAGTAAAAAAAACAGAAAAATGGACGGGCCACACACCAAAAAGGAACTGGATCAATTTAAGCAACGCAGCTGCTCCTGAAAAGCAGCTGGCTGAATGGAAAAGACAAACACATTCAGCTGCACTGCACTTTACCTCGGGGTCATGTCTCTCAACAGCTCGTTCATAAATACAAAGCCCCCCCCATCCCTTTATTGAATATGAAAAACAAAACCATTTAGAACGAGATGTTTTGGAGTTGGCATGCATACAGTAAACATAATGGAGTAAACACAAAGTGTTTTTGACATTTGTAGTTGAAAATAACAGACGTATGTGTACGTTCCCATAGTCTAACACACGCTGGTTACATCACGCTACACGTTTCAAGGTACAAAAGTGTGCAAACATGCTTTTATTGGATTTTTGCCTTAGCTACGTTACTAAAATGCATCTAAAATCCGGAGCAAAGAAAATGTAGCAGTTGACCTACTGGCCTCAAATAACCTCCTTTTCTTACAGTGACTGAGACGCTGCTTCCTGCATCTGCCACTGGTTTTCCTGTATGACTTTTATTTTGAAGTCTATATTTACAGCTAACCACATGCAAGGTGGTTCAAGAGTTATTGTCCCATAAGTTAAAAAAGGACTTTGCCGGTTTTTATGACAGGAAGGGGGCATAATTCAGCAGGTTTCACTGCTCTGCTAATCTATGTCAAAGCCTCTATTATGCTTCTGAGCACAACAACACGGCACCAACAGCAGCAAATAACATGTCTACTGTAGAAAGCACTCCCCTGTTGCCCACTCACCTTATCCATGTGGAATATGAGGTCTAGTTCGCAGACGTTTTCAAAGCATTTATCCAGCGTTTCCACAAACACCTACAATAAAGAGGATATGGGCAGTTGAAAATTGCATTTCTCAAAGCAGAATCACAATCAGAATCAAAATAACGTTCATTAACAAGCAGGTTTTTCCATTCACAAGGAATTTGCTTTGGTCACTGGTGCATGCATTAAACATACAATGAACAAATAAAGAGGAAATAAAAATTATTAGTACTGCAACTCTCAAGAACATAAATTTAGAATAGAGAAATATATTTAAAATATGAAAAAGATACTTAACTATAACAGAAAATATGTACAATAAAGCTGTTTCAGAATAAGACAGCAGTACAGTTTTGTGCAAGATGAGAAAACTATTAATCGGGGGTGTGCAAAAGTTTGCAGTATAGCTACTGCAATGTGCAAAAAATACATGCAAAATAAGCACCTGTAGAGTGAACTAACGCATTGTTATTAAAAAGAAAAAAATGGAGATTAATATTTGAGATTATATTCAAGGGCACAGGAAATGCTGTATCTCCTCCGGGATTTGTTTATCCTTAATAAAAAACAGTTCTTAGAAGTCTGCTGAATAAATAAATAAGGATGGTCGTGATCCAAAACTACAGGAAATCAGTGGTTGGTGCAATGTCTTGTGCCTCATACTAAACATTTTTAAAAACTACAGAAATGGTGAAAGTTACAATTCTATATCAGTGATAATATCAATACTGATAACATCAAATATCTGGGTTCAATGCAGGTCAGTGAGGGTTCCCACACATTTTTACCAATGAATTTTCAAAACATTTTCAGAACTTTTACATAATATTTTACCCCATTTCCCGCCTGGACACCTTTGTGATGACAAGTGATTTTAAAGTAGGGCCAATTTTCCAAATGTGGAGAGGTACACACGCTTGGTGTCCACACAAATAAATCTGGTCACTACACCGCTCTGAGCCTTTATCGTACATACTGCATAGCGAGGGTCTACCTCACCCTGGGGCCATGTATTATATTTATCATTCGGAAGTCATACATTATTAAACCACATTTCCCAGACATTTGTGGATGAGCAAACTGCTAGGAATTCCTGACTTTATTTGCACGTTACAATTCCTGCAGCCAACTGCATAAGCTGATATGTATCACATGACACTAGTGATGTTTTAATAGTCACACGGTGCAGCACTACATTTTAAATTACTAATACAAGGAAAGAATTTCACGATCAGACATGATTTGGATATTTTTATGAACATATCTGTAACAATAGCCGGAATAATGTACATTCAAAATGTTTCCAAAATGTTTTGTTAATTTCACCTTTCTAGGAAAGTGTTTAATTTCATACGTTTTCCAGAAATTTCTTAACTGTAGGAACCCTTGATCAGTCATTAAAAACTGTAAGCAGAGGACCTTTAAGGATCTTGCCATTATGTTAGTTTTAAAAGTCATTTATTGAAAATATTTCTACCTCATTTCATGTGCTGGTTCGGTCAATACTGAAGAACAATTTTAAAACGGATACTCTGTGTGGATGTAGCTTGATGACAGTGGTAGTCACAAGCTACTTTGTGAATTTCAGTGTTAACCGACTAATGGGTAGATTTTTGTCTTTTACTCCAATGACATAATTCTCCTTTATTGGTGGCTCTGGATTGTGCTAATAAATATCTGATGTCAGTGATCATTGGGGGAACTGAGCAGGTCATCCAAATATGAATACTGACGATGCGTAACTTTTCAGGGCGGTAGTTGTTGATGGTGTGAGTGAGCAATGTCTCTTATGTCCCTGGAGGGAAATCTTATCTTTAATCTTTATGGTTTTATCCAGAAAGGTTTCCACTGAGATCAACAGTAGAGTGAGTTTCATTTCTTGGATCAGTAGCAACAGCAATGGATCCGTTTCACAAAATGAATCAAATACAGCATGATGTAATGGAAAGGAGCTTGTTGAATAGTTGAAGAGAGGGACTTAGAGTCTTCTTTCCAAGCTTGGAACATTATATGAGAAAACAGAAGGTGATGTGTGACCCTACTTCAAAAACCACACTTTAAATATGTCTATAAAACAAATTAACAAAGCAGACAGTGACCTGGATCAGATCGAGAATGCCGAGCTCACTCTCAGACGAGTCCACACAGAAGACAAAGTAGAGGGTCGCGTAGTGCCGGTAAATCAGCTTGTAGTCCGAGCCGCCAATGAGACTGTAAAAAGATAGAAATGCAGCTTTACAAGAAAATTCATGTCTAGCTCTGTGCTGTGTGTAACTGTGACAGGAGGAATTAAACTTGGTCAAATAAATTCATGTATGCAATAAAATACACAGTTGGCATTCAGTTTGTAAATGAGTTGAGAAGAGAAATGAAGAGTAAATGAGATCAAGTCAACTTCTGTGTGTTTGCCTCCATCTAATGGTTGAAGTCATGCTACTGCAGCTGCAGTCAGCTGCTGATCAGCTGCTCATCTTTGCTGCCAAGTGATGTCAGCTTCAGTAGTATGGAGTGCAGTATGGAGAAAACCCACAAAATTGGCCCAGGTTTTAAAGTTTTGTCAAAATGTCACAACTCATATTACAGGTCTGTGTTTCAGTCTCTTCATGAATTTTAAAAGTCTACAAATGTACAGAATCTCATGTTTTCCTGTAACTCTAAATCAGTCTTTGAATTTAATAATCACAACATAAACAAAACGAGTAAAGCTGCAGCAGTGTGTCTGACAGGAGTGCATCGCTCACCACTAACAAACAAAATCAACAGTCTTTTAAATGTATGTTTGTGTAGTATAACTGCGTGCTTAGTTGTTCAAAACTTGATTTCACACAGAATCATAGAAAAACAGCAACACCTACCTTCCACCCTCCAGGAAGTTGCAGACATTGTCGTCTCTCTTAGATACCAAATGGAAAGTCTCCCGAATTATCTGCTGCTGCATGTCCTCTGCCTGCAAGAAAACATGTTACACAGTCAGCTGAGGGTCAGCCGTTTTAGGAAATGTGGTCCTGTGTTTGGTTAATAATTCACTCATCAGACACCCTTTATGTCGTGTCTTATTTTTTATATTTATTTTTTAACATTTAGTCGACTGTTATAGTACTTAAAGTTTCACAAGGACCTTGTGGCACCAAATAAATGTAATTCCCATTTGTATGCTAAATATTAATAACAGATTTAAGACACTTACTTTAAATTGTAGCTTTGAAAACAAGAACATTTAAGACAGACTCATCTCCCAATAAATCATTTCAGTCATATCACGCGTATCATCTTACCAGTTGAGCATCTGTCATGTTTAACTTCCACTGAATTCTTTCATAACCTTAAACTGAACAACTAACTGAAACGGAATTGAGTTCAATATTACTAAGCTCTGATGTTCATATTCACAGGCCACATTTTAGTTTTTAGCTACATTGTCAAAGAGCAGACTGTCAATGATCCAAAGGCAGTGATCAGTAATTAACTAGGTCAGTAATCCAGCAGCTGTAATGTAATTAACAGTAATAGTACAGAGAAGAAATGTTTACCATCTTTGCGAAATTAATCTAAGGATAAATCCCATCAGATCAATCAATAAAGGAGGTGTGCATTGTTAAAATGTGTTGCAAGGAGTGATGTTATCCTGAACAGGAGGGAACTGAAACTAGAAAGTGGCTAGTTTGTCTATGCTGTTGGTTCTCCAACACAATTGCAAGCTAGCGTCTGCTAACTGTACATTGATCAACGGCAACATTCAAACACACAACGATCGAAATGTTGGTAACATTTGTTGTGGGAATGATGTCAAAAGCTAATCCCACACTGACTCTTAACTAAATGAGAGTAAAGACGGCCATAAAAATGCTAATGTTTTGAATAGCAACGCCAAAATACTTACAAAATATTGGTAGAATCTGATCAGCCGCGGCTTTCCGTGGTTGTTAAATATCAAGATGGCTTTAATCATGTCTGCTCTTTGGTGTTGTCAAACGATAATATTAAATAATGATTAAAATTTCAGGGTTTTGACTGTTTAGGTGACGTTAGCTTGCAGTGCTAAACGGCCTTTCGGCTTCCGGATAAGTAAATTTGTGACATCCGGTTGCGTCACCACATTCAGCAGTCGACCGCTAACAAACACAACAATCTTTTGTTCCGGGCGGGTCATTGAGTTCGTTTCATGCGCGCTACTATCCTGGTCTCGATCGGGGTTTTTGGAGTTTCCCGGTTATGTGTTGTCCATTTAAACTTTATCCAAGACTGAGAAGGTAAGAAATCAAGATAGACACAAGTGATCAGAAACCTGGAAACTGTAGAATCATCTAAGAAGTTTCTCATCTTGCATGTGAACAACATATCCCAAATATAAAAACCAGGATAAGGCTAAAAATAATAATAATAAAAAAAAAGAAGTTAGTACTAATGCGAATGTAAACTCACTACTTAAAACATGTGCTTTAACAGTTTCAATAAAATGTCATAAATATCTCTACAGTGGGCTATCCATACTGTACAGTATGGACATGGTTTATTAGGATAAAATAACTGAATTTCCAGTAGTTGTGGCTCAAAGTCACTCCAAATATCATCATGGAACACATGATGACTTCTGTATATGAGCTGTTTCCATGCCTCTCATGAACATTAGTAGAATTGTTCATTGTATGTTCACTAATTTTCAAAACACATTGAAATGACACATGTTTAGACCACACCACGATATTATTAAAAATGCCTCCAAGAGCCCTGTTTGGGGATCCCTTTTTCAAAGTGAGACTGTTTTTTGGGGGGCTATGTGTAGTTAAGACAATACCCCATGAACATTGGTGAGAGTTTACACTGTTTCTCTTCTGCTGTCTTTCTCATGTTTCATCAAGCGTTCTGAAACTTTTGAACCGCCACATTACATAATTTTGCGCTCTTTGTCGCTAATTCACCAACAACTGAGTCACCACCTAATTACTGGAGCCTTTGTACCTTTGTCTCTGCTTCATGCTGCCTTCAAATCTCAAAACAGTGATGTCACCCTAGCTGCACTTTTCTTTGCTGTGATCTGCAGCAGTTGAAGAATCTGATCAAAAGGTAAATTATGTAATGGATCAGTGAAGTATGCCTAAAATCTACATATACCAAAGACAGAAAAACTGTATTGGGAAAAGGGGGAAAAAATGTTTATTTGCAGTTTTTATTTACTGTAAATTTATTGTGTTGTGAAGCATTTGATTTCCTCCTTGCATGCATGTACAAGTAAAATATTGTCTTACCTGTGTAATATTGTTCCTTTAGTGTGACTGTCATGATCCGTGAGAGGCAATGCGCCTCCTCTCAGCCTGCTGCTGCTCTTACATGAAGATCAATTATGACGATAGGATGATTTAACTGATAATGCACTTTAATCATTGATTTGACAAACAATTTTTACTTTTTTTTTTTTTAAATGGATTGAAGTTGATGAATTAATCCTCTATACATAATCGGGGGACATAGGGATCATGGGTACTTCTGTGTGAGAACAACACTATGGCAAGGAAACAGTGATGCTTTTTTTTTCTAGGAACTATTTAGATTCTACTGTTCCCCTCACCTGCATGTCTTTGGATAGTGGGATGAAACCTACACAAATCCCACAGAGGCAGCACCAGTGTCAGCATTTAACCACTGGCCCTTGGTTTGGTTGCTAACCTCCTGCCCTGTGAAACAGAAACAACATGTGAAATGTCACACATGTCAAGGTAATAGGCCTTTTTCAAGTGAGACATTTTGACATGTCACAGTCGGAGAAGCACGGGTGTAAAACCGACTGCAACGTTTTTGCCTCATTTTGAAAGTGTGTATGCAGCATGCTGAGTCATCGCTCGTTGTTAATGTTGTTTGTAACACCCGCGCTTCTCTTATATATGTCTAATTTAGATCCTAGCGGGTGGTTTTAGACCATTGAATGAATTGAAAGAGCTTTGTTTAAAACTAACAACATTGTGTAGTTCACATGCGTGTTTTAAGCAGTGTTGGATCTTCCTATAGATGACTTAAACACCCCCCCCCCCACCCCCAACCACCAGTTAATGTATTTAATGACAGCATTGGTATCAGCTGATAGTGGCTTTAAAATGAAATATTGGTATTGGCCAACATGCTGACTTTTGCATTAAATCATTCAATCATTTATTCCTTTATTTATTTATTTATTTATTTATTTATTTAGATGAACACGTCAACGGTATGTTGAAGTATTTTTCTATTTATTTATTATTTATCAGATATTGGCAAAAAAAATTCCAATAATGTGTATACCTATTTTTATTGTTATAGTTTGTTAGATAACTTCTTAGTTTGTGTTTATTTTCCATTAGCTCTTGTTCTTGTTTGTTACAGTATATTTTGGGGTGAGGGTGTCCAGGGAAAGCTAGGGTGCCAAATGTGCTAGGTGTGGTACTGGTTTTAAAGTATTGATGTGTGTGCTGTATTTTGGTAAACTACACTGTGAAATTAACTACATAAAAATGTTAGTGTCTGGGCTGCCTTAAGTTTTTCAAATTGACTGAATTTGAGAAGACAAGTTGAATAATTATGAAATTATCTGTACTTGTCTTCTCAGATTCAGTCAACTTAAGAATTTTAAGGCAGCCTGGACACTGTGTGAAAAGTGTGTTATCTGCCACAGACTATGTATGGAGAGTAGGTGGTGCAGACATAAATCTGATTCTGAACAATGTTATACCTTAACTGTCAGACGGCGGCTCATCAGTCAGTCAAAGCTTACTGGGTCTGTGGTCTAACGTCAGTCCATGTGGGGCTTCTTCAGCCACAACTGCACCACTAGACTTCCAAACCAGGCCAGCAGACATCCTGTATTTCTGTGTGATCAGACCCAGCAACATCAAAATGTCAGGCCATATTTCCTGTTCTGATTTCATATCCATTAATTCTCTGTTCAACGTTTTTCATCATTAGTGCGGCAAAGCCACCCGCGCTGTTGTCTGCATATCATCTATTATTTTCCCTCTAAATTCCCTTCCTCCTGCATGAGCACAGTGGAAAACAAACAGACGCTCATTAGCATGTGTGACCCGTTGGTGGTAAACAGGCTTATTTCCACATGAGTGCAGTGCGAGAATGGATTCCACCGGGACAGTCGAGGTAGGTGGGCCCACCGGCTGCCTTCATGGGGACTTTAATAGGGACTTAACAAATGCAAGTGGACAGGCACAACATTCTCTGGCACAGGGAGGTCATGTTGGTACAGTGAGCACTTGTTAGAGGGTGACTCACTGTATTTGGACTCTTGGGTGGCCACTGATATTCACTTCATTTTTAATGTGCTTTTTTTTTTTCCTCTCTCAGTGCTAATTGTTGAATTGTGACGGATGCAGAGCAGTGTCTGCCAGAGCTGAGGTAATGTGTGGCGTTCAAATAATGCCTCTGTGCTCCGCTCTGTAAAGTGATGAAAGCGGCCTGTAATTACAGGGATAATCAAAACTGTCAGGGGCTCTTCTATGGACGGTTTTGTTTACTGTCTGCTTCTCTCACAGCATCACAAGCTGCTGGCCCCTCACTTCCTCGGCCTGGGCCCCAGACCTCGAAAGATCACTGTAACTGTACCTGTCTGTGTCTCAAACAAAGTGAAAGTCAGGGTGATGAGTTGTCTTACATACCCCACTTATGAGTGGTGCAAACTTAAAGGGATAGTTCAGATTATCTGAAGTGGGTTTGTGTGAGGCTTTTATCCACAGACACTATATTACATATAGCAGATGTCAATCAGCACGTCTCAAATTTGGAGAAGCAGGCTAGAGTCCAACAAAGAAGCTAAGAAATGCACTCCTGTGGAGGGGCCAGCAACAAAACATATTTTAGCCACCTAAAAAAAAATGTCAGTATAACTGTACGCTATATGTAGAATATTTTTTCTGGGTTTTTTTTCTGTTTTGTCAGTGGAGTCTGGTGGCTGCCCCGTCAGAGTGGACTGTCTAACAGCAAGGTAGAGCAGTGAAAATACTCTCAATATAGCGTACACTCAAGCTGATATAGATTTTTTTTATGTTTAAATTTTTTTTTAGTAGATTCCCACTTCAAAAAATCTAAACTGTCACATTAAACTCTCCTGTCTCCCCATAAATTCAGCTCGCAAAGCTACAGTGTGGCATTATTTTACTTCTTACTTTTGTAGTTTTTTTCTTTTTCCCCCCTCTCTTTTCTTTTCTTATTTTATTCTAATTTTATTTAGTTATTTAAAATTGTATTTATTTATTTATTCAGCTCAATAGGTCATGCAAGGCTAACAGATGAAATTCCATGTACAAAGCATTAACACCATTGTGATTACTGGGTTTATAGCCACTGTGATCTGTGTGGCAAAATACGTGCAAAAATATATTTTATACCCTCAGTAGGAATACATTCATATGTCCAAAGTTTTCTTCTGAATATTACATGATTTTCACTGTTCTCCTCCCCCTTGCATTTTATTTTACAGTAGCTAGCTGCAGTTGGGTCCAGTCCCCTCATGATGTCAGCATTTCGGTTGTCTTTTCAGAGGAAACCCAGAGCCAAATGTTGTTGCATGATTTGCTACAACACCAGTCTCCAAAATACATGACTACGCTATGATTGTTGTGATTATTATCAAGCATGGGGCATAAGAACAATTTTATTTGTCGAAACATATTATATGAATTATACATCAGCATACTGAACAAAATAAAACAGCCTAAAATCAGATCATAATGTAAAAACATGCACATAACAGCCTATTCGATGCCAAGATAACAACAAGACAGACATAACACAGACACTTGCAGGTTAATCTCTCAACCCAAAATGTGAATATGAAGATGAAAGTAGTATTTGTTCATGCATGAATGACAGGCTTATAAATTACCAGTATATACATATAAAAACACAGCTGTGACTGCGTAGATTCAAGGTTGTAATTACAGGTGGTGCAGACAGACACGATCTTTGTATGGGCAGCCCTCCGCTGTGTATCTGTGAGCAGCAAAACAACCCTGATCCTGGATCAGCACCCCGGCTTTCCTTCACACCGCGTCGTAAACGGAGCCGCTACGGCGGGGACCAGAGAGGAGAATGGAGAATCAGAGGTCTCACTCTGACTAGATTTTTGATCTGTTATGGTGATGTGGGGTTTTACGAAAAAGTGCACAAAATAATGAATTTGTCGACTTGCATCCAGTGTTTGATTATATGCTACTGGTAGATTAATGGCTGCACGCTTAATAAGCTCTGCCTCAGTGTGTGATCTTAACGTACAAGGAAATTTGGCGTGGTGAAATAATGGTCCTCTGGTGCCAGTGATGAAGTGGCGACATGTGGTGGCCCCTTGTTAGACAGTGTATCTTGTTAACGACACTGTTAAAACACCACTGTTGGAATGCAGTACACTTAGTCAAGTACTGTACTTAGTTATGAATTTGAGGTACATGTACTTTATGCTATTTTATACATTTACTCCACTATATTTCAGAGGGAATATTGTAGTTTTTTTTTTTTTTTTTACCTCACTATATTTATTTGACAGTTCGAGTTACTTTACAAATTACAGTAGAATGTTGCATTAAAAAAAACATGAGAAGAGTTTATAAAATATGATGTTTGGTTATAAAATAAATTATAAAGAGTATAAGAGTACAGCTGCAAGTTAGCTGATTGACAAGTCGGTTTATTCACAGAAAATGAATTGCCAACTACTCAGACAAATTTAAACTTTTTTCTGTTTTTTTAAAGTTATTTTATTATTATGATTTTGAGTGTTAGGGTGTTATTTCCGTTTTCTATACATTTTATTTCAGTTCATTTGGTTTACACTGAAGAGTTTTTAATATTCTTTCCTTCCTTTTTTAAAAAATAATGTTACATTTGAGATATTCTTTTGCTATTTTATTTTAAGTCATTTTTAATTTGGCGGTGTTTTTATTTCTTCTTTTTCATAGTTTTGATCATTTTCATTTTTTCTCCATAAAATAATTTAAAAGGCTTTTTTTGTTTCTTTTTTTCTATTTTGATGTGTGTGTGTGTGTGTGTGTGTGTGTGTGTGTGTGTGTGTGTGTGTGTGTCTGTGTGTGTGATTTTTCTGCATTGGGTAATTTTACTTTTTAATACTCTAAGTACATTTTCCTGATTGTACTTACTTTTACTGAAGTGCCATTTTCAATGCAGGACTCCTCACTTGTAACAGAGTATTTTCACTTGGTGATATTAGTACTTTTACGAAAGTAAAACATCTGAATACTCCTTCCACTCTGTAAAACACACCGAGATTAAACTGACTTTGTGAGTACCAGACCAGTCACTATGGTAACTGCTCTCCTTTAGTCGCTAAACTGCAGTGGGAGCGACGCCCACTTTAACAGACTGGAAGGCGGGGCGGCAGCTCGAGTGATTCATCTTTTGAAACAGAGACGATCTCTGCGCAGGGCGCCGTGTTTACAGCGAATACGGCAGACTGCAGACTGACCGAAGGAGACCGCGTATGTACCTGTGCATTAATCTGTCTAACTGCGCTGCCCGTTCAGCTATCTATCGACGGAGGGCATTAGATAACCAAACGTCTTGACCGAACCGGAGCAATAAGGTCAAATACTCAATTTCCCGTTGATACGAAGGTGAATTACTCCTACCACAACAACGCGGTGTGTGTGTGCATGATGAGCGGCTGAGGAGGAGGAGGAGGAGAAGGAGGCTGCGGTCTGAAACTAGATTTTATCCAGGATATTTCGAAACTAATGTCGCGTCTTTCACACAAGGGAGCTGCATATTGATTCAGTATGTTACTGTATGCCCTAAATAGTCTCTTTCCATCACAATTTTAAGAGGCTTTGACCGGTTTTCTGCCTCCTGAGGATCCTCCAGCAGCGGGACGTTGAACGTTTTTCCTCCAGATATGGAGTGTGAAGATGCGGATTACAGAGGAATCCCCACCGCTAGTTTAACCGCAGTGGTTTCATCACACACATCAATGCGGGGTTGTTTTGGGCAGAAATAGAACAAAACTATGAATACTCATTTTCACAGCAGAGGAATAAATCGGTGATTTTTGGAGCACGACTGGACTCCCGTTAGGAAACGTGAGAAAGCTACCCTGCTAGCCTGTTTGTAGTAGCTATTAGCTCCATTAGCCGGCTAACTGCTAAAAGGTGCTGGCTGGAGGTTTAAAAGCTTTTTAAAAATTCTGAGCAGGTTTTGCCCACGTTTCCACCCCTCAACGTAGTTATTTACAGGATTTGGGAGGATTTACTCATCCAGGAATGAGGTCTCGAACGGAAAGGAGCTGCTTGACCTTGTTTTGGGGTCTGATGCTGGGTCTGTCGTCCTGCCTCCGGCCCGCCACCGCAGAGAGTAAGTAATGCTACTCCACACTACTACACACGGGGAGACATTGTTTTTCCATGCTCCATCGCTGTTCACATGCGGGAAATAAGGTTATCTTTAATTACAGTGAAAACAAAACGCTATACTAACGTTGTATACACTGTGTATATATACAGCACAAAACTGCACGGAGTGGACAATAAAGGCAAACATGGAAAGACAACTGTTATGTTAGAAAATTAGAAATGTGGCATCAGTGAAGTTATGAGGCTATAGGTTAAAACAAGCATTAGGATGCACGGGAATTGTGTTACACAGTGTGGCGTGTGTGTAATTAGAAACTATATTTAAATTTAAATAGGATATTAATTTAATTTAATGTTATTGTGTGAACATAACAGTAGTTAGCTTGCTTCTTGTGAACACTTGGGATATAGATTTTGAAAAAGTCTAGTTGTAATACCATAACTTGGCTTAAAAACAACACCACAGAAAATGAATCCACACAAGTGTGTTGGTAAATACATTACCATGACTCAGCCAACAGAGAAAGTCAGTCAAGCTATATATACACACCACATTGTCAACTCTGAGTCACAATGTGGTGAATTAGAATCAAGCAAAACTGTAAGGTATCTGCGATCTTCACAGAAAACAGCAAACAGAAATAGGATTTTAGAAATAAAAAGGTAGGTAATTGAGTAGAGTTTGGCTTGTCTTACTCTATACCCAAACATGAGATGCAAGCCTATTATTTGCAAACTGACTGCAGACAGTCATTTGCTATGCATCTAGTAAGAATCTTGCTGTAATAGATTAAAGATTCCAACACAAGATAAACAAGTACACATGGAAAATATTTATTTTTTAGACAGTGCTAGTTGCACCAGTGTTTGTCAGTGAGTAGGGCTGCACAATTTATAGAAATATTATCAACATTGCAATATGGCCAAGTGCAATATCCAGATTGCAGGAGCTGCCATTTTTTGATGTTTTGATTTTTTTGAACATACCATTAGACGTGAATCATAGTAGTGCTACTGTGAGGCCCCAGTCTATAAATGCAAAGTAGCATGCTTGTTTTTTTGCAGACCCCAACTAAAATTAATTTATTATCATTTTTAGATATATATATTTCTTTCAGTTAAAATGCAAAAAAAAAAAATACCATTCCCATTAGATTCACAACTCATATCACAGTTGCAGTATCTGTCAAAATAATCACAGTATCTTTTAAACAATTTTTAAATAAGTAATTTTTTTTTCCATATCATGCCGCCCTATCAGTCAGGTGACAATGTGGTGGTTTTTCAGCATGGTTCAGTTCATTTAGTACAAAATGTTAATCATAGAAAAATATAAACGCCATTTCAAGAAAGCAATTAAAGTTTTGGTTGGATTTAGGACAGTATAAAAGCTTTGCCTTTCAGTAATTTTAATTATTCTTTTTTTTTTACTTTCCAAGGTAATGATGAGACAAAGTCGACCTCATCTGAGTGTAATACAACACTGACTCAGTTTTGGGCATTCTTTCCAAAATTTTGATAATACTTCCAATCATTTATTCTGAGTTACTAAACACACCTAGGGATACCTTGACCTTGGAAATATTTTCATGAATACCAGACCGGTCTAGCATCTCCCCAACAGGCAAATTGGTTACCAGTGGTCTGAGGTTATAAGTTTTAGTCAGATTAGAATCCATTAAAAGTAAAACGTACTTCTTTGAAAATTGGTCTGAACTTTGAGAGGCACCAATTTGTACGGCACAGATGGCTTTGTGCAAGAAAAAGGACTTTCTCGTGACTTACTATTTTATGGCAGCATATAGTAAATTCTTCTTTTGGCATATAAACCTTCAAATTTAATGTAATTAAAGTGTCTATATGTATTCAAATTTGCCTTTTATGTGTTGCCATCTGATTTTTTCCCCATGTTTCCAGCTATACTGTAAACTAGGCGTCCTGATTCATCCCATTCATCATGACATGTTGGGGAGGGGTGGGTTGGGGGATTGAACCAGGGTCTGGGTTTTAAAATAGAACAAGCCAAAGTACATTCGCAAGCAAAACAGACTAAGTTCTGTTGATTGGAAAGAGTGAGGAGCTTGTGAACTGTGTGTCATGGGGTTTACTGTTAGCCCCAGTGGTTACGGGACAAACCTGGGAGAAGCAGAGAGGTTCTCCCATCGAAATCCTACATTTATTCTCGCTCTGGTGTGGAGCTGTCTAAAGGTTCCTTGTGTGGCTAAACTCTGAGCATTCCTGCTGATTTTCTGTATCAGTTGGAGCTAAAGGGTTAGTAGGTTTGGGTTAACCAGGTGCAGCTCTGTTGCTGCTAACAAAGCCTTTCACATGAATCAAACAAGTTTAATCTGTCAACAAAGATCTTTTGCCAAAGCTTCCCAGCGCATTTCTTCTCACCTTGCCTCTCATGTGGAAAAGTATTTATGAATACGTTCCCCCCTCGGGCGATCTGTCACTAACAGGATGGAAATGAGGAGTAAACAGACTTGCTGCAGTCTAGTGGCACTGTATGGAGCACCGGCATAAAGGGCCCATTGCTTCCTATTTCTTGTCTTCTGGGACTTCTAGTGGATTTCCTCCGATTGTCTGCGGATAGTCTGCAACCAGCTGGGAAAAGGTTATCAAAAGTAAATATGTGATCTGGAGGCTCATCAAAGCTACAGAGATTGGCTTGTGTACTCAGCTGTTTAAAATGTGTCAGTATGGGGGGGGGGGTTATTAAGCTGCTACACCTGCTATCAGTATTTTCACTTAGCCGAGCACAAGATGTAAATTTTGATCAGTGACTTTTGTTTAGCGTCTTCACTAGCGTGGTCAGGAGCAATTCCCATGAAAGATGGCCATGCTGGCGCTGCAGTGAGGCCACAGAGGGTGAAGCGTCGAGGCTGCGGTGATGTAACGTCACTAGGCAGTGTGTCTTTTTACAGGCCTGGGTGTTGGGATTGTATTAACAGGTATGCAGCTCGCTCAAGGCTGCTGACAGTGTGCACTGACAAGTAGATTATAGAGAAAGACATAACAGCCATACCAGCACACTGCCTGCCTTAAATCACACCAAAGGCATTTCATAATGGCTCACCAGAGGCTCTCACGTCCTCTCTAGAGGAGACTTTAACTCTCAGCAGTTTTGGTCAAAAAACTACAGTTCTTCTCTGTCCCTCTATTTTATGCGAGAGCCAAATTATCCGCATTTAAAATGTCAAATGCAAACAAAGGCAAAACAGCTTCATCGCATTTAAGCTTGGCTACAAACTCCAGTGTGCTTTGAAACTTATGTCACAAGTGGGGTTGAAAGAGGTCAATCTTGGGAAAGTTTTTACTTTGGGTTTATTTGTTGTCTGTAGATTTATTATGCTAAAATATGCTTTTTGGGCAAAGAATTATAGGACAATGTTAAATTTGTTTTTGCCTTTGCACAAAGGGGCCCAACTTTCTTTTCAGGGAAAAGATGTGCGTCTACCTGCCTCTTTTTTGTTGGTGTCCGTTAATACTTTATAAAAGTATTTATATATGTTCTTGAAAATAATCAAGGACTATGGCAAACCCTTTTTACCTTAAATCAAATGGGCTGACAAGTAGCAATTTAGTTTTTTTGGTGGCAATGACATTTCGACATGTCAAAGTGTTATTTTAACACGTTGCAATGTTGTTTAAGATATCTGTAGAACAAATATGGCATGTTAAAAATATATTTTCGCACGTGGAATTACACATTGACGAGTCAAAACTAATTTATAGATTTCTTTAAAACAATTATTTATCAAGGTGATTTCTTTTTCACTAGTAAGAATAATGATTACAGGTATCTACAGTTTAGTTTCTGCTTGTTAAAAAAGGATTGTGAGTGGTGGAAATGTACTTGTTCATTTCAGATTTCAACAAATGAATTTCTGATGTGTCCGACATTCAAATATAACAAGTCACAATGGAATCGTAGATTTTAGAGGTGGGAATCACCGGAAGCCCGCAATACGATGTTATTAACTTATTTTAGCAATACACCGACTTTTAAAACATTTTTTCAACTGTAAATGTGGCCCCCAAAGGAAAGATTTCTCAACATCTGTTATATATAATAAGTTAAAGTTCTAACAATGAAGTTTCTCACTTGCATTGCAGCAAAATCTATCTTGTGCACTAAAAGAGCAACTGATTTAGTAGGCTAAGAAAAGTTTAATTTGTATTTTCAATACTAATAAGTAATATGATAAAAATCTATATATTTTCCCCCACCTTTAGTAGATGTCTGTAATTGTGTTTGAATAGAAGTCAATGGTAAAAGTTGACTATTTGTAATTAAGTTTTGTATATCTGCAATGAACATTTCCACTCATAAGAATTAATTCAAGAATTTACTACTGAGAAATGAATTGTGGATATTTTTAATTAGAATTGCTGGTAGTGAGAATTACATTCTGGATATGTTGGTTTGTAGTTCTAAATAGTCAAAAAGCAATTTGATATTTACAAGTATTTTTACTGCTAGCATTTAAATATCAAAAGGGCTGTCTGTGCAAAGAATGTACCATTTGGAGCAAATATGGGCAGATATGTGAGGTAACACTGAATTATTTATTATGTATAATATAATGTTAGCATGCCACTTTTCTTTTTTCTTTTTACGATATGATTCAACTGCTGGTTTTTAATTTACGAAGCACACTAGCTTCAAAATGTAGCATTAACTTTAAATGTTAACTCTCATGTTTAATTTGAAGCGGTTCACATCTTGCAGAGTAGCAGTGTATAAATAAACTATATATATCGCTTAGTGCAAACCCCCTAAATCGATAGAGTTAACAAAAAATCAAGTGAAACCTACTTATTCAATATTTAGTTGTCATTCGCAGTCATGGACATCAGCAGACATTTGGTGTCTTACCTGTCAGGTGCAGCCACCATCACTTGTTGCTTCATGTTCTGAGTGCTAAATAAGATTTATTTTCCCGTAATAGTGATTACAATCTAAAAGATGAAAAACGGTGTCATGCTTCCCGTTCTCAGAGCTGCATTCTAGGAATGCTGTGACCTCAGGAATTTTTAATCCCCATTCGATTCAGGAGATGCTGGTTAGACCTGCATCATTATGTTAGTGTAAACTGGGTTTAGGACAGTCGCCGTCTTTTGTGAACTTTGCCACAGCTGAGTTCAGCTTTAACATAAATCTAATGTTTTTCACATTGATGTTGGTCACCCAAAGAGAAATATGTTTGATTTTTTTGTACTAACAGTAAGTACAGTAACAATGATCAGTTTTAACAATATACCTCTAAAAATAGCACAAATTTCCTGTATGTCTCCAAATGGAACAGAACATACAAACTTTATGACAGGTTGCAGGAATAAATGACCTCCCTCATGAACAAGTGGATGTTCACTATAGGAGGGGTACTACTTGCACAGTGGTGAGTTGTAGTTGTTTTATTTCTTACCTGCAGCTTGCATTGGGATAGTGTCAAACTATCATAGTATTCAGACTCACAATATTTTATTGATCCCTTTGGGTAGCCTCTCTTTCTGTGTGTGACTTGCCCTCCGAGCTACTGTTCAGTGGATCCGATTAGAGCATTTCAGAACTAAAACATCCCTATTTGTTAGATATAATGTTATTGTGAACTGAAGTCATTGTTAACAGTTTTGTTCATCAGAGGATGAAACTCTTGTCAGACATCCAGTAACATGAATTTGCTCACAACTTTCAACAGTCTTACTATTTTGGCAACAGTGTATCATTCCTCATTGTTAAAGCTTAAATAAGAACATTGTGTTTTTCAGAATATAAAATGGTGACATGTTTGTTATAGACCTTTTCCAATATTGTGATGTGTCACGTTGAGAGGTTATGGGAAAATTTTCCATAGCCAGCAGAAAGGTCCAGGGTGTTCTTTTGGAAATTAAACATTGTTCCACCCCAGTAGAGGTGTGGTTTCTGAAGAAACAACACATGGTTTGCAGATCTACAGATTTTGGTATAAGCAATATTGTCTTATAATATTATATATGTATCTTACTTATTCACATTTAACAGTTTGTATTGTTAAACTTGTTTTTTACTCTTTAACCTTTTACAGTGATGCATAAAGTATACTTGATCGCCTTATCGTAGTTTGTTAGAAAATTGTTGGGAGATTAAATCTTTAAACAATGCATTTATTATGACAGGTTTATTACAAACTAGATTATAACTTATTTTCCCAGATGATGCAGTGGTGTAACATTTAGAGTGGGAATATGTATATGCTAGCACTCCAGGTTTTGCCTTTTGGGCAATCCCTTGATTAAAAAAAATAACATTGAATTATACCTGCAATGCCGGCACTAATGTTTAAAAATAAAATGTTGTAAAACGTTGATTTATAAAACAACAGTTTGCTGGTTATGCATCGTTATTCCCAAACCTCTCTGCGTCACATTCATACAGTAAAACTTTACAGACCAGCATTAAAGCAGTAGTGTGACAACCTGTTAGCCGGTTGGTGTGAGTTTTCCATGACTCACTGCCCTCCAGCTTTTGAAGTCTAAATCCTCCTCACAGTGATGTGCGATAATGGCCTCCATGTTTCTGTGGGTGCTGCTGGGGCTTCAGGCGAAGTATTGTTTAGAGCACAGCACACAGGTGGGAGTAAAAGTAAGATAGGCAAACACTCCACTGATCATCACCACCATGCCGTACCAAACTTTTCCTAATGCTGGTTCGGATTTAGAGCTGTGTCTGTCTTGTACTCCGCTTTGTAGTTGTTTTCGTTTCAAAATATTTCTTTGTCCAAATAGAGTCTGAGCCAACAGACTGGCACAGTAAAAAAAAAAAAGTGCACCTCATGGAGTTAAAAACAAATGTGAACAAAGCTTTTTTACACTATGCATGAAATTGCATAAATGCATGTTTTTACAGAATGCAACAACTGCTACAGGCTGAGACTTTTCCAGGAGGAGGCACTACACTGCAGTCACAGCAGCTGTTTTTATCCATATTAGCAGTAGAGCTGCAATGATTAGTCAATTAATTGATTAGTTGATTGGATTTTTTTTTTATTGACAACTTTTTTCACAACTGGTTAATCATTTCAGTCATTTTTCAAGGAAAAAAAAAAGAAACATTTACGAACCTTTCCATTTCCCGTGTGAGAATTTGCTGCTTTTCTTTGTCATTTTTGATAGTAAATGAAGATGACTGCAGGTTGGACAAAAGAAGCAATTTGAAGCTGTCACTTGGGGCTGTGGGAAATTGTGATGAGTGTTTTTATCTGTTTTTTTTTTTTTTAACATTTTATAGATTTAATGATTAGTCATGAAAAGAATAATGAAAGTAATTACAGGCATCCCTGGTTAGCAGTATGGCTCTAAGGATGCCAATGCTGATCTGTCTATTCGATCCACTGCTTTAGTCGAGACTGAAATATCTGAACAACTATCAGAGAGATTGTCATTTTACACATTCATGCTCCCCAAAGGATAAATCCTTCTGACTTTTGTGATCCAAAGTGTTGTATTGTTGTTGTATTTGCGTGATTTGTTGTTGTATTTTTTTTGTTCTATGTTGTCTGCCTATAACTTATGTTGCTGCCTGTCTTGGAACAGGTTTTCAATTTCAAGAGGTTTTTCTCTTTAAAAAAAGGTTAAATAAATAAAAAAATAAATTCCCCTAACTTTTCTTCCAGGGCCACCATGAAGCTGACGTGTGATTTCTATTGAAATGTATAGATTGTCATGAAATTTAGTCTAGAGATTGATAGATGAATTGTAATAACTGGTGACTTTTCATCTCTGCATTTAGTGCTAATTTGCGAATGCCAGCATGCTAAAAAGTAGAAATAGACAGTGAATATGTTACACATTATATCCAGGCCCATAGGAAAGCAGCTCAACATTGCTTCCAATTTTTCCCAGTGGCCACTTGGGATATTGGTGCAAAAAAAATCCCCTGCGGCCCTAAAAGCATTTTCCTCATAGACCACCAGTGTAAAAGACACATCTGTAAGACTGTTGATAGGACATGTTGAACAGCAAACAAGTGCAATTATTATTCTCTCAGTTACGAGAGATGATCCTTTGAGGTTCTATGTTTGCAAAACTTTCCTTTAGCTAAAAAAAACAATTAAACAATGTGTGTTGTCTTCACAATGTAAAGTCTGTGAGCCGAGTGAAAATTTGAGTGGGCCCAGCAGGAGAAACACTACTGCGCACGCTCAACTGATGACTTGAATCTCCCACTTTCAGGGGCAGCCCTAGATTATACCTGCTGAAAACCAGCATCCTAGAATTTTCATTGTGATTACTTAAACATGGTGATGTTGACATTTTAGCACCAAACACAACTTTACCTCACAGAACTGCCACCTTGGCTGTAGAGCCTTGTTTCATGAAGAATGATGATAACAGAGCACTTATGAAACTCCTCCATGATTCATTTTTTACTTTTGTTGCACATGTTGTTTTGTCACATACACTGTATTTGACTAACCAAGTGTGACATTTTTAATGGATGATGTATTTTATAGTACATAGTTTCCAGTGCTTTCATGTGTTATTTAAAGCCGACAGTGAAACAAAAAACTGGGGTCATGTTGGGTGAACAGAAGAGCAACAATAGCCTGAAGGCTGAGCAATGTAAACTTTATTGCACTGTTAACCTGAGCTTGAATAGAAACTAACCCAAGTATTTACTTTGTCACACCGTGTTCAGTTGGCATTGAAAATGAGAACTGTAAGGCAAACATGTTCTGTCAACAATAGCACAGCTCAAGTGTACGTCAATATTTAAAAAATGAACAAACATTTCTTTATAAATATCACTATTTCAGAAAAGGAGAACATTGTTTTGTTAAGTTAAATGTGTGTAAATAAAGTATGAAATGTTGAGATGATTTGTAAGAATATGTTGGCTTTAAAAGAACAGACACAACTTGGTATTGTGATGATGAAACTGTTCTGATCCTTGTGGCATCAAATAAAAGGATACAACAAAGAAATAGATAAGGATAGAGAAAATGAGGTGTTAAATATTTCTGTTGCTGCTGAATTTAATGCATCACAGCCCCTCAATCTCTCCTTTTGTTTCCCTGCTGCAGTCTGTGGACCCAGCATCGACATTGGGAATGACATCAGTGAATTCAGGCGTCTAGAGAACTGCACAGTGGTGGAGGGCTACTTGCAGATCCTCCTCATTGGTGACAAAAACAACAACAACATCAACCAGGAAGTCTTCCGCTCCCTCAGCTTCCCCAAGCTGACCATGATCACAGACTACCTGCTGCTGTTCCGGGTTTCCGGCCTGGACAGTCTGAGCACTCTCTTTCCCAACCTGACTGTCATACGAGGACGAAACCTCTTCTACAACTACGCCCTCGTGATCTTTGAGATGACCAGCCTGAAGGACATCGGCCTGTACAACTTGAGGAACATCACCCGTGGCGCCATCCGGATTGAGAAGAACCCTGAGCTCTGCTACCTGGACTCCATCGACTGGTCCCTCATCATGGACGCAGAGTTCAACAACTACATCGCCGGGAACAAGCAGTCCAAGGAGTGCAGCGATGTTTGTCCGGGCATCATGGAGAACAACCCCCAGTGCAGAAAGACCATGTTCAACAACAACTACAACTACCGCTGCTGGAATTCCAATCACTGCCAGAAAGGTAAGCTGACTGTCACACGTGATGGCTCCTCAGGGATTTGAATTGCAAATAGATAGTGCAGACAGTCTCGCCTTTGGCCTGATTTGTGTAGATGTGAATTTGGGAGTGTAATGAACGGCTCTGCGCCTACAGCTGTGGCCTGCTACCTGTCACTTTAACTGCTTTAGCTGTTGTGTTTTGGCTGCGGGGAAGGAGGGAAGCGGTGGGATGTTGTTATGCATGATTGGCTTGTCTGCAGATCTTTGCTGTAAGATATCTCAGGTGTTTATCCAAGTTAAGAAAAAGATGAAGAAAGCTCGAAACAGAGGTATCAGTTGAGAGTGCCATTTTGCCTCAGCCCATGTCGTTGAGGGACTGCTGGCTGTCCAAAATGTTTACTTATATACAAAAAAAACTTGTGTTTTAGGGTGGCTAGTAGTAGCATTTGCCTTTCTCTCAAAAGAGGCAGCAATTTACATATTCAGGTGTCTGTGTTTCTTGTTTGGTGTTATGCATGTTCAGTTCAGATGTTTTCATCTGCCTAAACTAATTGAACTGAGGGAGTAAATGCTCCAGAGTTTAATTAAACTACAGCAGGCATGATGAGTGTGTGAACTCGCCCTTTAATTTCATGTTTACGACTGCAGCCTTTTAGATGACTTGTTTTGCTGGTGCATTTCAGACAATGTGTTTTGGCTGACTGAGTGTGTGTGTGTCTGGCTGAATTGTTTCCCTGGTGACTGGCGCCTTGCTGCAGACTCAGCATGTTGATGTTTTCAGTCTTGTGACATGGAACTTTCGCAGGACTGGCCTTGATTGCACGCATGTACGTACACACATAGGCACAGACATACACTGTCACCATCATCAAACACACTGGCAGACAGAGATGCAGGCACGCACACATGTAAACAGACAAATCACAGAGATGCAAATATGTCTCACTGTCTGACACATGCACACACGCCTGGCCCTGCTTTGTGGGTTGATGGAGTGGCAGAGTGTGGGCAAGCTGGAAAAAAAGAAGCCAGGAGGTGGAATATGTTGGAGGAAGACATGTTGGATGGATGGAGGGGGTGTCAGGTGGAGGAGCAGAAGTGCTGTTTATCATTGTTCTTGTCAGCAAGAAAACACTATAGAGCATCAACAATAAAATCTAGACCTCTCCTATTTGTCTGTGTTTGTACCAACGGGCATTAAACGCATACGACAAAAGGTCCCATGCAATAACACACACTGTCACAGATAATTTAACCAGTCATCATATGGATGGTGACCTGTAGTGAACTCTACAGTTGTGTCTTCATATGGGAGAAGGCCACCTGTCTTCCTTCCTGCCACGTCAACAACTCAACAACAACCAGCAGCTGTGTTGCTCTAAAAGGAATTCTTCGTTTTTAATTAAATCTTGGACATTCCTGTGACCATAATCCCTGTGTCCATTTTATCATAAATCAAATAAGCTGCTATTCTTTCATTGTTAACATTACAAGCAACTTGAACTTGAAGATAAAGTTCATTAGTGTGATATTAATATTGTGTGTGTGTTTGTGTGTGTGTAGGTATCTTCAGGATTTGATCCATCTGTTATGATGAAAATTATGAAATTGGCAGAATACATGGGACTATTTAGTCATATTTTGCAACCGTGGAGCACTACTGCGATTTGTAAATACTTTTAATATATGAAATGGAGAGCTGTTGGTCTGTTTCCAGCTTACAGGGAACTTAATGAGTGGTAGTGGTGATAGTGTGAGCAGGTGAAGTGTGTGATTGTGTCTGCATAGCTCCCATCAGGACTATTTAGTCACGTTTTGTGACCACGGAGCACCAGTTTGACTTGCAAATATTAGTAATAAGTGAACTGGAGAGCTGTTTGTTTGTTTTCTGCTCACAGTGAATGAATCCTCATGGTTAAAGGCGCTGCGGTATCTGTTTAACTTTATGCTAACGCTAACAACCAACTGCTGACTGGGAGCTTCAAGTACATATATTCAGTTTTCCCCTGCTATTGTACAGGCCTGGCAGGCAGCTAGACCCATGGACCTCTCCCAGGCCAAAAAATATATTTTTTTATGAATGCCTAAAATTACACCAACTATCCATTCCAGTCCCTGAACGAGGCAAGTGTCTGTGGTTTGTTCACATCTCAGTAATAACAGCAGGACAGTTGATTGAAACAGACGGTTAAACAGGTGAAGTACAGATAATGGTATCCCTGCCCGGCCAGGCCAAAGCAGTCAACCACGGGGAAACACTGTATATACCAGTATGTGGTAAAGAGGTCAAGTGTAGCAGCGCTGTACCGAGACGGTACAGGGCCATCTTTCTGTCTCTGTTGAGACTAGACTTAAACTTGTTGTTTTTCAGATTGTGGGGGCTGTGAAGGACATGAAATAGATTGGAATTTTTTTTAATAACCGACAACTAATACTTAATGCCCCAGCTAGTAGTACTTCTATTACCAGCGCTACAGATGCTGTTACTACTGCCTTAACTACTAAGCCATTAGCTGTTTCTACTAACTACTATTACTACTACTTCCAATAAGAGTGCAACAGTTACTATTGATACTGCTTGGTGTACCACTACTTAAACCACTGTGAACACTACAACAAGTAGTAGTGTTTATGAGCCACATTCTTCTAGTCCGGCGTTCAAGGGCTCAAACAGACACATGTTGACACACCTCTGCTCCACCATGCTCTTGAATAACTGGTGCTAGCAGAGTTAAAGTAGTGTGGAAAAAAACCCATGTTCTCTTAAGAAATAACAATTTTAGGACAGAGTACACGGAAATGGGAGGGCAAACTCAGAACTCTCAGGACAATGAATGTGGGCTCTACCCTGCAATCCTAAGATATAGGGGTCCAGATAATTTTACCACACATCCCCCCAAAGCCTGGTGGTTACATTTTTTCCCCAGTCATATATCAGAACCCAACAAACTGGTCAGATGAAACACTAGCCACTTTACTTACGCTTTGTGTATATAGGGTACAATCGCAGAATGGGGAGACAGAGTTGTCTCCTCTTTAAGCCAGCAGGGGAGGCAGTAACGTTGCAGAAATGGTGTCTGTATGAACAGGACAGCTTGCAGGATGGGACATTACATTTTGATGTAATGACATGTGTGCAACCCACCCAAGAGGTCTAAAAAGCAGCTAGTTACAATTAGCGGTTAAGTTAAAGAGGAAGAACAGCAGCCGTAAATGTCCGCAAATTGGGAAAACAAGAAGATCCGGAGGCTCCTTACCCTTCGAGCAGATAACAAGATTAACTGCCATATTTGGTAAACGATTGTTACTGTCATTATTATTGTTTAGAAAGTGCTGCCGAAGCGTATTATATATGTCACACAAGAGGTTGACACAGTTTTGATAAATGCCACGCCTCTTCTGATCCTGCGATGCCAGCATGCTGTTTAAAATCCCACACTGCAGTGGCATGATGGTGCCATTGTGTAGTTCTGTGGCAAATTTCAAAGACTTCAAGAAGTATGGCCTTAGTAATGGCCCAATAGCGCAATCTCTGTGTAAAAATGGCTCTTTTTAGGCATGTCTGTATGTCGGCATCTTCCTATCCAAGAGGTTTGCATGTTTTGTTAAGTCAGTTAAAGTAGACTAAATATAGAAGAAATGGAGAATGACCCCGTGAAGATGCATAAGCAGTCAGCCGGGCTCCTGGGGGGGTGTGTCAGCCAGGGCAAATGGGCCATCATTTGCTGCTGCCGCTGCCTTAAAACAGCATTGATCTCAAACAACATGAGCACTACTGCTCTCACTGCAGAGACTGCATTGTTGTGCTATTTATTAGGCAGTTTATAGGAGAAGTCTGGTGGTAGTAAAACCAGGCTTCATTAAAAAGAGGAAGGCCGATAGCAGGAGTAGTTGAGTTGGCTGACCAAACAGTGCTCATTCCATTAAGCTGTTGTCTGGCGGCTCCAGTGCCTGCACATCAGCAGCTGTTTATAGGTATGCTACACAATCGCGTATGTTTATATGAAGCAATATGAAAAGTAAAGCCTGATGCTGTTAGAATCATGTCTTGTTTACTTAATTTTGTACCAGTATCAGCAAACACTTGGACAATAGAGGATCAAATTATTATGGTTTTCATTTGTCTCATCTGATAACGCCCTGTATCAAGCTTCAGTAATCTTATCTGGGATTTATTGTTTAAATGTGTGTCTTGCTCACAGGCCGTCTGCTGTGCTGGTGTGAGAGTCAGCTTTGTATTCAGAGGCATTTTATTTCCAGACACGGTCATTCATCAGATCAATAAATGACAGAAGGGAAAAGTGCAGGCCCTGTTTTCATTGAGTTAATAACATAAAGGACATTCTTTCAGGCGGTACTCATTCATAAAACCGTTACAAGGCAAAGAGGGTTCAAAGCCTGTTTCCCTCTCTGGGAAAGTGGAGTGTTTTTTAGTCATGACGGTGGGGGCTGCATTCTCCCATGTTTACTTCCCTCATTTGTTTTTTTGGAATCTGGTGTGGGTGTTTTGTCTCGTTCATAACTCATAGGCTTCTTCTAAAGAAGAGCCATGTCCGTGCATGCTGGGAAACAAACACACACTCTCTCTCAAACACACAAACCCGCACACACGCTCTCTCATTGAACAGCATGGGGGATGTTTTTCCGGTGCTTTGTATGGTCTGAGGAGATGAAAGCACATCATTAAAGTACAAAGTAGGTCTTCAGGGATTTACTGGAAAGAATTTTTGTCTTTTGTTAACCCCTGGTTGAAGGGATTACACATTAAACTAGAAGGATTGTCTTCAGGGTTGTTGCTAGATTAATTTATCCCACTTGACATGTCAGTGTGTGCTCATTTGTGTTTATATGTAGAGTATGTAGCTGTCATTTTACAATGGCAATGCTTGTCAGCATTTAGATCAAGCATGGAAACAAATTTCTAAACTCAATGTGTGTACATGTAGGATTTAAAAGTTTCCAACTTATGCAACCTTTGATACTGGCAGACAGCAGTGCGCATGCAGCACAGTCCCCTCACCACCCACCATAACAACTTTCTCTGCCTATAATGTAACTTAAAACTAGGCTTCTTTGGGTAAGCAAGTAAGGACTGGCCTTTTTTGCCTGTTTAGTTCTGCAACATGGTTTTGTTTTGGAAAATATAAAACTTTTGGCAGGGACCAGTATATCATATATTTTGCTCACAAAACAACATGTCCTTACAGCTTGACTTTGATGTAAAAACAGTCATCTATGCTGACTCAAAGTTCTTGATCGCAGTAAATGGTACAAGGCATGCATGGGCAGTTTCAAGATATCAAAGGATTTCAGCGTATTAAGAAACACTGAAAGGTATCAATACTGATAAAAAAAATGCCTCCGCCCTTGAAAATACTCAACATTGTTTCTTTTGGAAATATCCTGTCTTTTTGAATGACAGCCTGACCACCAAAGCAGCTGGGTCAATATATTGGGCGGTTTTAGCTAATAGCAGATATATCTGTATGGTGCACAGTTGGCTGATCAGTAACAAGAAATTGCAGCGCAGATGTACCACCGATAAGTTTGAGCTAGTTTGAGAAACAGTATCACTGATACAAATTTATTTTTTAACAGTAAAATATCCCCCTGAGTGCATATTTTCAAGTTCTGTGTTTATGCAAGGGGCCAGCAACCCTTTTAATATCAAGTGCCATTTTTAAATATTCTTGTTAATCGTTCCTCCCTTACAGTCAAATCACAGTATTGTTTTGACCACCAAACAAGGAATATCTTTTACATCCACACGCTCATAAAGTGCAATGTTTAAGTTGCAGCAGACTTTCAGTTTGTGTGTGTGTGTGTGTGTGTGTGTGTGTGTGTGTGTGTGTGTGTGTGTGTGTGTGTGTGTGTGTTGGAGTGGGTGTGTGTCTGCCCCCTTGTATCAGTCTGTGTCCCCTCTCAAAGTTTGGATGTTGCATGAACGCAGCGTTGGTGGAACTCTTCGCAGGGTCGCAGGGTGGATATTTGATCTGTCGATCCGGTCAGATCTGTTTAGATCAGATCGATGGATGTGAAAACAAACTTTAAGACCTAGTGCAAGGAATGGTCAAGTTTCACTTTCACTGCACCTTGCACTCTGCTGCTCTGTCTGTGCCCAGAGTACATGTACAATGAATAACCCACTGGTAGGCTATAAATATTCCAACAGTGCTCCCAATGAAAGCTCCAGCTCCAAAAATAGAAAATCAATATGGTGCCACAGATATTATTGTGGCGAGCTGTGTGGGAAACCCTGCACTTAAAAAAACCCTCTCTTTCATAGCATACTTATTTCTACTGTGCCATTACCTTTCATGCATGTCCAAGGTTACTGACACCTGGTTTATTCCATGATGCTTAAAAATAACATTGGCCTATTGCTGCCAGATTTTATTTGTTGTTGTTGTTTTTTTTACTATGAAACATCAATCGAGCAATCTGCCTTTAAAATACAGAATCAGTTAGGGCTTCATGGTGTTTAAGGCGCATCTCATTTACCTATAACATACCTGGTTACATTCCAGCTGCAGACTTTGTTGCATGTTATATGCATCTTCCTTAGGTGTGTATTGCTAAGTCTGGAATAACGCCTTCCCACAACATCAACATATCAGATGCTCTGTTGATGTTTTTTGCAGAAACAAGTAGTGTTGAGATATTTGAATTAAAATGCTTAATACATTGCTCTGGCATCAGTGAGTGAGTGAGTGAGTGAGTGAGTGAGTGAGTGAGTGAGTGAGTGAGTGAGTGAGAGAGAGAGCTAAAGAGAGTCACTCACCACATAGAGTGAGTGAGCTGTGGACTCAGCCCCCCACCCCCACCCTCCTGTTTTCTGGTTGGTTTTGGATGTGGTAGATCCCGTGTTTATTTACCCAGTGCTTCTCTAGTGCTAAATGTGAGGCCATTTTTAAACTTATAGTTTTCTTAATGTGATCTAGCCACTATTGAGTTTGTACCTCACTAATGTTAAGGGGTTTTCAGTAGTGAACCATAAACGTTTTTGCCCTCTCCCAGCGTGTTTGAAATAAGGCAGCTGTGATTAAAATGGATTGTGTTGAGGTATTTTTTTGGCTATAAAGTGCTGGATTGTGTTTAGAGTTTGGGACTGAGACATAGTTTCATTGGCAAACTTCTTACAATGTATCCAGAAACAGACATCACTTCATTGATCCTCCTTTTTAACTACACTTCCTCAATGCACTTTGTGAATGCAACCAGGTACTGAAATGCAGTATAATGGGCCCCTAGGCTAAATTATTAAAACTGTAGAATTTATAAGTTTCAGTGTTACCAGTTCTTTATTTTGGAATTTTTAATGGTTTTGTGTAATAAATTATCACACTGCAGCCTCTCCTCTGCTTTGTGTTTGTGCTGAGCTCCACACACACACACACACACACACACACACAAACACACAGAGCAAAGTCAATGAACAGCAAAGCAGGGAGTCAATGGTGGAGACAGTAAGGTGAACCAGATGACATGAAGATAACTCAAAGATGACTCAAATTGATGATAAAGTCACAATAAAATCCTTGTAAGTAAAAAGTCAATACTTTATCAATATGCCTGTTCACAAGCATTAACGCATAGAAAGTGATATTTTAGTTTGGGTAACAGAAAACTGTAACAAAGAAGCTAAAACAAAAGCTGTCTCTATGTAGACTAACTGTTTGTCTTCGTTAGTCATTCATTTTAAAATTAGGCAAATTGTTGTTAACTTGGTTACTGGCTAAGACAAACCAGCACTTCCCCCCTCTATAAGTGGTACTTACAAGCAGTGAGTCATATTAGTAGCAAAGGGAGGACAAATGACAGGACTGACATGGACAAGTGTCATTCATTCTTTTTAAACATCACAGTATTTTGATCTCACGAATATTATTTATTTCGCTAACATTTCAAGTTTGTTTCCAGTGAGATATTATTGAGTTCATGTAGTGACATTGCCGTTGCAAACATTTATGTTGCTGTTTTAGAAACAACATTTAGTTATATTTGAAATATTCAATTTTACTAGAAGTAGTAATGATAAAATCCTAACGATGCCCATCCCTATTGACTCCATAACAGCGAGACAGAATCTGTAACTGACCGTATTCCAACAGCACTCAAAATTAACTAATTGTTCCAGCACAAACTGTGCAGGGCGTAGCTCCAAAGAATCAATATGTTGTGGCAATGTTGATATTGTGGTGGGCTGCCACAAACAAACTCTGATTGCTTTGAATGACTGGTTAAGAATTACAACTGCTCCTTATTACCCAGCACTGTGGAACCACAACAGTTTGCCTACCGACCCAACCAATCAGTGGGAGGGAATGGATCTCACCTGAACATTCAAGGGAGCTAAGTGAGATTGCTGTTCCCCTGAGGCTTGTCACAAAGCTCAAGGAGCTTGGGATCAAACACCTCATTGTGCATGTAGATCCTTGACTTCCTGACAGGCAGACTCCAGGTGTTGAGAGTGGGCAGACACACCTCCCCACCCTCATCTGTAACACTGGAGCACCCCAGGGCTGCGTTTTGAGCCCCTGTTATACTCCCTGTACACACAAGACTGTGTAGCCACTTCAGACTTCAACTCCATCATTCATCAAGTTTGCTTATGACACATTTGTGGTGGTCCTGATCACAGGCAAAAATGAAAAGGCTGATCTAAAGGAAGTAGAGGACCTGATGTCTAAAGTCTAGCAAGACTAAAGAGCTGATAGCGGACTTTGGGAAGAAACAGGGTACAACGCCCCCCATAATATCAAGTGGAGTAGGTGAACAGCTTTTCAAACCTTGATTTCCACCTAGAGCCTGGCAAGGATGCTGCATACTGTAGTAAGAAAGGCAATGTAGAGACAGTTTCACCTCAGATGCCTGAGGAAATTCCAGTTTTCCTCTCAAAAACTGAAAGAGTGAAGAAGGGAAAGGAGAGAGTGAAGAAAGAATTATGATAAATGATGAAAGTATGATATTGTGATGTACAAAGGCAGTGAGTGTTAATGGATAGTTAGCAGGTTGGTGCTGAAGCTTTGTTGTTCCCCGTTGTTGAAGCCAATTAGACTTTGTTTAATGTAGATGGTAAAAGTGTTTTAGTGAGTTCAGATATTGTTTTTCTGTATTTATGTTTCAAAGTGTAGTAGGGGAATGAAACCTGCCAAAATTTATGAGGTTAAAAGGAGCAGCCAGTTATTATGCAATATAACAAAGACATGATGAATTGAAAGTAAAAGAATTGTTAAAATTTTGGTGCATTTTCCCCTTTCGAGCCTTAAATATTTTTATTCCATTTTGATATTAATCTAATTTGTCTTCTCGCTACGAATTAAACATTTTTCTAAGTTCAAAATAAACATACATGGTCCATGCACGACATGGCTGTGTCCAGTCCTATTTTTGATCATTCAACAACAATATACTGTATATAGGTCGTTATATTGACTATAGCAAGACTACTCGTAGTTTGTCTATCCATCTCTTTGGTTTGAATCCAGGCTTTGAAAGGGTTAAATCTTCTGATGTGTATGTTATATTTGGTTAAATGATGTGAAAGAATTCAGACCCACTCTGCTTGTAAGCAAAAAGTAAAATATCATAATTACACTAGATAAAACCTGTGAAGATATTTAGATATAGTTTTGTTGTCCTTTTGGAATTATATTAACTGTTTTATTGTCTTTTCAGTTAATGGTTGTCAAAAGTAAAATCACAACATATGTTGATCCACAACAAGCCATGCAACCCGTACCCTGACCCAGAACCCGGAGGCTGTCAGTGCTGGTAATTATAGGGAATACTTTGTAAACCAGGCACATCCATGACTACTTTTAGTGAACAGTCACACCCATCCCTGGAATTCCTGGAAGAGAACATTACTGGTTTGGCTGTGTTGAAGTGCCTACTGTAATTATGTGGCCTTTAATTGTGCTCTGTTAACACCGTCAGATTTGGATGAGCTGTGACCAGGGACTAAGATGAGTCTCTTGTTTGTGGATTTGAGGCTGGTTGGAATAGTTTGTTTTGTTATAAAGGCTCATTTTCCATTGCTTCACTCCGCCCCGATCATAGTAGAATTACAATAAAAGAGAGGAAAAAAGGGCTAAGGTCCTGTGACTATATTTTTGTGTGATGCTTACATGTAATTGTCTAACCAATTGTCTGTACTTTTAAGGATGTAGCAAGAACAAAAATACACTGTTGATACATGTATTATGCTGCAATTTTCCACTTTTTACAGTTGATATCATTTTTATTATCAAATTCTGCAATTCTGCGTTTGTTTTATGCATTGTAGAATCAAAGTGCCCAAATTTATTGCATTTTATACATTCATGACACTGTTTTTTTTGCCTAGAATAGAACAGTGTTCTAGAGGGTGTACATAGTTTTAGGTCCAATTGGTGCCTTCATTACTGCCAGTATTCAGACAGTTTTTTGTAGTACATTACATGGATATTAAGTACCTGCTGACCATGCTCCATCATCTAGCAAGTTATCAGTTATAATACCAACCTAAAAAAGCAATTTCTTGTAGTTTCAGTCTGTTGCACCTTGGGTCGCCCCATCCATCACAATGTGCTGTAGTTGGCTTTGCCAGAAGTTCAGATACATCACCTTCTTCATACAAGGCAATGTATCAGAACAGGGTAGCTTTGAGAATCTCTGCCTATCAAAGTAAGTAATGTTAATGGGAAAAACATCTAGGTGGCTGATCAGTCGGAATTAAATTCTAGTCATGATAAGTTGCCCAACGTGTGTTAAGGTCATTAGTACAGCCAACCAGGCCAAGCTGCGCTTAAGGTGTAAGCCGGGAATCTTAAACTCCACCTCCTTCAATCTTAACATCAAAATTCCAGAGATATTTCCTCTTTCCGTGCCAAATAAAAACACAAATACAAAGACTCAGGAATGTAGACAGCTCCTTCTTATTCGGCCTCAGTGTGTGTGTGTGTGTGTGTGTGTGTGTGTGTGTGTGTGTGTGTGTGTGTGTGTGTGTGTGTGTGTGTGTGTGTGTGGTGTGCGTGCGTGCGTGCGTGTGTGTAAGTTGGTGGTTGGATCATCAACATTTTACATTTCGTAGATTTTGAATCTCTCCAAACAGCTTTATGTACCCACAAATTAAATTAACAGAGCAGTTAATGAGTTGAAATCAAAGAACAACATAATATGATAAAGAGGGACCCAATCCAAGTGAAAATGCACCAGCGACAGTCAGGTTGAGGATTGACTTCATGGTGTTTGTTGATGTGGAAACCCTGAATTCAAGGCCATGTCCTTTTCACCTGAAACAATTTGATATTCCATTAGAATAATATTGCCCCTTTTATTCTGAAATTCAGTTATTTGTATCATTACATTATCAATACAGGTTTCAACCCATATGTTGTTCTAGAAATGGTTCTGGTTTGGAGAATTATCATCCAACCATAGTTAGTTCTTAGCCCTACAAAAGAGCTGCAGGTCTTGCTTTTAATATAGAATATGTTAAAACAATTTGTGATTACAAACAGCATTAACTGTATTCACTGAAGACAGTAGCAGTGATCTAAGAGCTATTATCAGTGTTTAAAATTGTCTCCTTATTTACTGGATTTAGCTCAGAAATCTTCTTTTCCCTTCAATGCTGCATATCTCAAAACTGAGCCCTACATATGTTGCTGGCATGTTACATTGCAACAACTTATTTATGTCTTTTACTTTGTTTGCAGTTTGGATCATGTGTTTGCATTAGCTAATACAAACTGCTTTTTTTCCATCAAGATGCTTTCAATTATATTTATGCTATTGTGTAACACACATTCAAAAACACACATGCAGAGACACCCACATCAAGAATTGTCTCTATGTCATCGGGTAAAATTTTTTAACAGTCTTGTTTGACCTAGACATAACTCTCAGAAGTACTCTCATTATGGCCATTGTTATTTCTGCAACTCCCCGTCCCTCTGGAACTGAAGCCATATGTGATATTTGTCCTAATCTGAACTCATCTTGGAGTTGTAGGTGTTAGAAAACAGCTGATGTGATAGCTCCTTGTAAAGCCCATCCACCCTGTTATTGTCTGACCTCTGCGGAGACTCTGGGGACCAAAGTATTTGATTTGTCTTGCCTTTTCCAGGTCAGTCGGCAGGGGATGCCAGGAATTCCCTTTGTCTGTAGTTATCCTGTAGTGTCAGCTGATCTGACAGATGTTTGTTCCTAACAAGTTCCACAAGGCTAACTGTTGGCTCTGTTTAGACTAACCTAATCAGAGTATTTTTCTGATGTTGTTTCATAGGCTTTGACTATAACGTAGTTGCAAGGTATGTGAGACCTTTTTACAGCAGGCTGTCGTGTTTAGTGGTTGGTAAACCTTGTTTTTCCCCATGTGTAGTGGATTCGGGGGCTCTATAGAATAAATAGAGAAATGAAGATAATAAAGTTGTAAATGCTGCTGGTTGTTATCATTATTTTTAAGCCTTGTGTGGTCACCAAACAGGAATAGTGTTTTGCACTGTATGGAATATTTTGTTACTTGATCTTCAGTCTTTTGTGTGAGACAAGTTACCACACATGTCAAGCTGTCTCTCTTACTATCTCAACTGCCAAGATATTTTCTCTCTGGGTAGAATTACGAATGGATTAATAAATAAAAGGTCATGTTTGCAGGTGTGATTGTGTTCTTTTTTTTCTCTGCACTAGCGACTCATACTTGTTGGGGCCTGCATGGAGGGGGCGGGGATCTGGATAGGATACCTTTAACTGATTAAATGGGGTGGAGATACTAAGATAACAAATTGCTGTGTACTGACTACAATGACTGTCGTAAAAGTGTATCGAATACTCTAAACTATGGAGAAAAAATGGGGGAAAGTATAAAAAAAATATTACAGTAGAGAAAATTATTGCATGGTTCCATTCACATTTGAACTCAGGGTTTCCCACACATCCATTTTTTTGTGGCAGGCTGCCACAACTACATCATCCACCACCATAACTAGATTTTTGGAGCTGGACTGTCAATTAGGAGCGCTCTGGAAATATATACACCATTGGGTTATTTATAGAGCACTTGGGGCAGAGGCGAGCAGCACATCATTGAAAGTGAAACTTAAATGTTCATTCTGTTTGGTCTAAAACTTTGCTTTCTCTTACAAACATCTGCAATCAGCTCCTCTCATCCATTGATGTGATCTGATCAGCTGTGAACAGCTGATAGATCTATGATCAATTATCCACGCTACAAGTGCCCCACCCGACACACCGTCCTGCATACACTGGCGTTCTATGGGAAACACTGGAACTGATACCAGATGCTGTTCCAGGACCTGTAATTCGGTACTGGTGCTCAACTGTGCCTTTTTTGGGCACTCTACTTTCTCTGCGATAACAAAAATGTAATTTGTAAACAAGCTGCAGAAGCGACATAGTAGACTAAGACGCGATGCTGCTCCTCTGCTCTTCCTGATCACACATAGACGTAAACCTCTTTCTCTGTCTGTCAGCTTGTGTGTGTACATGTGTATATGTGTCTGCTTGTTTAGAAGTGATATGAGGCTATTACTAAAATGATATTTAACTGTTACAGCAAACTGGCGCTGCAGCAATAGTTTTGACTTGCTGGGAAGCTGACTGAGCTCTGCAGCTGGCTTCTTGGCTTGCAGTGGTTCCTAGTGCTCCTTTGCTTGCTTGCTAATAGACTCTCAAAAAACGGTGTTCATGGGTTACGGTGGACTTGATATTCACATATATCTGTATGCTTCCATGCTCGCAATAGCTGTGACCAAAGGTGTTACGTATGCGGGATGCCCATCTGTTCCTCTGTATGTCCATCTATCCCATTCTCATGAATGTGATATCTCAGTAATGCCTTAAGGGAATTTCTTCACATTTAGCACAAATGTTTACTCTGGCTCGAGAATGAACTTGTTAGATTTTGGTGGGCATAGGTCAAAGGTCAAGGACAACGTGACCTAGTCTGCCTCATTCTTGTGAACGTGATATCTCAAATACATCGTGAAGGAATTTCTTCAAATTTGGCTCAAGTGTTTACTTGGATTCAAGAATGAACTGATTAGATTTGGTTGGTCAAAGGTCACTGTGACCTCCCAAAAAAAGTTTTAGGCCATATGTAACTCAAGAATTCACACACAAATCATTACAAACTTTAGCACAAATTATGAAGTGATGACATATATTCAAAAGGTAAAGGTCAGAAACCCCTTTTCTGGCTATTATTCAATGTCATAACTGAGGAACAGAAGGGGACATATTTGGTCAGGTACTGAATTAGTGACACTAATCTTGGATTACCACCTTGAAGCTGTGCTAATTGTATAAATTGTCTGAGCTGCCGGTTTGTCGATGTGTGTGAAGCATCCACGTTTTCATAGACGTGGGTATAAACTGCAAGCGCAACATGACCAGCTACAGAAGAATACATCCACAAAGCAGCAATTCTGGTTTATTCAAATTAGCTCCTATTTTATCAAATTAGTTGAACTTTTCTACAATTTGTCCATCCAAGCAACTGCAGGAATACTCCTTGGGATACTGTTTTTTTGGCTGACGATCACTACTCTAGATCATCACACTCTGCAGGTATTGACCCGTATTTATGCTGTCACATGACTCAGTTTCAGGAACTGCAGCCTTCACAACCCAGGTGTGAATCCCCGCTCATCAAGAGAATGAGCCAGAAAGAGAAGCATGTCCAGCTTTTCATCACTTACAGGAAAGATGTTCTGAGAGCGCTTCACCTCTCTTAGTGTTTTTCCCTTTGAACAGACTGTAATTATCAACAGGAAGCTTCAGACCACACATCTCCTGAGGGACGTTTTCTCACGCTGGGAGGAGTGAAGGGAGAGGAGGAAATCCAGCATTACTTTAGGTATTTTTGTCAGCAACACCGTGCAAACCACAGCTTTTTACCTGAGCTGTACATCTGGTGCTTAACAGTAATAGTGCCTGCAGTTACTCAAGTTTCTGCCTTTGTGTTAAAATCAACTAAATATCTGATTCCGTTTAGAAGTGGAGTAAAGCCTTTTGGAAAGGAAACCCCTTTTTACATGATTAATTTATTAATTAAATTGGTACAGGACCAAGTGTGGCTGTCTCTATGAGTCATCTAATTGGGCTCCCAAAAAAAGTACTTTGCACCAGCCAATGAAAACTATACCTCCTCTGTCCTGTTTCCAATCATTGTTTCCATCCAATGGTCAGCCATAAAGAGCAGTGAATGGACTGAATCAATGGAGATCTTTGTTCAGACGTGAATCAGCCTGCAGACAACACACACATTACTGACTGACTGTTTTCCTGAATGACTGTTTCACTGACTGAACCTACACAGTGACAGACAGACTCCCCGGCTGCAACAGAACCTGCTTTGTGTCTTTGTATGTGACTGGAAGCACAGCAATATAATTGTGTTTTCTGTCCATCATCAACTTCTTGATCAGTCTGAGGAGACTGATCAGGTGTTGTGTATTTCCCAATTCAGTCTGAGTAGTGGAACATACTGAGAGAGTATGGAGTGTTTGGATTTTGGGTTGGGGGAGGTGGCAGGTAGCAGATCTGGCAGGATTTTGCATCTCCATTACAGCAGGGCTGCCCGCTTCAAGGTGTGTCTTTACTGATGACAGCTTGTCTTTAGTGGATGATGTTAAAAAACAGCACTCTGATCCATGGCTAAAGTCTTCCTTTATTTTGCTGCGAGTGTTTTTCCATCACACAGCAGGCAGGTAAAAGAAGCTAACCTGTTGGAGGTGAGTCTGTTATCAGCAGCTCTTCATCTAACATCTCAAACATCTTACAGAGGTTGTTTCTGCTTGCACTCTTCCTTCCTGCCATATCAGTGCACTTGTTTTAATTGAAGAATAGCTCAAAAAAGTCTCCATTTTTTAATGTAAAAGCTTAAAGCAGCAAAGTAAGGAAACATTTTCATCAGTAGTAACTTCACATGACTCATACACAGCTGAAAGCAAAATGTACAAAAGTAAAGCTGTACACACAGACTTTTAAAAGTGTCTTTATTTCTGGTCTAATGCACCAACATAAGCGAAGTGTTGCAAGACCAACTAAAGGGGGAAAAGGTGGGTTGTTAGAGGCTGGCTGCGGTCAGGAGGCGGTGCGGCATGCATTTGGACCTACTCCGGAGATGGACTATCTCAGGCGCAGCTCAGCATGGCTCAGCATGTTTAAACTGACAATGGAAATGCAAATTGGCGTTTGGTTTCACTCGGCGCAGCAAAATGTGCCAATGGAAAAACCCTTCAAGCTTGCATCTGTTGTTTTGATTTTAGGTACAGAAAATGAAAACTACATAATGTCCCTCCCCATTAATCCTGAGGGATTTTAAGAGAAATTACAGCTAAGTGGACCCAAACCAGTTGGCTTGAGAGTCATTTAAATTCAGGCTGAGAATCAAAGCTGTAGTGCACATACAGTGAATGAGGCTGAATGTTGATGAATGAAATGGTACCGATCAATATTCCTTTGTCCACTAGTCAGTAGTAACACTGCAATGTGGGGAGGGGTTTTTTTTGTTTTTTTTTTTGGTAATGATGAGAAGTTAGTTTATTCATTTTCAACTCTGTTTGGACCAGAACTCAGGATTTTCCTTTTAATATTACCTAGACAGTGAAAAGGTAGAATCAACAGGAACAACTCCAGGATATCTGACTGCTGCACATTATTTCTGTCTGGCTGTTGGATCTAGGGGCCGTCTGGTTTTGGTGGTCACTTTCTGTTTGATTCATCCCGCCCAGTCCCGGCAATGATACTACAGCCTGACATATCACAGTCCATTAGAATGATTCAATTTCTATGTATGGAAGTTTGTATGTAGAGATTTCTGAATCAACAAATTATACTGAAATGACCTTTAAACATCACTGAAACGTCAGAATAAATACTTTAATTAGAGTTCAGATATTTTTGATATTGATATTAGGGGAAAAGAGGATGTTAAATATAATTTTGAAAATACATAATACAGATCGCTCATTGATTGATGAATATGTATGCATCATCTTTTCATTTCAGACATAATGGCACTACCCTGTCATATTGGGATGGGTAATTACAAAACCAAATCATACAGGAAGTTGAGGAAGCCCCAGGGGCCTGTTCCTGGCAGTCTTTGTCGCTGTGGCAACACAATTAATGGAAAAACGCCCCATCACAATCCCAATATTGACTAAAGCCATTTCCATCTAACATCCTGATCAAATCAAGTTATTTATAAAGTACAAAGCCACAAGTTTGAACCTGAAGATTTTTGATCCTGTAAAACCGCAACAATAGAACAGAAACTATTCTTTTTCTATATTTATTTATTTTTCATAAGAGCAAATCCTCAGCATCTACCTCCTCTCTAATCTTAAACACAAACTTGTGAGGTCATTAACTTCAAATCCTAATATTTAAAAGAAAGTGTGCATACAGTTTGCATTATTTCTGTTAAAATCATGGATTGTGTTAATCAGATCAATGACTTATAAGTTCTATTTGCCAAGTGGTATAGTACAGGTCTTGGATGGGTTGTCACTTTAATAAAGATTGGTTAAATGCAGGTCAGTTGACACACTGGATGTATTTAGTGATCTTGGACATGGTAAAGACTAGGGCTACACAATATATCATTTTTTGAATTGTCATTGCAGTGCAGTGTCAACTTGTGCAATAAACTCACATTAAATATCTGTCTATTTATTGCAAGTAATATTGTTATTGGAGTATTCAACAGTATTGCATATCACACATCATGTGTTTTCCTCATAATGTACAGCCCTAGCAAAGACTGATGTTGTTACTGGTTCTGCTCTCTCTCTCTCTCTCTCTCTCTCTCTCTCTCTCTCTCTCTCTCTCTCTCTCTCTCTCTCTCTCTCTCTCTCTGTCTGTCTGTCTCTCTTTCTCTTTTTTGCGTAACTTATCTTGACCATCCCACACACTGTTGACAGCGCGTTTCAGGTGTGCAGTTAAGAGATAATAACAGCTAGTCCAATATCACAGATCACATTAAAAACTTGCCAGATGTCATTTGTCCTACCAGCTTAACATGCATGTTGAATTTACAGTCCTGAAATACCAACTGATGGATTTCCAGTCAGGGCTGTTGAAATTGCAGCCAATACAGAGCTCTATCTGTGTTTTTGAATCAACTCTGCTGTCATCAGTCTAGACATCTGCCTTTGCCTGTTATTGTTGTGCGGTGCTGCTGAGTAGTACACACTGCTAAAGCCTTGAGCGTCATCACAGCAACTCTGTGTCAATGTGGGACATCCTGTTTCTATCACCCCAGGGCTGGGGGCTAAAATCAAGGATTAACGGTTAGAAAGGCTTTTGATTCTTCATTGATCAGCTGATCAAGCCAGAAAGTTAGGAAAAAAACATTAGTCCACCTGTCACTTTAATTATTTAACCAGCCAGCAAGATATTTAGAATCATATATGAAGTCTAATTTGATTCTACATAGCTGCTCTGATAAACAAGTTTAGAGGGATTTTCTCGCTGTTTGTCTGGTGACTGGTATGAGTTTCCCAGCCTACCTTCCTGCTGGGCTGGTATTTCTGTTTGCCTGGAAGCCCCGTATCGGCTTTTTGAACCACAGCAGCGATCTTTATCCCACAGCTAGAGTGCTGCGTAATGACAAAAAGGTGAACTGTTTTACTGTGTGCACTCCAACAACTACATAACTACTTACAGTAACAACCCACCCCTTAAGTTTTTATACCCCTTTCAGGCTGGTACAAGGACACAGGAAGTAATAACCCATGCAAATGTATGTATAAATAAAATGATTTTAAAAATATATAAGAAAAATAAAGAAATCTCAAACTTTCCCTATGCAAATCCCTCTATCATTTTGCTCCTTCTCCACCACTCCTCTATTGCTTCCCCTTCATTCTAGTTCTCCACATATTCTCCTCATACTGGAGCTCTGCATCAACCTGTCTCTGAGAGTGCAGTAAGGAGGGTAAAAGCTGGGATCCATTATGTTGCAGATGTCCAGTGGAATGTGGGTGTACACTGTATGTTCCCATCAACCCCTCCACCACCCTATAGTGATCAGTCAGGCAGTTGTGTTTAGGAGGCCACAGACTCCAGCCTGAGCCAAAACTTAAGGCACCGGATTATCTCCTTCCTCTCCCTGAGCCTCCTGTCTGCAGGCCTCAGGCTGTACATTATCACATTGCAAAATTACACCTTTCCAACACAGCTCCCATCACCCCATTGCAGAGGTCAGAGGGCGAGATGGAGTCGGGGGTGGTGGGGGCTCGGAGCAGAGAAAGAACATTCTGTGCCAGAGACATGCTGCACTGGTTCCCTCCTGCTGAGCACAAACAGCCTGCTGAATGGTTGGTGGGACCACACAGTCTGAAGGTTCTGATTGGCTTCTGAGACAGTCAGGAGGCGGGCTGGAAGGTCATCTCATGGGCATTGCCCGATGATGATGTTTGTCATATCGAGAGGACAGTAGATTTCTCGGACGTCCTGATATCATCTGTCAAAAAGGCCTGGCAGCACAAAGATACTTAAATTTTTTGGTACGACGCTGTGATAGGGGATTTCCTTAGCAGGTGTGCTACATAGGTTTTAGAGATCAAAACATTCAGTATTTGGTTATTATCGATTTTACTTTATTACCTTACTTTACTAACTTTATCGATATGTGTCAGAGCTGCAGCGATTGGTTGATTGACAGAAAATTTACCAACACCTATTTTGACAACTGATTAAGCATTACTCTTTATTTTTATGCCTTCGCACTGGATGTTTTCGGCTTGTTCATCTATTTGTCCCTCCGTTTGTCCGTTCAGCTGTCAGTCCAATCAACCTATTCTAAAAGTGATAACTCAAAAACGCCTTGAGGAACTTATTGAAATTTGACACAAACATCCACTTTAAGTCAAAGATTGACTGACTGACTAGAATTTTGCAGTCATAGATCAGTTTGACCTTGCCTCCCTCTCATTGTTCTGTACACAGTATCTAATGAATACCGTGAAGGAATTTCTCCAAATTTGGCAAAAACATCTACTTGTAACAATGAACTGATGAAAAACATGGTGATCAAAGGTCGAGGTCACCATGACCTCACAAAACACATTATTGGCTCTAACTCAAGAATTAACACACACACTAATTATGAAAAAAAATCCATACAAATGTCTAACAGTAAAAAATGATGGAGTGATGAAAATATATTTCTCAAAAGTCAGCTTCACTGTGACATCACAGTCTTCTCTGTTCTGCATTAACACTTTTCTGGCCATTACTCAGTATTGTAATCCAGGAAAAGAAGCGGAGACATTTGGTCAGGTACTGAATTGGTGATACTCATCTTAGGTGCCCATCTTTAACCTGTGCTGACTATATAGATCCTCTGTGCTGTGGGGGGAAGGTGTGTGTGAAACAACCAGACATGGCTGTAAACTGTAACTGCAACTTGACAGGTCGATAATTCTAGATTAAGCAAAAAGCCAGAAATGCAGCATTCCAGATGTGTAAATAGAAATGTGAATTGGCTGGTCTTGTAAGATATTACCTTATCATATCTTGAACTTGTCAGTGGTGGTCAGGTTGGGGCTTGTCGTAAATCATTTGAATAAACCACTTTGAATTAACCCCTTGGTTGCAACTAAAGGTGCCTGATTGACGTCCATTTAAGGTATCGTGTTAACTGACAAGATTCAACTATGCCTTTTATGACAGCCACTTTTCCCCAAAAGAGCACTTCCTTAAGCCCTTAGCACCAATTTGGAGAGGTAAAAGATCAAGCAGATGGTTGGAACCTCTGCTGTATTTCAGTCTGAGTGAATGACTTCCTATTTCAATATGACATCTGTTTTTTGGAGGCTTTTTTTTCCAAAGAGCCCTACAGTCACCACCCCGAGCTCTCAGCTACAGTTTTCCCATTTTGAACAAGCCTAAGATGCAGATATCCTGACCATAACATCGATTCTGGAGTTGTGACGGATACATTGCCGAAACAAACAAGAGGAGTAGCAGTAGGCATCTCCTCAGGCCCGGTGCCTTCACTTTGTTTGACACAGTAACGCTGGAGGCAACATGTTGAAGCGTGTTTCAGTGTTTTATCACTCAGCATCCTATAAACAGCACATCATTTCCCATAACTTTGTTTGGTCTCTGTTTAAACACAACCCTGGCTAACCTAAGTGGATGACATAATCCAAAATTACAGTTTTTTGTTCATCTAGTTGTTTCTTGTTCAGATATCCCTCTTCTTTTGTTTATGTCTTACAGGACACACACTCACCAACACACAAATAATTTCAAGCAGTGATTCAAAGTGTTTCCATAGCAATTAGTGTTTGTTTCTATGGAAGACTGTCGAAGTGCTTTGAAGGTCTCATTTCTCTCTGCGGACTGAGTTTGAACCAATCAGCTTCTGTCTCTGTTTGCCTGTTGAACCAATGATCTGCTCGCAAGAAAGCCAGGTTAAATTTTTATCTAATGATGAAGGTGTGTGTCATCTGCCGTTGTGTTTGGTTGACCTCAGTCATGCTTGTTTGAAATCTCCCTGCTGTAGAGACTAAAGACACCACGAGGTGTGGTTCCTTTCTTTACTGTACGTAGATCAGTCCAGTGTTTTCCTTCTAGAGCTCCTCAATCAGTTTTCCCTGTCATCAGTTACAATATCCTCTTATTTAGAGGGACACCACAGCAACTGGAGGAGTTATTTGTAGCAGTGCTCAGTGGAAAACCCGGAGTGGAAAGGCTTTTGTCACTGTGGATCTGGGATGAACCACTGGGCTCAACACCAGCCCACCCAGCAAACAACTGTGTTGTCTAATAAAAACAACCAGTCAGAGGTTTTTATCTATAGTTTGTTAGCTGTATTAACATTGTTTTTAGACAAAATAAAAAAATGTTGTTGGTTGGATTTGAAGCAACCATTTTTATAGGTGCCTGTGTACGGTCTTTTACAGGCCTGGTTCAGAGAGATGATGTGTGTGTGTGTGTGTGTGTGTGTGTGTGTGTGTGTGTGTGTGTGTGTGTGTGTGTGTGTGTGTGTGTGTGTGTGTGTGTGTGTGTGTGTGTGTGTGTGTGTGTGTGTGTGTGTGTGTGTGTGTTGTCAGACACTCTCCACTTAATGCAGATCATTTGTTCAGGATGGTAGCCAAAAGTGTTATGCCACAGACTAATTCAGGCTGAGTACTGACTGGCTTATTTGTCACATGCTGACATTTCCTAAAGCAGGGAAATGCCCCTTTACTGTGGGAGGGGGCACTGTGTTTGCTGGATGCTTGATGTGGATTAGGAGTCACAGGAACAGGGTGATTCAGGCAGGTATTGTTAGTGTTACATTGAGCTGATGTGCAAAAACATGTTGCGGCTAATCAGGGTCTTTTTAATGCCTGGTTCAGCACAAATTTCTTTGCATTGCAGCCAACAATTCTCTATGTACATTCACTATTTAAAGTTATGTAGGATGTAGGGAGATATTTTTGCAGAAATTAAGTATAATATAATAAAGGTTGGTTTTCTTTAGTGTGTAATCAACTGAAAATAAGAACTGTGCTTACGTTACCTTAGAACGAGCTGTTCTATATCTACATAGGGATCGGGCCTGTAACATGTTCACAGTCATGTTTCTACAGTAGCCTAGAAGAGACAAACCAAACACTGGATTTAGAAATGCAATGTGCATTTTTGCACCTGCCGCTGTTGTTAGAAGCACCTCTGTGATGACAGCTTAGAATTTTTTTAATCACCTTTTACATGCTTCTTTTATAATGTTTTAAATGTGTTTCCTTTCCCCCTGTTGTTGTATTTCAATGTTCTGTGTGAAGCACCTTGAATTGCCTTGTTGCTGAAACATGCTATACAAATAAACTTGCCTTGCCTTGCCTTGCCTAGAAAAAAATACAGAATTTTTAAGATGAAACTGCTTTATTCATTGTTTTTATCCATTTTAATCAACTGGTTCTTGTGTTGATGAGCATGTGAAGAGCAAGCTGCCTGTCTGTAACATGCCAAACACCGTTGGAGAATCACTCATTTATGACATGAAACTGCTTTATTCAGAGTTTTTACTGGTTTTAATAACCTAGTCCGTTTGTTTGGAAGAAAAGACCTCTGGGTACAATTGGATTCTAGTAAAAACGTCCTGAACAATGACCGCTGAAGGAATTCTAACCAGGGGAGTTTCAGCTGGTTGCAATCCTCAATCCTCACCACTAGATGCCAATAAATTCCCCTCAGTCTGACACACTGAACCATTAAATCACCACACTGTACTCCATTATCACACTAGAACTGTGTTTTCCTGCTTAATGGCAAAATTTAAAATTTTGCAGGTGTGCCAAAAAATGTGGAACACTGTTTTGTATATTTAGTGGATGAGACAGTGCTCCGTTTAATTTTTTTTTTTAAAGGAATAAGTGTATCTCCCCAAAATTTCAAATTATTCCTTAAAAGAATAGCTATATTGTAGAATATATTTCCTTAATAAAGAGCTTTTCAGCTGAAAGATTGTTTTGCTAACTTTGCCCTAACTGTAATATACATCACAATCAGACTGGGGTTTTTGGTTAAAAAAAGTCATAGTATCTCTATCAGTAAAACTGTAATATGTATAATATTGAATAGATTTTCATTTTATGGGATCTTTTTTTCATTAATCTGCATTCTCTCTGTCTCTGTTTTTCTGCCTACTAGAGTGCCCAGAGAAGTGTGTGCGGCGAGCGTGCACACTGGACGGCGAGTGCTGCCACCCTCAGTGTCTGGGCAGCTGCACAGTCCCTGGTAGTGACACAGCATGTGCAGCATGTGTGCATTATTACCACCAAGGACGCTGCGTGGCTGACTGCCCTCCCGGCACCTACAAGTTCGAGGGCTGGCGATGCATTAGTGCTGAGCTTTGCTCCAAAGTTCACCTCCCTGACTTCAACAGCTTCATCATCCACGGCGGAGAGTGCATGTCTGAATGCCCACATGGGTACATGCAGACCGCACCCAATAGGTGAGCTGCAATCCAACCTAGTGGCTGAAATGGAGACACTGGGTGGAGGTGCTGTTTTTGTTGGCCTGACATTGGTACCGGTTCCACACCCTGCTATTAGTTTCCATTCTGAATTGTCATCAGGGAAAAACTAAATGTGATACAACAGCTACAATAAATGGCAGTTAGTGTTGAGGCAACCGTCCATCCTTTGTGGCATTATAAACCTGTAATAGTTTGGTAAACAATGAAGGTTTCTAGTTAAATCTCGGAGATCTCTCCTCCACATCATTTAACTGGTACTATCAAACACCTATGTAAAACTTTTCAGGGACAGAAAAAAAAATTAAAGGTCAAGGCAGCTACAGGAGTTTATGTATTTATACCATCTCTTGTCCCTCTCTGTCTCTCCTTGTTTGTCTCCAGTATGTTCTGTACAGCCTGTGATGGTCTGTGTGATAAAGTGTGCGAGGAGAAGGTCATCGACTCCATGGATGCCGCTCAGTCTCTCAAAGGCTGCACTGTTATCAAAGGCAACCTGCATATCAACATCCGCAGAGGCCGTAAGTACTGCAGTGTACCACAGCAACAACACTGTTAGTACTGATGTCTCTACACTACTTGGTTACATATTGTTAGTTACATATTGCTAAACCACGGCAGTTGACACCTGAAAGCAGTGCTCTAAGATTTTCCAGACTGGTAAAATCAACTTTTTCTTTTCAACAACTCTCAACTTGAGTTTTCAAAACACCTTGGACCAATTTTCACAGAACAGTTCTGCTAACAGAAATTATTCTACAAAGCAGAGGTGATGTCAAGACTAGTCTAGAACACTGGTTCCCAACCTGGGATTCATTAGGGATTGCCAAAGCTTCACAGGGGGTCACAAGTCTTTTTTATTTTAATTTTAAAGGGTATAAAAAACTTTTTTTTTTTAATACACAGAAAACTAAATAGAATCATTAGTTTTTGTGTTTCAGTTATTACTCAAGATATAAACTTCATAAAAATCACATTTAAAGATGCAAAGTTAAAACAACTAATGAGCTAATAGAACAAGCACCAGGGTGAACTAAACAAATATATTTAAAAAAAGAAGCATATTAAGTATGTATGATTTATTAAAACGTAAAAAATGCATAATACAGACAGAGAGTTGTATAAAAAGTTCCTAAAAGTATCAGGAAAACTTGATTTCTCATGGTAAACACCGTGTAAAATTCATCCAGATGGCTCACTCCCTGCTGTTCGTACAATTACAGTTATTGCCTTTACTACTTTGGTTAAATGTACAGTTTATTAGTTGTTCTTTACTGTTTTTGCAATCCATTAGAGATAATATGAAATATCCATAAAATATGCCACTTAGGGGGGTGTCAGTTTACTCAATAATAGAAAAAAGGGTCCCTTAAGGAAAACCACTGGTCTAGTCTGGAAAGTCTAAGAAGTGAATAATTTCCAGGTGAAAAATACTGAATACACATGAGAAAGAAGGCCCAAAAGGAAAGGGAGTGAGAGGGATAGGTGGGAGGGAGATGAACGCAAGGAAAAGAAAATGAGAAAGCAATGGCAATCCATGCGTTGAGGTGTTTATTGTATGATTTATGATATCCAGCAATTTCCAGTAAAACACATACAAAAACAAAGCTGCCAAACCTTAGAGAGTTCCAGAGGTTATAAATAGTATAAAAGCTACATTTACAATTCCTGAAGTTCCCGGGACATGAATGTAGTTAAAACAAAAGCTATAAATATGGAAAATAGTCTTAAACTGATGGGAAGATGGTGTAATAACTGTTGCGTGTCTGTGTGTGTCTTTGTGTATGTTCAGACAACATTGTGGCAGAGCTGGAGAGTTTCACAGGTTTGATCCAGAGGGTGACCGGTAACGTGTGGATCAGACATTCCCACACTCTGAGCTCCCTGGCCTTCCTCCGCAGCCTCAGATACATCGACGGAGAAGAGCTTCTGGACGAGTAGGACCAAACACAAACACACAAATTTAAGTGCAAGCACATACCCAGAAATTCAGTTTTTGCCCCAACACCTCCAAGTTTAGACCAGTGTTGGTGTGCCTTTGTGTTCTCTTGTGTTCTCTCCTTAATAGCAACGTATTGTAGTACTCGGCTCCAGAGTCGATAGACAAATTCACAAACAAAATATTGACTTGAAGTCTGTTTTGTCGCTACATTCTGATGTGAAGACGACACTTTGCCCTTTTTATTCTCAATGTGCCTGTTGCTGTGAGAGTTGTCGTAGTAACCAAGCAGAGTAATTGTGCGGCGTTAGTGTTCTAATGTGGCTCGCCGAGGTCGTCTCTGAAAGGTTGGCAGAATGGGGAGAGAAGGAAAGGATGTTTTGGCTGTGAGGGTACAGACTGGAAAGTGTTTTATGCCGGACAGACTTACTTGTTTTGGGTTGGTAACTGTAATATCATTGCTGAAATAAACAGCAAAACACTTCAGTCTCTGTTTTTAACTGGAAAAGTAAATATTCTGACTGAAGCTAATGGCAGATGTCTCTTTTACAAGACCTTGAATGCAGCATAACATCCAGCAGTCCAAGGAAACATTCTCTCAGGGTCACAGAGAGGCCTTCACTCCCTCCACGGTCTGTTTCTCCTTGAGTTCACAGAAATCTTACTGTCCCAAGGCCCACATTACAGTCATTCCTGAATGTCTGGGTGTTACCCAATGACTCATAAAATCTGTACCTCCTCTCCTGTCCTTTCCAACATATAAAGCAGTCTCTGGTTAATCTGAGTTCCCAGGTTGTTTTTATCCCACTGTATGAACCAGTTCCCCACACTGTCTAACTTTGTTATTAAACCACCAGCTGAATACCTGGAGATCTACTGAGAAGAGTAAAATAGTCTACTGTTTCTTTTAGTACAATTACCATAGCTCCCTCTTACAGAAAAGGACGAGCAGGTATATGGGTCTCCTATAGACACTCTCTCTTTGACATCTTATTGTGCAGTTTTTCATTATGCACTGAAAAAAAGGCATTGTCCTTGATGGGAAAGTTGGCCTTCAGCTTGGCAGGATTCACAATACACACAATAAACCAGCACAGAAACATTATACATTGAGGGAAGAATCAGAAAGCATATTGTTGAGTATCATCCATTCATCTTCTCTTCTCTCTGCCCTCCAGCATGTACGCCTTCTTGGCAGTTGACAACCAGCAGCTCCAGTATCTTTGGGACTGGAAGCAGCACAATCTCACCATAAAGGCAGGAAAGCTTTTCTTCAGAGCCAACCCGAAGCTGTGCATGTCCGAGATCCGCAAGATGTGGGAGAAGACGGGCATCCAGGGCCGCTTCGATGAGAGCGACTTCCGAAACAACGGGGACAGAGCCAGCTGTAAGGGTCACATGAGAGCAAAATTTATATTGCTACATTTTGAGTACAACAGTTTGCAAAAGCCCCATCTAAGCCTGTTGTCATTTTGTACTACGTGTCAGTATTTACTGCGTGACCCCTCAACGATAGCTGTAAATTTGAGTAGAAAGATATTTATTCTTCTCGTCTTCACAGGTGAAAGTACAATCCTGAAGTTTAAGTCCAACAGCACCAGCAGTACAAGGATCAAACTGACCTGGCAGCGCTACCGTCCCCCCGACTACAGAGACCTCATCAGCTTTATTGTCTACTACAAGGAGGCGTAAGTTTTTCAAAATCACCACTGTCGTTACTGGTTCGTTCTTTCTATCCGGTGCAGCAGTGATTGGAGCTGGTACCTGATTTCCAACTGATCAACTTGTTTAAAGGCAATAATCAGGAAACTATTAGAACCTTACTATCAGATTGATAAACAGGACTTTAAATGTACTGAACAACAAATAAATCTAAGTTACCATCCAGATTGAGCACAAATCTAAAAAAAAAACACTGTGAAAAACCTCGGAACAGAAATGCAAACATAACGGTGTGTTTCCATTCACTACTGTTGCTCTTGAATGAGTAGAGATAAACATTTGGTGTTGCTAATTCTCAGGTTGGGTGCCATTTAACTATTGCAGAAGGAGAGGGTGCAATGAGACGATGTCATTGAAAGGGGAGCAGTCAAACTTCAAGCAAACAAAAATGACGCAGAAATGTAATGGAAGCAGATCTGATCATTTTGTCGGCCGCAATTTTCTTTTCTTCTGTAATTTTTTTATTTATTGTTTTTGTAATGACAAAATTTACAATAAAAATATTAAATAAAATTGAACTCATAATTAAATATTATGTAATTGTAATACAAAATAAAATAACATTTAAAAAGAAGATACGCTAATGAATAGTTGTGTTCTTTGATTTAAGATATTGGCTTTCCCCACAATCTTTAAAATTCTTTTGTATATTTTGACTTGTTTGAATTTCTGGCATTTCCCCTTAATGTTTTTAATGTGCAGATTTATGTGCATAAAAACAGGTGGGCAGAAACATAGTATATTCTAATCATGTTTACCAAACCCAGCGCATCACTGCCGCTAATAATAAGCTGACAGATGCATATCAGAAAATGGTCACAGGTTCGTATAGCACCGTCACTGAGTCCATGCCTGGACCACAAGTGAGCAGACTCGCGTGCACACATCAACCTCACATCCTGTGGATTTCTGCAGAAAATCCAGCCCACTTCCCTCACATACAAATTGAATATTTGGTTATTATAGGCAATGTAGAAAGTCACGGATGGGCTCTATTTTCATGTTGCGCTATAATCTTAAGACCCACTGGTATACAAAACAATGATTAAACATTCAAATTCTATAGGATCTTCCATATTGCTCCTTTAACCTTTATTTAACCAGGAATAGTCCCATTGAGATTCAAAATCTCTTTTTCAAGGGAGTTCTGGCCAATGTTCAAGGTATGTTTGTTAGTAATTTTTCATACATAGTTTAAAAAATCAAATCAAATTTTTTCCTTGAAAAAGACAGCAGCATGAAGAATTTCATACAGAAGAACAACCACTAAAAACACAACAGCAAAAATTCAAACAAACAGCATAAAAATTCTCACACAAACAACAAATTTTTAACAAACAGCCAGTTAGCAGGATTCATAAACCAGACATATGCATTCAATGTTCAAAAGGTCCTTAATCCTTTTTTTTAATCTCCCAGGCTCATAACAGAGTCTAGTTTGAGGTGACAATGTGACCGGTGTCAATAATATATGAATACGACTGTAATAAACAGAGCCTAAAGTAAATAATGAATTATGATCCTCCTTCTTCCAGGCCATACCAGAACATCACAGAGTTCGAGGGGCAGGACGGCTGTGGCTACAACAGCTGGAATATGGTGGATGTAGAGCTGAGGCCTGACAAGGACTCAGACCCCGGAGTTCTGCTGTCCGGCCTGAAGCCCTGGACGCAGTACGCTGTGTTTGTTAAGGCCATCACACTCATGGTGGAGGGCAAACATTTGCCGGGTGCCAAGAGCAAGGTGGTCTACATCCGCACCAGCCCTTCAGGTAAATATAATTTCACAGGTAACAAATGGTACAAGAAATCAGTTGTGAAGTTTATGGTAAAAGGCTAAATGATGCATTATCACAGAAGTTATTGCAAGTTACTACAAACAGCAGAGAGGTGTTAAAAGAGTGAGAGTGATATTTGACAAAGCCCCAGATAAGCCTGGAATAGCCAGCAATGAAGGAGACTGTCTAGAAGCGCTACTTTTCTATACAATATGTGATTGATATAGAGGTCAGGAGTCATTTGTCGATGTGGGTAGAAAGTAAAAGAGGAGTAGGAAACAATGGTGGTTGTTATAGTGCTGGAAGATATAAAAATCATTAATACTACAGTTCACTATATTAGCATAATTTCACCAGAATACAATTACTGACATCTGAGCGTTCTGTCCACGTTGCTGCTTGTTTGTCAAATAGCTGTGGGATTGTTTTGTGATGACAGTGTGCTAGCAATTCTGGACATGATCCAAAACATAGTGTAAGAAGATGGAGAGGAAGACTGTTTTAGTAAACACAGCTGCAATTCAAAAGAGATGGAGAAAATCAGATTTGCAAAATCTACGATATAATTAGATGAAATGGAAGATTGCTTTAAGTAAATCCAGCTGCACTGTAAAGACGCAGCAGCCCCGTGATAGGATGTGAATCACATCTGCGCTGGCAGACTGTTCATCACAGCCTGAAGGAGAAAGGCGAGGAAACTAAGGTTTACTGTATTAAGCAGCCGGTGACACCGAGATCAGAATAATTCCGTTGTTTTGTTTCTCTTTCAGCGCCCTCAATGCCTCAGGATGTGCGGGCGTACTCGAACTCATCTACACAGTTGGTGGTGCGTTGGTCGCCCCCTGTCTCACCGAATGGAAACCAAACTTACTACCTGGTCAGATGGCAGCAACAAGCTGAAGACCGAGAGCTGTATCAGCACAATTACTGCTCTAAAGGTACAAACACGCACAACTTCTACACTTTTATGCTACTTGTTGAGTTACAGAGTACACCTTTCCTGAAACATGTCCTCTGCCACCTCCTCCAGAGCTAAAGATCCCCATAAGGATTGCTGCCATAGGTGTGGGAGACCAGGAAGAGGACACTAAGCCCACTAAGCCAGATCCTGATGGGCCAGACAAAGGCCCCTGTTGCCCCTGCCCCAAATCAGTTGAGGTTCTGGAGGCCGAAGCTGCCGACGCCTCGTACAGAAAAGTCTTTGAAAACTTCTTGCACAACTCTATTTTTACACCAAGGTAAGTGACTTTTATCATTGCTTTATATTGGTTTGGATTGGTCATGGCAGAATTTAACTTAACATTTGACCCCTTTTTTTTGTCTGAACCAAAATAGTAATGAGCTGCTTAAGGCTGTGCGATTTCACGAAATATATATTGTCTGATGGTTTAAAAACGTCTATCGTTTCATATGATGCTTTATCGTTTATTTCGTTTACATCACCTGATAGCGCTTTGCGTCTGTCTGCGTGGCTGCGGGGGGGCGTCTACACAATGTACAGCACCAAAACAAACAAACATAGAGGAGCTGGAAACTGATACTGAATGTAGGGATTCAGCTGGATCCTTCAAAATAAAAACACCATGAGTTCCACTTTAATTGTTTTATTTAGAACAAAACTTTTTACTATAAGTAGTAAAAGTAGTACGATAGTTTACTATAACAGTACTTTATACTTGATTTTATTTAACATTCTAACGTTTTTTATTAAACTTTATTTTAACGTTGGTTTGTATAACTTTATTTTAGCTGCTTTATTTGTAACTAGTTCATTTAATAATTTTATATTTCAGTTTTTTACAGCAGTTTAGTGGAAATCTCAAGATATCAAGATATATATTGTGTATCATGATATAGCCTAAAAATATTATGATGTTACTTTTAAGCCATACCGCCGAGCCCTAGAGCTGCTGTTAATGGGCATTTTTTTCTGTAACATCAGAGGATAACTTTCCAGGTAACTTCAGTGCAGATCAGTAACTCTCTTCAGTTGTTGACCATTATATAGTTTATGTAGCAGCAAAACAAACATGGCCATGAAGAGTTCTGTTTGCTGCTTTTCTAAATTATGTTTTGACTGATTTAGGGAGTCTGCCTGCTGCCTTTTGCTTTAAACATCTGCATCACATTATCTCTCTTCGTCTCTTCACACACACACACAAACACACACACACACATATGCAGAGCTCGGTCCAGTTGATGTTAATTAGTTCTCAGTATGCTTTTCAGTAGAAAAGGATAGATAAACAACAAGTGTCATATTTCCTGTATTCTTACTTTCAGCTGACATCAGATCCTGACTGCGTGTGAACACACACCACCTTGGACTGTATCTTAAATCTCTGTTAACGCTATTATTACATACATACAGGAGACTTACTGACATGTGGTGGAGATGTTTTAAAAATCAAGAGATGGAAAATGTTGTTCATTTGTTCTAAAAAGAGAAATATAGTTAAAGGTGAACATGTAAAGCCCTTCACATGTGTTATTTGTGCACATTTGGCATCAGATGAAATAAAACCTGGTACACACATGACAAACCTGTCTTTTCTAATCAGGTCAAAAAACAGCAACTGCTCTCACATTGAACCAAATGTCATTAAATTGAATGCACGTGCTTTAAGGCCAACATGGTAAACTGTTGTTGCACTGTGCTTAAATATGATAGTGGTGGGTGCGGTTAACTGCACGTGAAAGTTAAATTGTTACAAAATCTGATGAGCTGTTTAAGGGATAGTTCAGATCTTTTGAAGCGGGGTTGTATGGACTTCTTATTTGTAGTCAGTGTATTACATGCAGTAGATGCCCACAGTTTGGAGAGGACGGCAAGAGCCACGAAAGCTTAGCGATCTGCTGTTTACCAGAGCAGCAGCAAAACATATTTCAACCATCTAAAATATTTAACATTTGTTTAAATGTACAGTAAATCTAGACAATTGTCACGTCTTTACTTGCTGTCAGACAGTTATTCCTGACAGGGAACTGAAGTCGTTTAATCGCTCTCTTCAAAGCCAGACTCCAGTGAAAAAAATAGTAATTTAACATTGCTGAACACAGGAGTTAGTGGTCTGCCGCTGCCTTTATCAGTGAGTTTATTTTATTGCGTTACTGGTGTTTTCAAGGGTTGGCTTGGATTCACCAAAGTCACACAGTAACAAAAACAAGTTAATTAATCAAAGCAGCTGTAAACCAGCAGCTCCTGTCTTCAGCGAGCTAAAATTCCTGTTTGTGTCAGTGAAGTCTGGCAACTTTGACAAGAGCATAGATAGGGAATTGAAGCTGTTTGAGGCTTCCCCATCGGAACAGGCGACCTAACGGAAAGGTTAAGTGTTGAAAATATTCTTAATAATGCATACACTTCTGTTATTGTTTTTAATTTTTCCTGTGGGACTTTTATTGAAGTGGCTAAAATTTGTTTTGCTGCTGCTCCTGGCTACAGCAGTACGTTCCTTAGTTTCTGTGGCAGTACTCCTGCCTGCTTCTCTGAACAGGAGGAGTGCCAATCGCCATCTGAATGTAATACAACGACACTGGATAAGTGCGTCATACAACCTCTGTTCAAAAGCTCCGAACTATGACTGTGACTAATTCTGTTAAGAATGTGCCTACCAAGATGCCTGCCATTTTCAAAGAGAGAAACAATCAAATCACTCATAGACTAAAAGTTAAGCAAGACAGGATTCCCAACAGTCTGTGACAATCCAATCTTGTGCTTCATTCACTTTAGTATACAGAACTCTTTTTATAAAAGTTACATTTTCATTTTACTTTTGCTATTTTCTTTCAGATTTGTCTTTGGGCCGGGAAAAACAACTTTTAGCAAATACTTGTTATGTGCCTATATTGTAAAGCTGAAATGTGTCAATACTCATTTTAAAATTGTCCTCTGTCTTCTCTGTCACAACTTTCTCTCCCATCTGTTCCTCCCTCCTGTATCTCCACCCTTTCACGCTCTTCCTCTTACCACCAGGCCACCAGATCGTCGCCGTCGAGATCTCTTTGGTATAGCCAACTCCACTCACCCCCGCCGTAACCGGCTGCACACTAACAGCAGCAGCACCGTCCCTCCTCCTCTCGCTGCTAGTAACAGCAGCACCGCAGACATGGAGCCAGCTGACAGAGAGTTTGAGTTTGTGGAGCAAGCTGTGACGGAGCGTGAGCTGCAGATCTCTGGCCTGCAGCCATTCACAGTTTACCGCATAGACATTCACGCCTGCAATCGGCAGGTCCAGCGCTGCAGCGCCGCAGAGTTCGTCTTCTCAAGAACCAAGCCCGCAGGTTAGACGAGGAATGATCTATTTACAAATATAGCACATTAATTCACATATTTGACCGGCAGTGTAGTTTAAGGGATACCAGCTATGGATTTCTGCTGAAACACATTATGTAGCTGGTGAATGTTAGAATTTACTAGCTGCTGACTGTTAAAAAAAATACTCTGGCTATACGCAGGCTGTTGCAGTAATCAAACCGCTGACCTCTCTGTTCACCGTGATAACCTATTCTCCACGTGTGTCTCCAGAAAAGGCTGACGACATACCAGGCCCAGTGACCTGGGAGGGCCACGAGGACTGGGTGTTTCTGCGCTGGCCAGAGCCTCCTCACCCCAACGGACTCATCCTCATGTACGAGATCAAGTTTAAACTGGCTGCTGAGGTAAACGACACACATCTACCTGCCACCTTAATGAGGGCCTGCTGTTTTTCACAAGAACAAGGAAGCCGAAAAATGAATTCAAAAGTCATATTTTTTAAGAATTGCAAGAGATTATTTATTAGTGCTGTCCACTGGTCAACCCCTCCATCATTTCTTTCTGTCAATCATCCCCTTTGCGGAAAAAATCAATATCCCCTTTATGCGTATCTTTCGTTACTTTCTGCCTAAATAATTTGCCCCCTTGTTTGTAGAGTGAAAGAATCAAAGTTGACCCTTTGATGTCCAACAATTTTTCTTTTTTTTTTCATGTTCATCTGATGAGTACTCCATACTATGTGATTAAAAATGTTTTTGTTGTTTAGGCCATACTTATTGTTAAGTACAATATAGTGGTCTGACAGCATTCCACTAATTAATCGATACGACGTTGAAGTGTAACCTAGTGGTCTTACAGTACTACAAGCAAGTTAGATCTGGGAACAGAAAGTATAATGTACAGATGTAATGTGCATTCTCATCCCCTGAACCCCAAGCAGTTTTGAGGTGTTTTTTACCCCTGTTACATTTAACTCACTGTGGCCTCTTTCTTTTCTGCAGTATAGAAGTCCTGCACATCTATAGAAACAGAGCCAAACATAAATCTTAAAAAAGGGAAAAAAGAAAGAGTGCAAGTTTAATTTCTTTCATAATTTATTTTACAAACTATATATACTTTGTAAAAGTATAATATTATATTATATGCAACATTTTGCAATTAAGCCCACAAGTTTATTGGGAAAAAACATTCAAGTGTGGAGCTCCACACGCTATACATATTAAACCTCAAATTAAATTCAGACAATTCATGAACTCCAGAAAAAAGACATTTCACAGAGAAAAGACCATTCCTGTAAACAGAGGGGAGATGAGAAACACAACAAGAAAAATAAAAGGGCACAATTTCCGTGGCTACAATTGATCTCTCTCACACACACACACACACACACACACACACACACACACACGAACACACATATACTATATATATATATATATATACATATATATATATATATATATATATATATATATATATATATATACATATGTGTGTGTGTGTGTGTGTGAGTGTATTTATGTATATATATGTGTGTGTGTGTATTTACCCAATGACCAAACATGGTGGACCCTATTATTTATTAATCTTTAGGAAGGAACAGTCCAGCCCTTATTCTTTACTGAACAGTAAAGATGAAAAACAGCAGGTCTTGGACTCTTTTTGTTTTTACATTTGTCAGATCTGTCTAATATTAAGCTTTCTTTTATGTTTGTGTATCAGACCGAGAAGCACGAATGCGTCTCTGGTCAGATGTATCAAGGGCAGCGAGGCGTTCGGCTGTCCAACCTCGGTCCAGGAAACTACTCAGTCAGAGTGAGAGCCACGTCATTGGCTGGCAACGGCTCCTGGACACACGCTCTGGATCTTTACGTGGCCGAACGTAAGACACACACTGTCATGTGACTTCTTCAGTCCTTTTATCTGTACTATTTTCGAACAGACAGAAATGATGATGCCTGTGATCACTAACGTAATCGAAGTATTTGACCCCACAGGATATGAGAACGTCCTCTACGCTATGATCTTTGTTCCTATCGTCATCATCCTCTTCATCTGCCTTTTAGTCCCAATGCTGGTGGTCCTCAGCAGGAAAAGGTGTGTGTGTTTCTGTGTACTGTAGTTTGGTGTGTAGAACACAGCTGATGTTTCATAACAGAATTAATCTGCATAAAACAAATAGAAACAAAACAAAAAATACAATGTAGAATATCATGTATCCTAACGTAAAATAAGTCTACCTAAACCTGAATAACCGAGCCAAAGCCAAAGCCAGTGACAGGAAAAAACACATGGAAGATAGCTCCTCTCGAAAAAATGTTTCAATGGTCACACTAGGATCCCTATTCAATTACCATCCACACAGACAAGCACACAGTCCAAAGGAAAAGGCTCGTACCAATTACAGCCCATAAAACTAAGTGGCAGAGGCTTTTGTTTTCACTGTGAATGGCACCCTCTTGAATTTGTGGTCGTACCCTGTAATGTTTAAGTATTGTTCGTGTCAAAATATTTACAATGAACAAAACTTAAAGGGTAAGTTTGGTATTTTTTTTAAACCTGGACCTTATGTTCCTGTGTTTTTGTGTCCAAATGACTTATTGGTATTCTTAGTATTCTGACAATATTACGGAAGGGATCCCTACAGAGGTCAACCTTTTTGTTTAACCAGAAACAGTCTGTGAATCGCTACCGCCAAACCCACCCGACACCCAGCATTTTTCCATTGTAAAACACACTTCATTTGAAGTAAACAAAAACAAATTAAAATTCACAGAAAACATCGTGGTTTATCTTTACACTGTTCCAACAATCACCTTCTCAGGTTTGGTTGAAATAAATCCTTAAATCACCCAGTTACATGTGAAAATATGTTGCTCTATACATACATGCTCCATACAGGCTGAAATTAATATATATTTAAATGGAGTCTGGTGGGTTTGACAATAGTGATTTTCCTGCTCATTGTGGTTAGAAAAAGAGGATCTTATTCTTTAAAAAAAGAAATATCTGTAAGGATCCTTTCCACAAGTTGTCAGACACTTAGAATAACAATCTGAGCCCGTCTGAAGCAAAAACAAGCACTTTTAGAGGACGTCCATTGAAGCTGCAAACATGTCCTAAGTGGTTACATTGCAGCCTCTTTCACAGCAGCCGGCTGCAGGCACTCTAATCCAATACCGGACCATTTTCCAAAGTTCGTGTTCCAATTTGTTACTTTGACACAAAAACATGGGAAAATAGGGTCCAGGTAAAAAATACCAAATTTACCCTTAAACTGACCAAAACAAACCATAAAGCATAATTGTGTATGTCTATGAGATTTAAAAACTGGGAGATGTTTGGGTATTAAGACATTTATTTATGCAGGAAATTAACAACAGCCCTGCTGACATAGTTACTGTATTTCTCAGCTTTTTTTTTAAACATTGTTTCAATCTTAAATCAATGTTTCGAATTGCTGCAGCACCTGAAGGCTTTCAGAATTGTTTCAGTGTTGCATTGCCAATATGTTTTGGAAGCTTAAGCTGTGATATGCACGATTATACACCACGCAAATCCCAAAAGAATGCCTGCACGTGGTAAGAAGGTAAGTATGAAGGTATGTCCAAGTGTGTATGTGTCTTTAAACACTTCTGTTTTTGTTTTGGTCAGGAACAGCGATCGGCTGGGAAATGGAGTCCTGTACGCCTCAGTTAACCCGGAGTACTTCAGCGCTGCAGAAAGTGAGTGAAGTGTTTGTGTGTAGGAGAGAAATGAAGTGCACAGTTTTATTGCTGTTGTCAGAATAACTGGAAATGTCTATGCAGGGTCTTTAATGTTGTGTGTTTTGTCTGTGCAGTGTATGTTCCTGATGAGTGGGAGGTGGCACGGGAGAAGATCACCCTGAGTCGTGAGCTCGGCCAGGGCTCGTTTGGCATGGTGTACGAAGGCTTGGCAAAGGGCGTGGTCAAAGATGAACCAGAGACCCGCGTTGCCATTAAGACTGTAAACGAGTCGGCCAGCATGAGGGAGAGAATCGAGTTTCTCAATGAAGCCTCTGTCATGAAGGAGTTCAACTGTCACCACGTGGTACGAACACAAACACACGTTATGATAATACTGAGTAGTGGTAGAGTGTGCTTCATAAAGGTGTCAGTCAATTCTTGTGTCACGGTGATGTGACGTGCTTTGTTTGGTGCAGGTTCGTCTCCTGGGAGTGGTTTCTCAGGGACAACCCACCCTGGTCATCATGGAGCTGATGACACGAGGAGACCTGAAGAGCTACCTTCGCTCCCTCCGACCCAAAGAGGTACTGACCGACTTACATATGCATGGGCTTCTTCCCACCAGGTTCTGGTTCTTTAAACATGAATAATTGAGTTGGCTTGATTTGATAATTGTTGTTCGGAAAGTTTGTGTCTGGCTTTCGGTCTATGACCCCTTTGCACCTTGCATTAAAAAGCGTTTTGGGTGATTTGGGTGTAAGAAAAGTACGCTTGTAGAAGCACACAGAACACACTGAGGACGGATTGTAATCTGATCAGCCATACCACCTCCAGAGGTGGTCAGGGGACGTTTTGTGAATTTATTGAGCTCAAGTGTAATTTCAATCACGTTTTCAATTCACACACAACATCCTGGCTGAAATACGTAATCGGGCTTGACTGTTCAGAATCAATGAGGTAGCAGCAGCTCTTCCTCATCTGACACTGTGTGACGCACACATGTCTCTTTCTTATCTGATGCCAACAGTACTGCGGTGTCTTCATCATCTGTTATGTATTCTTCCTGTCAATCACTGTCTTTACAATCAGATAGGCCTGTGTCATCCTCGTCAGCCTCCATGTTGCCTTCTAAATCTACAGTGTAACAATATACGGTATATAAAACAAATATATGTTGCATTTTTAGAGACAATATCAGGGCTAAAATATGACAAGGCATAATGTAAAGGCAGTCATTGTGAGCTTCCCCTTAAAACATGTCCAGAGTCAGTCATGTTTTTTATCACAGGAGTAAAAGATGTCAGGAAAATCAGCTGGCGGTTTTCTGTGACAGAGCATAAGACATATCTGAATGCATCTAATGGCCAAAGCTGCCATGCAATCAATACTGGGCAGTTTTAGTATAAATACAAAGTCTACTTAGATTTTTGCATTCTTTATAGAACTCTAGTATTTGCACTGTACACAGTAAACTGTGAGTGAACTGATAACCTGTGGCTCGGCTCTTCTTCCGAGAACTTACTCTCTCCAAATGGTCTGTTTGTCTGTCTCCAGCAACAGTGGTCGAGCCTGTCTCTCCCTCCTCTGAAGAAGATGCTTCAGATGGCTGGGCAGATCGCTGACGGCATGGCTTACCTCAACGCCAACAAGTTTGTCCACAGAGATCTGGCAGCCAGGAACTGCATGGTGGCCGAGGACTTCACCGTTAAGATAGGAGGTAAAGAACTGTAAGGAGGTTGGAGGTCCATGTCGGCTACGAGGCAGAGGCAGGAGGGAGTCGGGATTGTGCTAATTAAATGGACATGTCTTCATTATCAAGTTACTGTGTGACCAAATGATCAGGGTAACTTTAAACCCAGTAAAGGAACTCTCAGTGGGGCAGCAGCGTAGCTCTGTCAACATGTTTTCCTTCCAAGATCCAGAGCTGACCTTCTTCATTAGAAATGTGATGCAAGTAAACATGTTTACAGATTTTTTTCGCCTCAGAGAATAGCATCTAACCCATTCTAAAAGTGAAACCTTGTTGAGCTTGCCATCATTAAGGCCGCTGTGGTTAGATTGATGTGCCAGGAATACCAGTAAGATAACCCTTTATTATTCACAATGTTGCAGCAGCTATGATGTACAGGATAAGCAGTGAAAGAACAATACAATAGTAAAAAAAATTACAAATATAAAAACCATAACCATATCTTTATTATTTTTTTTATAACAGAAATTACATATAAATAAAATAGCACCAGCAAATATGGTATACCAGCAAAATGAAAAGGCAAAACAAAACAAAAAACTAACAACAAACAAACAAAAAAAAAGCAGAGGTGAAAAAAACGATGTTACAGCAGTTACAATGCACAGAAATCTTTAAGATTACAAGGGCTAAAACACTTAATAATCTTCTGTCTGACCCCTCTCCCATCTTTGGTTTTATTAGTCTTTGTTAAAAAGAGTCCATGAAGATCCCCCATATATTTTCAAAAACTGCCAGCTTTCCTATGTGTAATTTATGTCAGTTTTTCCAAAGCAACACATTTTGATAAATCCTTAATATATTGCTTTATACTTGTTTTCTTCACATCCTGCCATCCCATAGCTATTGCTCGCTTAGTCATTAAATTTCACAGTAATATTATCCAGGCATGTAAAAATCACAGAATTAGTCAAAACCATTGAAAATTTTGTTGTGTGCAAAGAAATTGTTACAGTTATCTCCAGTGGATAATCTTCCACATAATGTCACATAATGGCAAATTAATTTTCTGTAGCTGTGGATGTTACGTAGCTTTAATATGCCTCAGTGTGTGACCCACTGTTTACCATTATGTAGGTTTCAAAATTTCTCTCTGGGTTTTATTTCTCCTGTTCTTCCTGCCAGCTCACTGAAATTATGTTTGAATAGAGTTTCAATCTGATATGTTTTAAAAACAAAGTGGGGCAAGAAAAAACAACAATTCTTTATCATGGGTCTTTGAAAAGTCATGGAAAACTTTGGAAATTTAGTCCATGGAGATGTGTGGGAACCCTGGTCCTATAACGTCAATAAAGAGTGCCCTCCTGTGGAATATGAGCTGCCATGACAACAACAACCAGCTAGAGCAATTAAAACCATCTTTATCAAATGCTGTGGTTGTTTAAATAAATGTCAATGCTTCACTTCCTCTGCGTGTGTGTGTGTGTGTGTGTGTGTGTGTGTGTGTGTGTGTGTGTGTGTGTGTGTGTGTGTGTGTGTGTGTGTGTGTGTGTGTGTGTGTGTGTGTGTGTGTGTGTGTGTGTGTGGGTGTGTGTGGGTAGACTTTGGCATGACTAGAGACATCTATGAGACGGATTACTACCGTAAAGGCGGTAAGGGTTTGCTCCCTGTCCGCTGGATGTCACCGGAGTCTCTGAAGGACGGAGTCTTCACCACCACCTCTGACGTCTGGTAAGCAGGCGCACACAAACAAACACACACGGTGGCTTCATCTTTTGTTTACTACTTCCAAAGAATATGTTCAGAGTGTGGCAGTGACAGTGGAAAACACACTGATTTAACCCTCTCGCTCCATCCCTTTTTTTCAGGTCGTTTGGAGTTGTACTGTGGGAAATTGCCACTCTGGCAGAGCAGCCCTATCAAGGTCTGTCCAATGAGCAGGTGCTCCGCTTCGTCATGGAGGGAGGGCTGCTGGAGAAACCACAGAACTGTCCCGACATGCTGTAAGACACCAAAACACGTACAATCTGCAGATTTCTCACATTTCTATCCGCAAGCCGATGTCTTCCTGCCATGTTTCCCTCTCCTTCGTTAGTTGAATCATAAGTGACGACGTTTATTCACACAAACAACAGAGTGAAGCAGCACTTCGGCCCGTCAGCCTGCAGGCATTGGGATTTCCACACCACAGTGCTGATTGCATTCACAGACCGTCTGTTTGTGCTCTTGTGTTCTCCAATGATGTGTTTGTTCTTAATATGAAACAGCCCAAGTATAAATCCACATCAAAAGACTTGTGAGCGTGGCAGACGAATTTGGCCGCATCAGGAAGCATCAGATGGTGAAGTCATAAGGAGAGCAAATGTGAAGCCACAGGGTTCACTGTGGGAATAATGATGACAGTAAATTTCCATTGATGAGAAAGTTGTCTAACGGTTATTTTGAAATATGTTTTCCATAAACGTATTGTTTAACATGTGGATAAAACACTTAAGAAAATCATTGCAATGTGCTTGTAAAATATTTTTAAGTCTTGTATGGATAATATTAGGACTGACCTGACTAGGGCTGTAATTGACATCAAAATTTGCATTTGAATGCTCAATTTTCTTATATATATATATGTACTATATGCCTTACCAAAAAAGTCCCATAAATTAAGAAATTGTTATTCAACTTTGTTTATTATGCATCAAGATTAATTATTTCCGGTTATTCTTAGAAAAGGACATTTAGGCTTAATGATAGTTAAGTGATAGTTAATGATAGTTAGTGGTCCAACTTGGACAGTTTGACCACACAGCAGGCTTATACAGTAAATATGCAAGCAAGATGTCAACAATGTCAAGTGCGTAAAATAGTCTTGCAGCTTGCAAAGATGACCCCCAAAAGTCGAGTGCCAGATACTCGACTTTTGTCTTTGTGCTAAGCTAAGCTAAGCTAAGGTAAGCTAAGCAGCTGCTGGCAGTAGCTACCCAATTAAACATATCGGTAGTATCAATCTTCTCATCTTAGCAAGAATGGGAATATTTTCCAAAATGTTCAACTATTTCTTTAATCTTGCTTGCTGTCTCTGACTCCAACAATAAAAATTGACTTAATAGCACAAACAAGAACTATATAGCTAACCAGCACATATTATTAATACAAATCCAATGAAAGTTAAACATGTAAATACAGATGAATTGTCACAGGAGCCCGGTTAAAACAGCATTTGTTTTAAATCACACACTACAAGCTTTGTCGTAGAAACCAAGAGCAGAACAAAAAGATGTCAGGGTTTGGCCAAAAGCGATTCTTCCATTTGATATTAATGAGTTTCCATCAGAAAAAAAACATTTGCTACATATGATGTAACATGCAGTAAAGGTTGCCATCTTGGTGTGGGAGGCTTGTCAAGATCCAGGCTTGATGTAGAGCTCGCTGTGCCAGCTGCTGGACCCTGGTGAAAGCAGCATCAGCTCTGTGCTTCATAAACAAGAAGTTGGGGGGGTAACACACGGCCGTTTTAGCAACAGAAAGCAAACATGTGGCAAAAGTAAATATTGGCTTGTCGGTAGGAAGGCACAGTTCCTCTGGATAGAGTAATTACTACAGGAGGACATGTTGTTGATGTAGACTGAGCTAAAGTGTGTGTGTGTGTGTGTGTGTGTGTGTGTGTGTGTGTGTGTGTGTGTGTGTGTGTGTGTGTGTGTGTGTGTGTGTGTGTGTGTGTGTGTGTGTGTGTGTGTGTGTTTTTAGGTTCGAGCTGATGCGAATGTGTTGGCAGTACAATCCTAAGATGCGTCCATCCTTCGTGGAGATCATCAGCAGCCTGAAGGATGAGCTGGAACCGTCTTTCAGAGAGGTCAGTTTCTTCTACAGTGCCGACAACAAGCCGCCTGACGCTCCTCAGCTCCACCTGGAGAAGCTGGACAACATGGATGATGTCTCTCTTGAGCCCCCTTCTTCCAAGCAGCCACAGCAAACTCCAGTCCCCCAACAGACCCCACCCTCCCCGAGCTCAGAGGCTCCACCCGCCCCCTCGTTAGCGCCCAGCTCCCCCTCCTCCCCTTGTACGTCGGCCGCTGCCATGGACAAGCAGCCCGCTGGCCAGCAGGCAGCCAACGGGCTGTCGGGGTCGGGACTCGCAGCAGGGTCAGGGGCGGTACGGCCGTCTTTGGACGAACTGCCACCGTACGCTCACATGAATGGAGGACGCAAAAATGAACGTGCCATGCCCCTCCCACAGTCCTCTGCCTGCTGATCGGACGGACACCCACCGGACTGCAAACCCTGCCGCATCCTCCTCAGCAAAACCTGATGTCTCAGCAGGTGGGATCTCTTTTTCTTTTAAAAAAAATAACAAACCATGTCCACCAGCTGGCTGTGGCTATTCAGCGAGGAGCAAAGACTCACGGGAAGGTGAAGACAACTGTCACTAAGTCCATGTTCTGCTGTACCTCCACACCACCCTTTTCATACTCTTCTAGTTTTGGTTTCTACCAGCTGGCTGTCAGATGTGACACTGCCCTCGCTGCTGAGTGGGAAGACCAAAAAAACGGAAAAAAAAAAAGAACAAATTGATTTGAGGGAGACCTCTCTCTCTCTTTATGGCTGAACTTATTTTATAAATTGTTGTTTGTTACTTTTTTATACGTATTTTCAAGTGGGAAAACAAACTGTTTAGGCCTTTATAAATGACCGGCGTCGTGGTGGCTTTTGGGCGGGCATTATGGTGAAACTATTAAGCATATCTAATGAAGAAGCACTTCAGAGAGGCCAGCGTCTCCGGCGGTCGTTCAGTAGTCTTGTTGTCCTGCGGGCTGGGTGTCAGCGTAATGCCGGGTCAACAGCCAGTCCGCTTAAACTAACAACCAGAAGGAGAAGAGGTCAAATCTGCCAAATTTGTTGCCAAAATTGTGGGGGGTTTTTTGACAAATTTTCTCTTCTGCAGTCTTGCCCTGTAATTCTCCAACACAACGGATTGAAAATGGAAGCAAAACAAAAAGCACTTGCTTCCAGGTCATTTTTAGAATCTGTGGTCAATGGGATATTAACTTCCCTCGACAGTCCTACACTATCCACAGCTGCTGTACTCGATCAAACTGACGTGTGTAACATCAGTTAATCTGACATTGAGCCACATCCTCTCACAAAGTGCCGTTCGGTTACGGTTTAAACACCAAATCCACTCAATAAAAGAGCAAAAACAGAAATCCTTAAAGCATGGGCTGCTGAGGGAAGCTCATAAAGAGGAAATCGAATATGAACACTAGATCTATAACACCTCTCGATCGAGGTTTGCTCCGAGTTCAGAGGCGTCAAACAGGTATGTTTTTAGACTAGTCATTAGTCTCCAACATCTCTCTGTGGGCAGAGCATTTATGTACGCACCAGTTGTTTGTGTGACTTTTCTAACTTTTCTACAGTTGGAGACATTCATCATGTACAGAAAGAAGCTGCTATTCCTTATTTCTCTTGTGGTTGTAATATAGTTGATATCTATATATAAAAAGAGAAAAAAAACTCCTTCAGGTTGGATCTACGAACGTTTCCACTACAGTCCATTTTTTAAATGCTTGTAATTGTGTAAAGTGTATCTGAGCTGGTTTTTGGTTTCTGTGTTTGCGTAAAGGTACGACAGTTTGCCTTGTGTTCTGAAACACCGGTAACTTCCCCTCCCATCTGACTCCAGGACAGTGATGGTACCAATGATCGATGTTCTGTTCTCTCGGGAAGCCTCGGCCTCTGTACTCTAGGGTCTATACTGGGACTCCCTAAAAAGTCGGTATTTGGATCAGCGTGGTGTTGCGGGGCGCAGCAGGGCATACTTGGGTTAACTGAAAAATTAGCCAAACTAGACTGAAGAAAACATTCTTACAGTTTGTTTAATGCATGCCAAGTGTACATACAGAGGATACCCGTGGTTTCCTATCATTTTCGGGGTTTCCCACACATTCAATTATTTATGACCGCCTGCCATGATTAAAACATCTGGCACCACATACTGATTTTCTATTTTTGGAGCTGGACCATTCATTAGAAGCGCTATTAGAATACTGTTTGGTTATTGATTGCACCACACTATCTAAATGCAGAGCGCACTCTGGACACGGATGGAGCAGTAGAACGCTAGGAGCAGTGAAAGTTAAACTTAATCATTCATTGCACTGGGTCCAAAAGTTTGCATTCACTGGCCTCTGCAGCAGCAGCTCCTCTCATCCAACAATCTTATTACGAGCTGATCGACTGATCAGTTATCCACCTTGCAAATTGCTGCTTTGGAAAAAAAGAACTCATGAAGAGTTCAGCCTTTTAATTTAAAAAAACATGTAAAAGTTGAAGTGTATCTTCGTGAATCTATGCTCACAAAATTATAAAAAATGATCTCATGTTAAAGTTACAGTTCTGTGTCCTGTAGGTTTGATCTTGGGGTAAAGGAAAAGATTAGTTTAATAAACAACTTTTTAGCTTACGGTTATGCTATCTTAGCCAAAAAAGTGACAAGACGACCCCAAGCGAGCCGACGAGAATGCACAACAGGCACACAGGATGTAAGGAACTGCCCCCAGGATAAAATACTGCGTTTTTAGAGAGTCCTGGTTTAAACTCAGAGGCCAGATGTCAAGCATCACTGCTGAGTCCCAACTAAATCTCAGGTCAAAGAGAAAAGTAAAATCCTTCTCTAGTTTTTTTTTCTTTAACTTTTTTGTGCTGTCATACCTAGAGACATCCAGCCTTTTTGTGTGTTAACCTTTGTCTGATTCTACGTCCCTCTGACTCTTATTTCATTGTCTGTGATCATTAGACAGGAGGAGCGTTTCTCACATCAGTCTGAAACCAGAAGGGGGTTTCCAGTTTTAGATGGGTCTTTGCACATAATGTATGGAGCCCCAACACTGACAAAATGTAGCCAAAGGTTGTCAGAGTATTCCACATATAACTGAATACATCAATTAAAAATATTGTTACTTTATTAATATGAAACATATAAATGAAATGTACTTTTCTTTTTCTTCCAGTCTGTTGGTATATATAAATACAAAAAGCTTACTGGTAACGTTGGGGAAAAAAAATCCCTCCACTATGATTTCTTAACTAACAATATTATTCATTGTGGTGTACAGTAATATTTTGAATGTTTCTCATAACCTTTCGCCACATTTTGTCTGTTTCGGGGCTCCAAATGTTTTTGCAATGTAATAACACTGAGTTAAAAGTACAAGCTAATGCAAAATCTAATTTATTCAGTACAACGGCACGCCTTAAAATCTTATTTTTCTAGAGGCGAGTGCAAAAACTTGTGCGTTTGACGATTTCACTTTCTGCTAATCAACTTCTCTCTCTTGGATCACGGGTGGTTTTCTGTATGCTGCTGATAAATCCACATTATTTATCTTCTTTCGACATATTAACATGTTTGCAGATGATTGCTGGTGTTAAAACTGGGTTGAGAAATAGGCTAAGTGAAATGATCTCACAGCATAAAGATATTTTTAATGCCTTAAGAAAAATAAGATTTCACAATGGAGGATTAAAGGACTCTATAATTGTATCAGAGAGCTAACTGTAACTGGAGAGCCCTGTGCTGAACATCTGCGCGTTCAACAGACGGCTTTATCAAGGTTTACTGAAGAAACCCATCGCACTAAGATATGAAGACGATCTGAGAGGACCACGTGGAAGGAAATAGTTTGAATCCCCAGCCCAAATGTTTCTTGGTTATTTATGTTATCTTTTGTGAAGTGTTAATCACTGTACAAATTCCCCACACATTTTTTTTCTCCCTCTAATATTTTGTTTGTTTTGCTATTTTGGGGGAAGTTTTGTTTTTTTTTTTTTTTCACTCCTTCAACCATCCATCTACCTCACTTTTTTCTCTTTTTTTTCTTTTTTTTCAATCTATTTACATGTACAGAAAAACAAAACATCTCATCTGTGTTGTCCTGGCTGTAATGTCGATCATACTGTGTGCTGTTGATATGGTTAAATTCAAACCACAAACCCAACCATCCTGAAGGGGGAAGATGGCAAAATAAACATGGTGGTCAGTACAGAAAGAAAGAAAAAACAGGTTAATGCTGGGAAATATTTCTTTCTATTGTGCAGATAATCAACAAATCTTTCGTCATGTAATCAGAACAGCTGCTGGTTTTCTCGGGGTCTGGTTTATTTCTCAGATGCTCTGCTGTTAGAGGAGCTGTTCTGAACATGTAAGAAGGAAGGAACTTCCTTTCCAGTTATTAAACCCTCCTGACCTCCGCACCTTTGCCCTCTCCCTGACCACCTCCTACTGTCCCCAAGTACTCCTCCGAATTTCAGACCTACGGTCTGAAGCTGAACCCCAGATTGTGCCTGTCATGTATCGTCATAACATTTAAGTCACATTGCTTTGCATCTGCTTTTTGATTCTCGAAAAACCTTAATGTTCATTTAACAACAGTTCCTGCTGTTCTGTCGGTTATTGCAGAATCATCAAAGACACTCCTAATGGATGGAGCAAAAAAAATCAAACCAGATACCTAAATTGAGTTTGTATTTTTCTAGTTGTGTTTTGTGCAACACAAAAATAAGACAATTCTATATAAAAATCTAAAATAATGCAATGTGACGCAAATACAGACAAATATAACTGATAACAAAACATTTTTTTCCAGATTTTTTTCTTTCTTGGTCATCTTGGCTGACACTAAAAGTCCTTTCCCTCAGAAGTTATGTCATGAACAGACACTGTATGTGGAACCAACAGTACGTTTGTACAGTTGCCAAAACCCCCAAACATACCTGAAACTGAACTCTACGCTTGAACACATTTCATTCAGGATGCAGGATGTTCAGAAGAGTCTTTGAAGATTCTGGAAAATCCTTTAAGCAACAGTCGTGTTGTTGAACAGCTTTAAGTTGGCCGCTTCGCTCTGTGACTCAAATGGAACTACGACACATGAGAAGTCATTTTATACTTTGAGCCTAAATTCTGGTTTAGGCCTGTTTCGTAAAAAGAATGCTCTTACTTTGTCTTTTTTTGCCTCATTAGGGATGGAAATGGAACATGGACAGATTTTTCTCACTGTTTCAGTTTCAATACATATAGAAGGACATGATCGCCTCTTTTGGGTGGTTGTGTGTGTCTATTTTGAGACAGTTTTCACTGGTTAGTTTTCAACAAATTTGTCAATATTGCTGCTAGTATTTGTTCCAGTGAATTTGATCCAAAGGCATGGTAACTGTTAATGACGTGTCCAGTTTTCCATCTGCTGTTAGAGTGAATTAACCGACAGGTAATCTGCATTCCCAAAACACTCAGCTGAGCTCTAATGTTCACTGGAAGCAATTGGTTTTGTATTTTACTCCTCTTCAAGTCTTTACTGCCATAATGGGACTTTTGGCATTGTTCCTTGTGCCTAGACTTGTTACCATGGTAATCATAATATCAGTAAAATAAAAGCGCCCTTCCCCATACAAGGCAGGTTTGTAGTGTCAGGCTTTTCCTTTCACCCAGTCTGACCACAGCCGACCGCGTGAGATCAGGATAGGTATTTCAGTGTTTGTGGTCTGATTTTTGCCTCACTTTCACCACTGGAACACCGCAGAGTGGACATCAAATTGAACAAATTTCTTTTTCCCCTTTTGTGTTACATCGATGGTCAATATGTTACCAAGATTTTGATGTGTGTAAGTTATTCATAGCCTTCCAACTTTTGCGTTTCTATTGAAATGATCTGTTAGATTGAGGTTTCATTTTGGTTTTCTTTTGTACATGCTGTTCTAAGAATTTTTCCTGTGATCGATATATTCTGAGAACTGGGAAAAATGATTGGCTGAAGGAAAAGAGAATGTCTGTTTCTCTGATTCTTTTTTTATACACAAGATTTAAGATGAATAAAAATGTATGCAAACTGTTTTGCTGCTCGTCTCTGGGGAAGTGTGTATGTTTGTGCTTCCACAGTGGTACAGTGCTAATGAGGGGACACATTTCTACACTTTGCATTTTGTCTGGGTCTATGGAAAAGAATTGAAACTGAAACATCACCACAACAGAAGGGTGTAATGATGAGGCCTGGTCAACTGAAGAGATAACATGAAATATCTCTGGAGTCTTTAGGGATCAATGCCCTTTACTCAACTATGACTGCAGTTATAAAGTGTGACACAGCAAATTTAGATAATGCCAATATATACAAAATAAAATGTAAAAAAACAGGATGTATTAACAGACTTTGGAGTCTGGCGAAGAAATACTAAAGCCTTTTATTACATTTTTCGTTGCATGAACATTTTAAACATGATTTTATGATTTGATTAATTCTAAAAGTGCACTCAGTGTTATGGCTTTATTTTTAATACAACATCAATTTATTCTATTCTTTTTATTAGGTTATTTTAATGTATAAATGTTAATCTTAATCCCTTAATTTCATTTATGTTGAATAAACAATAAATTGTAAATACAAAACAAATATGAAAAACGCCATACATGTAATAATCTACTATACCAACCCCACTTTTTTATAAATATTTCTTAATTATTAAATTCCTCTAGTTTATCTCTTTTTTAAAATTGTATTTATGCATTTATGGTTTTAGTGATATTCAATTTTCAAAATATATCTTTTAGTTAAGTTACATATATGTAATTTTGATAATTAGTAAAACAATGCATTACAAACCGATGCATTGATATGTAAGCAGCATTTTATTGGTTCAGGTAATTTTAACTGTTTTGTTAGGTAGCTTGATATTCAGCAACACATCATATTTTATAAGAAGGCCACATATACTCTATATCAATTTTATTTTGCTAAAGGAGGAGTCGTAGCTAAATAAATGTAGCGAATAAAAGTCGAATACTTCTCTCCGAATGTGATGTAGTAGTTTGAAATGTTACATATTCTCTGCCTGAGGATGTCATTCATGATGCAATGTAGCGGTGTGACAGCAGGTGGCAGCAGCAGTGTCCTGCCTGCACTGAATTTAGAAGAAGAAGAAGAACGAGCGTGTTGACGTCTTATGTTGTTTACGTCGGAGTCCTGTTGGTGTTAAAAAACTGCTACTTAGCATTAGCTTGTTTACTTTAACAAGCATACGTTTAGCATTAGTGTGCATATGTGGGGAATAAAGTACAACAGAATGTCCCTGCTCAATTAAGGTAAATAAATATTGTCCTCGCGGCTTATTGTTATCGACAATAATGCGATGCGCAGCCTCTTAGCTAGCATGCTAATGTTGCTAGGGATGACAGATATAACGTTAAACACAGAGAGGCTGTCAGCCGTCTCTAATATAACGGTAGCCTGAGGCTGCCGTGTCTTTTTGCAGTATGTTTCGTCTGTTACAACAGTTTCTTTGCGCTGTCGGTGTCAGACCACCGGAAAAATAATGTGTGACTGGCTGTCGTTTAGGCACAAGTGGTTTATTAAATAGCCACTGCATCCTACAGCAGCATAGTTTGTCATACATACAGATATTGGAGGTCATTTATTGTTATTTTGCACGTCACGGTGCCCTGTGTATGTGTGTTTTTGTTTTCATTTTAAATGCAAATGAAGTAGGCTAATACGCCCCTGCTGTATGTACGCTTGTGCACTATTAACTCAATTGTACATAGTGCAGAGGTACTTACTTTGTGCAACAAAATTTGCATTGAATTGGCCTGTTGTATGGTGTGTTATCCAGTCTGTTCTGCTGCAAACGTCAACGAAACAAACACTGCTGTCTCTTAATGCCTCTGCTCCACTATTTTTCTTTCAGGAAACCCTGAGAAAGGAGGCACTGCCAAGTCTCCTCCACTGGGGAGGAGAGGACTCCTCAGAAATGGCAACTGAACTCCATGAGGCTATTTGCATGGCCAAGCAAGAGCGCCACAAAAATCTGTTTCTTAACTACAGAAATCTGAATAATTTCCCCGTAGAACTGCTGAAGGATGAAGGCCTGCAGTTTTTGGAGAGACTGTACATGAAGAGGAATTCACTCACAACGCTGGTATTCATACAGTGCATGCTGATTTTGCTGATTTCATTTATTACTGATGCAGTTAATACTGATGCACTCTGTTAGTTCAACATAATAGGCAACAGTGAGCAGGGCATTTCCATGGTATTATTTCCTATGTTGTTATTGGCTATTTCTTTACTCGCTCTCTCTCTTTCAGCCTGACAATCTTGCTCAGAAGCTCCCAAATCTAATTGAATTGTGAGTATAATGCAGTTGAAAGTACTGAAATAGAGAAAGTACAGTGTTTGACATTGATTGTACCTTCCCCCAGCATTAGAGCTTGTAGAGCAATAGATCAGCTTCTGCTTGAGTACAGAAATGCCACAAATTACTCGATGAACTGTAGTACACCATAATACTAGAATCACTAGGAATGATATTAATTATAGTAATTTGTGAAGTTCATGTAGTTGCTGATTTGTTCATTTTTATCAGTAGAGATGGACTTTGGGGCATTTTGGGCTATTGCTTGATTTTAAATAAACAATGTCTTGGTTTCAGAATATGATTGTAAACAAGGGAGATGAAGGCTACAGTTGAAAACTAAAAAAAATTCCTTTCATAACCACTTTTCCCAACCTCGATAGAAAATGTCAAGAGGTGAAGGAAAGATAAGGAGAATTCATCGGGACTTAGGGAAAGAAATTGTGGTGTTTAGAGAATCTTAATTTACACTGAGTTCTGGAATTATGCTGTGGCAGATGTTGAGGAGGGTCTGCTGTGATGAAACTACTATGTTCAGATGATGAATTACCAAAAGCGCATCTTCACTGTATTGATTTATATGGGCCGATTAGGTGTTTTTTTAATAGTTTTTTAAACCTGATGTTTGCACTACTTTCTACTTGAAGCACTTTGTAACATGGATTTTAAAAAGTGCGCTATAGACTTAAGAGTTATTGTTATTATCATCTTAATTCACCTTGTGCGTTCTTACTTTGATGTTTTCATGTTATATGGGCTAAATGTGGACAACCCTGTGAAAAATGTTACTTCATTACCAAGTTTAGAATTAAAATAAAAAAAGGGGCGCTCAGTAGCTCAGTTGGTAGAGCGGGCGCTCCATGTACAGAGGCTACGTCCTCGCCACAGCAGCTGTTGGTTCAGTTCCAACCCATCCCCTCTTTCTCGCCCTTTCACGCTTAAGCTTCCCTGTCAAATAAAGACAAAAAAATCCAAAATAATCTTTACCAACCACGGTACTACAAACTTAAAAGGCATTTTTTCTCAAAAGCAGGCATTTAAAAAGAATTTTCTAATATTACCTATTTCTCTCAGTATTTAGGTTACAGTTGAACTGAAAGAAAGGAGCTGTCATGAAGAGCTGAAACTACACGTACCATGACATTACTGTGTATTGCCTGGTTACCCTGGAATAATTGGAAAGGTGGCTGGGGAATTGATGCATTGTAACTCTTGACTATTATGCTTGGGTGTATTCCCAACACTTGACTGACATGAATTGAAAAGGCTTCTCACTGTTTACCAACTTGACACGAAATAAGTAAATCCCTTCATATTGTAACTTCTTTTTTTCTTTTAAGGTATTTGCACTCAAACAACATAGTCATTATTCCTGAAGGTAAGTCCTTTGTAATGGCATAATAATGTTCCTGTGTATACATGTTTTGCTTTCACTTTGTCTCCTAACAGCAGCATTTGAGTCTATCGCTGTTCCACTTTGAGAAAGTATTTTCGGTTGAACACATAGTCACCAAGTGCTTGTATGTGTATGTTATACTTGTTAATATTTTCCGTTTAAATTGTTTGCGCAGTAAATAACGCAGATTCAAAGCAATTCAAAAATATTAAATAAGGGACTGCTGACAACCTTTCAAAGTTTAAGAGAAAGATTAAATGAAACAAAATGAGCAAACCACCAATCACAATAAAAGAAAATGATATTTAGGCTGTAGAAATCTTATTTAACACATTAGTTTATTAATACTGACATAGCATGAAATCAAATGGTACATTAGTAAGCCCTTTAATAAAATGCAAAGCAGCATTTGGAGATGAAGTCAGTCTGATGGTAGTTTTTCACTGCATAGTCTTGTGCTGCTTAAATCTGTCTCTTCATTATAAAGATGGTGGCTATGGTTTGTTCCCCAGCTATTGGAAACTTGGCCAGGCTGCAGTCATTGGACCTGAGCAATAACGCCCTCCAGTTCCTCTGTCCAGAAATTGGTCGTCTGAGGTCTCTACGGCACCTGAGACTGTCCAACAACCAGCTGAAATGCCTTCCTCCAGGTAAAACACAGCTACCTTCTGTATTGTTATTATTTAGTCTTCAAGGTCATCTTTAAGTGCAAGCTCTGGTTTATATTGTCAATCACTTTAATCATGAAAAGTAAACGTACAAAATGTTTTTTTCATATGTTTTTGGTCATTATTGATTTTTTGTTCTAAAAATACTTACCAGTTGCAAGTATTTAATTGGCCAGCAGAGGGCAACAGAGCTATGAAAATGAAAAACTGTTCCTGTACTCGGTGCCTTCAACTCATTGAGAGTATGGACACTGTGTCTTTACTACAAATGTAGAAGCCAAAGAATGATATCCAAAGCTACAATCAAGATCATTTTGTTTTCATATAATTCATATTGTAGGATTAATATACACAATAATGGGTTAACTTGACATTCTAAACCATTGAAAATTGGATTGTATTCTTTCAAAAATGGGAAGAAGGCAATGATAAGCTTATGAAAGGGAATGGGCCAACAAAGTAGTAAAAAGGTATGAGACAATTACCTGAACAGAAAACAATAAAAAAAAAAAACAATAACAAACAAGGACGTGACCTGAATTTTATCTTTCTAAATATATCATTCTGATAGTTTTCAACATTTCCCCCAGCTTTTAAATAAATACTTTTTTCTAAAATTACTAAATTCTTGCAATTTGCAGAAAGTTTGTCAAGTTGCTCATTGCCTTTTTTTCCATGTTTTTTCACAGTGATCCAAATACCTGTGTAAGGCATCTGAACGCAGCACAAGAAAATCTGTGTTGATCCAGTTTTCAAAGGGTTAATATTTAATTACATAGCAATCTCAGTACATTTTGTAAAGAAATCAGAAACATAGGTGATGTTTCAAGAGTCTACTTTTAGTAGCAGATCACAAAAATGTAAGAGTTTGTCTTCCCTCAAAGGTCTTTGTCCGTACTGGTATCGTGACGCTCTCAGACAGACAAAGATCTGTTTATCTCCTGAAGATCCTCTCTTGTTTTTGTTTGTCCTGCGTGAAGTTGTATTGCCATTTAAATCACAGCTCAGAAATTTGCTAAGTGAAATTATTATGCTAAAATAACTGTTTGATACCAAAAGGTCAGAGATGTGAGTTGTCCTCAGCAGACTGAATCCTCTCACTCACTGTCTGCACAACACAGCAGGAAAGGGAAATGTGATATCAGGGAACACACAGGTTCCAGCCTGAATATCAGAGTGTTCTTTCTTGATTCCAGGCTGTTTGGAAATGTTAGCGGACATAAAATATATGCTGCTGTTAGTCAGCATCTAAAATTATAATAGAATTTGTCAACTAAACCTCTAAAGTTCCAAATTATCCCATTAAAATAAAAACATCCACATTTTGTGCTGTTTTATTCTGATCTATGGCTCTCTTGTCATGTCTGTGTGGCACCTTCAGAGATCGGAGACCTGCAGGACCTGGAGACTCTGGACGTGTCGATGAACCAGCTGATGTCTCTACCGGATCGGCTGCACCGCTGCGTTTCTCTGCAGAATCTGACGGCTGATCACAACCTGCTGAGCCACGTCCCCCGGCAGTTCTGCTGGCTCCACCGCCTCAACCAGCTCTCCATGGCAGCTAACCGGCTGACCTTTCTACCGCTCGGTCTGTAATACCCCTTATCTGTGTGTTGCCATAGTGATGCAGATATCGTTAGAGAGGCAATGTTAATATCTTTGTGTTTCAGATCTGGGCAGATCACGAGAGCTGCAGTTTGTGTTTGTGGACAACAACGTGGACCTGAAAGGCCTTCCCTCGTATTTGTATAACAAGGTCATCGGCTGCAGCGGGTAATACAGCTTATCAAAGCTGGATCAGTTTTACCCAGTTTTATCTCGAGCAGTATGAGTTAGTTTAGCTATCCATTATTGGAATAGTGGAACAAAATTATTTAAATTAAAAGAAACTATGATGGAGACACCAGAGGAGAATTCAGTTACATAATGTTTCATATGAGATTAAAAAAGAATTGAGGGATCATATCTGCGCGGGTGTGTTGCTCCTGTACAGGTGCGGCGTGTCTGCCCAGGTGCTGGAGGGTGACATTGGGGAGGCGTTGGGTGAGGCGCTGAGTGAGGCTCTGGTCGGGCTTCCAGCTGAAGTGAAGGTGGTGGGCTCAGAGACAGATGACGTGGTTCCCCTGGAGGAGATCGCCTTGAGAACGCTGCACCGCATGTACCACTACCGTCCAACAGGTGAGGAGTTACACACATAGCCAGCTGTGTGTCTCTAACGTATCACCTAAAGTGAATCATCATTTTTGTTATTAAGGCACGTCAGTGGTACCACTTCTGTCCAAGCACAATATCTTCCTAAACATTCAAACAGTGCTAGCAGCCTTTCGCACAGCTTATAATGACAATAAGCCAAGAAAGGATATTTACTGACATTGTCTCATATTAATATCAGGCCCCTGAGTTGAATCAAATTGAAATAGTATTGTGGTGGACTTGTGTCAGCAAACAAAATATTGTATCATGATGAAACTTGTGATTAAAGCTCCTACCGAGCAGCTCCCAGTAGAAATGTGTGATTTCACTTCAAATGCTTGAAACTATGACATTTTAAAAAAAAAAAAAAGAATAAAACAACAACAAATGAATCAAACAAATAAACATGAAAACACCGATCACTTGAGATGAAAAACAGAAGGATTGGGTGATAAAAATATGTCTCTTTTCTGCTTTGTGTTGCTGCCCTTTTAGCAGCGGGCAGCGCTAAACTCCACACACATAGAGCAGCGTAGCTCCAGAGCAGCGTGGCTCCAGAGCAGCGTGGCTCCAGAGCAGCGTGGCTCCAGAGCAGCGTGGCTCCAGAGCAGAAGGAACGGAACTGACTTTAGGATATATTTTACCATAGTGAAGGATGACTGTGCATTTTTCATAAGTGCAACAGAAAGGAGACAGTATGGTCGGTTTATCAAATACCTGTTGAACAAGCAGAACACAAATATTAGCCACTCTACCCACAGTAATTGCTGCCTCCTCCTAATCCACACCCCCTTTGTTTCACACAGCGATGGAGCTTGTCATGCTCAAGTGCTGAAAGTGAATTTGCATTGTCCTCCAAAGCTGAAGAAATTGTTGACAAAAAAAGCTAACACTAGTCAGTTACATGGAAGTGGTTTGGATATATCAAAATATGCTGACAGTAGATGTCAGCCAAAACACGAAACACAACAAATCTTTTCCATGACCAGGAAAAGGTCCCATGCCAATGACCACAGCATTATTTTAATAAATTCTAAGGCAAGTTAACTTGTGTTGTTTTATGAAAGCAGATAGAGTGTGTTTTTACAGTGAAATGTTTGCATGTAGATGATTTTCTATATTAGCCTGGTGACACCACACTGATTACCTAACTGTGCACACCAGTCTGGACTCTCTGCCCCCCTGAACAATTTTCAGAGCACAAAATCCAGCTGGGCCGGTTAGGGGTCTGCTCTGTCACTGACAACGCAGGCAGCCAATCAGGAACTGCATTAGAGGTGATAGGTGAAGCATGCGGGCCCCTAATTGCAGAACAGCAATGGCGGCTCCTGCAGCAACAAGCTCTTACTCCTATATTAGTAGAGTAAACACAGCAATAAGTACAGTTAAATTAGTGATAGAGTCAATAACATTAATTAAACAAGAACAAAAGGATGCTTTCGCTGAATTTCTTGAAGAAAATGACTTTCTGTTCGGTTTTCTGTCTGGATTTGACAAAAACCTGATTTATCAACTGGCTCTGTTGTTGATGAAGAAGATGTTCCCCAGAACAAATCCATGTTCATTGTTTTTTCGCTGCTGATTTGTTGTCACAAGGATCAAGTCAAATACAAATGGTAAATATAGCTAAATTCTATTTTTTAGACTGTTCCTGTCTTTCTGACAATATATTTGTTTTATAGACTATAACCAAGGTCAGGATTTGCTGAAAGGGTTTGTGTGTCAAAGCGAGTACTCCCGCTCACTGAAAGTGTTTGGGGCGGCAGAGAGTCCACAACGACACAGAGAAAGACACAGAATGTTGAACTCATCTTATAAGGATGGTTTTTCCAGGCTATCTCCGTTTAGTCACAAAATCACAAAATGTATCCTAAACCAAGCCATGTTTGCACAGATATTTTATTGTAGGCTTCAGTTATTACCAAGAAACTAGCAGATTAGCAAATTATATTTTGTCAAAAATATCAATATTGGCCAATATGGAAACAATTATGACCATTTTGTTTTTGGCATATCGCCCAGCCTGAGAAAAAAAGTGTTTGTAATCAAGTTGCTTATTAAACTATTGAAAATGACTCTGCATATATTTATCAAAACTTCCTTTACTGTTGTGTTTGTAGACCTGAGCTTGCTGCCTCCCATCAGCCTTCCAAAGAGCCTGCTGGACCTGCTGCAGTTCCCGCTGGGACACTGTCACCGATGCAGTCAAGCCATGTTCACCATCATCTACCCCAAACTCTTTCCCCTCCGTGACACCCCACTGGCAGGAGTGCACCGCAGGTCAGAACTAACACACCCCCATTCCTTCGCAAAATTGCCTACAAGACCAAGGTCTACTGGATTTAGCGACTTATTTATTTATTTCTTTATTTAATGTCAGTAATGAACAGCATCCCCGTGTCTGCGTGGGTTCTCTCCGGGGTCTCCGGCTTCCTCCCACGTTCCAAAGACGTGCAGCTCAGGTTGATTGGTGACTCTAAATTGCCCTTAGGTGTGCATGTGAGTGTGACTGGTTGTCTGTCTATATGTGTCAGCCCTGCGATAGTCTGGCGACCTGTCCAGGGTGTACCCCGCCTCTTGCCCAATGACAGCTGGGATTGGCTCCAGCCCCCCCGTGACGCTTACGAGGACAAGCGGTTACGGACAATGAATGAATAATGAACAACAGTATAAAATACAAATGTAAATATGCCGGAATTAGCAGGACTGCTAATTTACATCTGGAGTTCCTTGGCAGGTAACATACAATAGAAATAAAGAAAGAAGAAAAAGGGGGGGCAAAACAATACAACAATTCATACAGATGACAAAAGTACAGTAACAGTAGCAGTGTAAACTTTACAGCATAAAGTAGACATAGGAAGTAGGATTTCTGAGTTGTTGTTTTTTCTGACATTGCATTATAACATTTCAAAATAATTGGTGAGATCTTTTTTCTTTTCTTTTTTTGTTAAAAAAATAATAAATTCATTTTCTTAAACTTGGTGGGAATCCAAGCAGTGGAATCTGATAAACCCTGATAAAGTGCATGGTATTAAGCGCAACATTTCTCGCTCAAATGTTGAAAGATGACAACAAATCTTCAACAAATCATATTTGCAAATCATTTGTTTTGAGGTTAACATGCATTTTTCTCTCAACTGTTTCCACACTTGTTTCCTCTGAAGGACGACTGTGAGTTTTGTGGCCTATTGCTGTTCCAGTCGCTGCCTCCGGACCTTTGACCTCCAGTGATGACGTCATTTTCCTCGCCCCGTGCACATTCACTCAAGAGCTATTGAGTGGTTTCCACAAGGTGGCGGATGACGGTTTGTGATTTGCACTTTGTGCTTGACTGTCAAAACGAAGAAGCACAGAGAAGCAGCCTTTGTGGGAGTATGATGTCAGACGACGGATGCACCGTAACGTTTCCAAAACATTCAAGTCAAAGACTCAAACCTACATGATGTTCCTGAATCCAGGAGGATTGTATTCCTGTGTGTACGCTGGAGGTCCAAATAATAACTTCCATGTGTGAACAGTAAACTAACAGTATTAGACCTGACGTACTCACAAATGGGCACTTTTAAAACAAGCACTGTTTGATTTTTGTGAAATCCGTGATTTTTCTCACAGAAGTTGATCGCAGCAGACACCCCTTTGATTGCGGAGTCATATTTAATGGAGTTTGTAGTACGGTTTGTTTTCCCGTTTACTGAAGAAAATTTGAAGGCTTAATATTGAAAGAATGTATCTATCTGTTTGATATGTGTCATTTTCAGCAGCAGGCACAGGGACCTGTCAGATTGTTAATATTAAGATATTTATACGACCTTAGGTAGCAGTCGATAAAATGAGCCAAGGATTCGTCTCGCGCGTTTGTCATAAAAGAAACAGAATTTTGTCAGTTTGTCAGTCATATTTGGCAGGTATCCATTCTGAAAATTTGACTGAGTTTGGCACAGGATTTCATATGTTATTAATATGTTAAAAACTAATATTTTTATCTTTATGCAAACTTTAATGCACTCTGTAACATAAGCACGAACCCAAAAATGATCAAATTGTTGCAATAGGTATAAAGTCTGCAGGGCCTTTCAGTGTGAGGTCAAATGTTTCTGTCATCATCTGTAAGACATCAAGTTTGTACACATCAGAGACACTGTGTGGTTCTCTTTGTCAACTCATGCTACGTGTGATGTTCATTACTATGTTGTACAATCCTAATTTATCATTTCTTTTGATTGTGAAGCATTGGACAGTAAATGTTGACTGATTTCAACAACTTTCAGTGAATTTGGACTTTTTCTCTTCTCTTTTTTTAACACTTATGAGAGTTTGTTACAGTGAATGTATGGAATGGTGTTAATATGACATTTTGACAGCTGCAGAAGAAGTATTTAGATCTTTAACTTGAGTAAAAGTCACAATACTGCAGTATAAAAATACTTCAAGTTACAAGTAAATTCCTGCATTCATGTCTTAAGTAAGAGCACAAAAGCATTAGTATGAAAATATATACTAAAAATAGAATGACTCATGCAGAATGGCCCATTTAAGAATAATTATAAGTATTATATTAATACAATTATATTATTGTAATATAATAATTGTTGTATTAATGCGTAAGCCTCACTAATGTTGCTGCCGGTAAAGCTGGGGTCAATTTTAATTTCTTTATGAACTGCTGTGTAGCTCAATCCATAATAATAAATAATTCATTAGATGATTTATTCATATTTTTTTAATTAAAAATATAAACCTGCAAAGTAACAAGTTTGCAAATAAAAGTAGTGGAGTAAAATGTACAACAGTTGCCTCTAAAAAAATGTAGTAGAGTAGAAGTATAAAGTAGCATAAAATGGAAACAATCAAGTAAAGCACAAGTTCCTCAAATGTAACAGTACTAATGCACAGTACTTGAGTAAATGTACTTAGTTACAATCCAACACTGCAGTAGGACATTTGCATGTTTAACCCTCAGCCATGGAAAAAAAAAACCACTTTGACTGTTACAAGATTTTAAATAAAGATACTTTACAGAGAACACGACAGCAAACGTTTTCGATCCTAAATATCTCCAACCCTCCTGGCATCTCTCTGTCTAAAAATAGCCAAAAATACTCGCATGTACAGCGTGTGTCTGTATGTATGTGATAACACAGTGTTGTGATGGAGCAGAGAGCACAGCGGCTCCATTACCAGGATCGATGGAGTGTTCAGACGAGTGTGAGTGTATGATCCTCTTTGGCTGGTGCTTCAGCTCTCTGCCCTCCCTGTGGGAGTATCGAATCTCTGCTGACTGCACGTATGAAATAACAGTTTTTCATGCTGCATGTTCGTATGAAAACATAGACACAGGGTGTGCTCACACCAAACATGATCAAAGTCTATGTAAAGATTTTTTGTACGACCCAGAATGAATGACAGAAACAATTTCTGACGCTTTTTTGTTCTCTGCAGATCATTAAGTCATTTTGAAATAAGAAATAGGTTTATCCTACAATATAGTGGAGCAGTGGTTCATTTTCTGTCTTTTATCTTTCTTCTATCTTTAATTTAAGAATGCTTAGTAGTTTTTTAACTGCTAAAAAATGAGTAGTTAAAATAGTCAACAGTAAACAGTTAAAAGTTGAAAGTAATAAATAAATACGATAAATAGGATATGATAAAGTATATCGTATCGCATAGTATCGTATCGTATCGTATCGTATCGTATCGTATCATATTGTATTGTATTGTATGTATTTATTACTTTCAACTTTTAACTGTTTACTGTTGACTTTTTTAACTACTCATTTCTCAGGGAACATTCTGTATTTATCAGAGGAGGTTGACTGGGGTGTGACATTGTTATTTTTATTTATTTATTTATTTTGACTCTCCCCAAAGCAACATACAGTATATTTTCCTTAAGAATCCCTGAGTGACTTGAAAAAATGCATGGCCCTTTCTCCACCATAAATTAGTAAAAACTTACTGTTTTAAAGTTTAAAAAAAAAAACAACGTTGAAAGGGAATTGAAAAAAGCTTTGGTTTTTCACTCTTGTGTATGCTGGTTAGTTAATGCAAATGTCTTATTTTTGGCCACACTTTAATTGAGATGTAGAGTAAAGTGATTTTGATAAAGTATGTTTTTGTTTTCTCTGACGGAATCACATGATGTGATCAAGGACCATCAGTAATTTCGATGAAAACATGCCTCAAAGGCATAAAATAGATTTTTAAAAAAAACAACCATTTAAAATTGTTTTCCCCTCACCTAAGCCAAAAAAAACCCCAAAACATAAATCCATCCCAGAGCTTAAAAAATTATTTGAAAAGCCTCCCCCTTTTTGCACCACTTCCTCCTCCTTAATAAAGGACAAACAATTCCTCATATGTAACTATTTGAATTGTTTATTCATTAAGTTTGGCTATCGATTTCAATCATTTGGCTTATTGTTTACACCTCGTGCTCAGTAAGTGGATAGCTGTTCTTTACAGATATGTAGAGAATGTATTATGTAGAGGTGTAGTATTGTGTGCCTGATTCATCATTTATCATCTCAGTGTTAATTAAGGGTTTTCTAAGCACTCAAGTTGATAAAAGTAACTGTGTTAAACTGTATGTAATGCTGAGTGGAGCCCATATTATGAGACGCTCTGTGGCATTTGGATACATCATGCAACACCACAGTAATTTCCTGTGGTGAGTCACGCGGGGCAGAGTGTGAAGGGGATTGGGCGGGGGGATTAATAGCCTGAGCAACAGCTGACTGGAGTGCTATTCAGCCCACTGTAGATAACACGGACTGCAAAATGTCACGTCACGTATACAAAACGGTTATTTGGTGGTACTTTTGATCACCTGTTTCCGTGGCCGAGCCTAAATGCCGTCCGTGAGTTGTGATCCCATGTTCATGAAATGTGGTATTAGTGAGCTCTTAATTCACATACAGGCATGATGTGTTAAACCAAGGTGTAAAAATGAAGATGTATTCAGAAGAGTTGTTGAACCTTTTCCTCTGTGCTTTTGATTTAAAGTAAACTGATCGCTGACTTCTGCCACACTAACAGTTTTACCATCTGTGACACATATAAAAGCTGCTCTCAGATGAATGTGTTTTTTTTTACTGGATGTACCATGTTGCGAATAAATTTGCGCTCTGAGTAATTTTGAAAGCGCAACACACGAGGAGAGAAATCAGTCGTGCTTCAATCGATGGCGTTACAGTGAGATTCATTATATTCAGTGTGCTCGGACTATTGGATCATTAATTTGGGAGGAAGGTCTTTCACGGTTTTATTCGATGGGCTGGTAATGATCTGAACCACACGTGGAAAAGGCTGATCCATCACCTGTAAAGAGAAGATCTGACGTTTCTTATCAGACCTGCAGGTCGAACTCAATGTTCTGCTGTTAAAAAGAAATCTCCAGTGGAGAGTGGAGGGGGAGTAAGAGGATATGTGTTCTTCTCCATAGCTGTCCGTCACCACGTTTCTCTGTCTTACATGACCTCTGACATCGTTTTTCCAAGGTTACAGAAATAATTAATGCACTGTGTCGCTGACCTTTGACCTTTTGTCCAAAGATCTTGGTTTGTTTTTTTTTTTCTTTTTATGCCTCCATGCTGGCAGTAGCTGAGGAAGTATGTTTTCGGGTTGTCCGTCCATTTGTCCGGCCGGCTGGCAGACACATTATGTGAAAGTGATATCTCAAGAACACCTCAAAGGAATTTCTCCAAATTTGGCACAAATGTTCACTTGGACTCAATGATAATCTGAGTAAATTTAGGTGGTCAAAGGTCAAAGGTGAAGGTCACAGTGACCTTGTCTGTTTCATTGTTGTAAACACAATACCTCGAGATACCTGTGTTCGAAACTGTTCCTTATCACGGAAAAAGTGCACTATACCCACAATGCACATCAAATTTGAGTGTACATACGGTGTACCCTTCATTTTATTCCTGTAAACCACAATGCAATGTGGTCGTGTGTTTTTGGAGGAAGAAAATTCCAGCGTAGTGTCCGAAATGTCGTTTGGTTATTCTAAATAGTTCACTATTTAATACACACTACATAGAGAATAGTGAGTAAGTGAGTGAGTGAGTTTTTGAGTGAATATCTTCATATTTGGCACAAAAATTCAAGTGGACTCAAGAATGAGCTGATTAGATTTTGGTGGACAAAGATCAAGGTCACAGTGACCTCTCATCCGTTTCATTTTCGCGAACACAACATCTGAAGATATTGGCGCAAATGTCCACTTCGACTCAAGAATGAACTGATATGAATCTGGTGGTCATAGGTCAAAGGTCAAGGTCAGGGTGACCTCATAAAACATGTTTTTGACTGTAACTCGAGAACTCGTATTTGTATTGCTGAGCATAAAGCTTGTGATGCATTAAAGGTTATAGGTTTGAGATTTTTATTTCTGTTTTAATGGAAATTTTCAGGTGTTAGTGGTTCAGTATTTATGCAGCATCTTATGGAGAATTTACTCAGTTGAACTGAATAAAAATGAGTTGAATTAAAAGAGAAGACATAGTTGGCAGCACTCTTTGTCACCACACATGTTTTAAAATGCCATCCGCCATCAGTGGGTCAGTAGGGGCCTGTGCTGAGTGTGAGAACTACTAAGTGATGGTGGTGTGTGCAAATGTGTGTATCTGTGTGCGTGCCTGTGTGCAGTTGTGTCAACTTCAGAAGACATCAGGTCAGATTTTACCTGCAGATCTTGTGCCCTTTGAAAGGTACCAACAGGTTATTTTCTGCACAAATGGAAAGAAGGTCAGATATGTGAAGAGGAAGGACCAGAGAAAATGAAACAGCACGGCAGACACTTTGACTCTCTGTCTCAGTCTCTCACACTTACTTTTTCAAGTTGTACTGCAGGTTTGTTTTATCGCTTTAATAAACTCTGTCCTAAAGCAGCCATTTGCCTTCACATATTCCATCTTATTGGCATTTTTGTATTTTATTTTTATTTTTTGTATTTTAAGTTTTATTTTATCATTTATTTTTACTAATCCTATTCTGCAATTAGAAAGCAGTCAGACTAAAGTACTGAAAATAAATATCACAAACGCTAACCATAATCTACAGTTTGACATGAATCATCCTCCTGCTTTCCGTGATTATTTATAGGAATAATATAAAAAAATACGTCCGGAAAACCATATTTATAATTGTTCTAATTATATATTTACAAATATATTGCAGAAAATAATCTTTAATTATCTATTAATAATCTTTAATCTTTAATCTTTCATTTAAAAAACACCTTTTTAAAATCCTTGAGAAGTACAGCCAATTACTTGACTGGCATTGTGTGAAGGTTTATGTGATGGCGCTTTATCTTTTTTTTTTTTTTTTTTTAATTTAATGTTAATTGAATTTATTTTGAATGTTGTCCTGCACAGCTTCTGTAAAACAATCCTTTATCCACTCCCTGTGACATCAGAGGGCGCGGCCATTTTGTGAGCAGCATCAATTTTACATACTGAGACAGGAAGTTAGGTGAGTCGACCATCAAAATAAAGGCGACGCAAATGTGAATGACGTTTTCAAATAGTAATAAATAATAATAATAGAAAAGTCAACACATTTCTATATTTTATATATATATATATATATATATATATATATATATATATATATATATATAGATATATATAGATATAGATAGATAGATATAGATATATTATTAGGCCCATTGAAAGTTAAACTATCAATCCATGTTTGCAGAATCACTAACACCAAGGAAATTGAGCACATTACAACTTGAATCACCTCATCGGCTGCCTGTGTGTCAAATGATAGATTTTATAATCATTTTACGTGTCAGTAAAGCACTAAATAGACTCAGCATCAAATGCAACCAAGGTGAAGCTTTGAGTTACTATACTCCCTGTCTGAAGAGTAAACTTCCTCAATACCTGAGGGCCAAAAACTTCTAACTTAAAAGCTTAAAACATTATCGTTCAATGGCTTTACATTCATGTCTTTTTCTTTAACCAAAATATTTGCTTATTTTTGGCTTGTTTGGTTGTCCTTTAATGTTTTTCCTCCCAATTTATCTATTCATTGTCTTTTTGGAAGTAATTTTAATATGTTTTGAAAGTATCATATTTAGTGTATTTCTATGCCCCTGTATGGGACTGTACTTTACCTTTTAGAGTTGGCAGGTGGCTGCGGTGTGATGTGCATTGGGAAAAATGGATGGCCCTCCCTCCACCATAAATAACTGTATACTTCACAGTTTCTGGCTGTGATAAATGGTTTAAAGAAAAAAAAGGTGGGTATTTACAATGAATATATAATATGACCATTTAAAGTTGAATGTCCCTCCCATGAGACAAATAAAAAAAACAACATATCCCCCACCCCAGAGCTTAAAAAAATTACCCTTTCTCCCGTTTTGCACCGTTTTGCACTCCCTCCTCTCTCATAAATAACAAACAGTCCCTAAACAACTTTGAATTGCCTTGTGTCTCAAATGTGTTGTATGAAGGAACTTTCCTTGCTTTGCCTTTAAATAATAGCTCATATCTACTCGGTTATTTAAATTCAGAACAGATTGTCAAATAAAATCCATTAGGTTATCATTTATTAGGCTGAATATTACTGACATCACCGACTGAGCGGCAGGAACTGTTGCGGTGGGGACTGTTATTGCTGAGGGACAGCGGTGGAAACATCTCTGGATGTTTGAGCGCTGCTGAGGTGTTTTCGTGTAGTTTTCACTTCTTTTGGGATGTTCAGAGGTGTTAGCTAGCTTTTCGACAATATATCCGAAGAGCAGTTGTTGCGGTAACTTGCAGTTAACACTAATGAAACTGACATTTAAGTGTAAACTGAAGTTGGGCGGGAAATGCTGCAGTTAGAAATGGAGCAAGCCCAGGGAGACTCAACATGAAGACATCGTTCGCTGTTGGTAAATATGTGTTACTTTCTCTGGTACACTGTGTTTCAAACGGCCAGAGCTCACTCAAAGGTTTTTATTTTTTAAAGTTAAATTTTACTTTAGTTAACGGTTTTATTTTGTGAAATATTAACAGGAAGTGTGTGACTTCTTAATCCGTCCGGCTTCACAGGTTGGGTGGGGGAGGGCGGTGTGTTTGCACCGGGGACAGTCCCGTTGAGTGGAGCGGCAGCACGGACGGACATTTTCATCCTGAATCGAAACAAATAGAGCAAAATAAAAAGAAGAAGAAAAGCAGAAGAAACTTAACAAGGTAGGTTTTTCTTTTCTTTGTTGTACTCAACCGGGTTCACTGTTTTTAAAAAAAACCCGAAAGACATCACTTCAACTTTAATTTATCCATCAGTTATGTGGCTTTAAAGTGTTGCAGCTTATTTATCAATGATGCAATTGTCTTGTTAAAGTTTTCTCCAGCAACTGTCACTGTCTTTGCGATCCTACAGCAAAGCCCATGAAAAAAAAAAAAAACAACAGTTAAAATGTTATGTAGATTTATGTGCCGAAAAAATCAAACTGGGGCATATTTTATGCATCTGTTTGGAGCGGAGCTTCCGTCTTAAATATATTACAGGATTAGATAGTTGTTTGTTGTGCGGATTAAATTAAAAGATAAAGACGCCTGTGTGAAGTAGTTCCCCGTGTCTATGAAGGGTGGTGTGAGGCGGAGGGTTTAGCAGACTGAAGGGTGTTCAGCACCGCGGACAGCTCCGGAGCTAAACACTGCACGCACTGAAAGAGCGCGAGACGGACAAAACGTGGAAACTGGTCAAATCAGATCTGTAGTAAAAGTGTTCATTTTCCTAAAACAAGTGGGGGACATCTGACACCCTCTTATTCTCGCTGCTGCCTAGAAGTTTTGTCTGGTTGTGAGAACACAAACATATTGAGGCGGGACACAGGAGTGTCAGGAAAATTGTTTCAAGTTGATCTGATTGGTGATTTTCTCTGCGTTGTCATATTTGGGCTTTTTGTATGGTCTCTGTGGAGCTGCCACGGCCACAGAGGTGTTATGATGGAGGAGGCTGTTTGGGGTGATTTCCAGAGGTCTGACCTTCACCTCCCGTCGACTTAATGTTTCCTACGCAATCAGAGCCACAGCTCTTTGGCCTTAAAAACCCCAGCTGAAAAGGGAGTCATTAATGGTTACCTACTACCTACCTACCTGCGTTCCTTCTTGTCTTTCTGTCTGTCTTTCTTGTGAAGTGAGGTGTGCACTTTGTGGTGGAAAGCATTCAGTGAGATGGCCAAAGCACTGTTGTTATTTGGCACACCAAGAGTTTGGCAGCAGTTTTGTTCCTGTGTCTCCATGTGGGGATACAGGAACAAATAATTACAGCTCTAACTCAGTGAAGCGCAATATTTCTCCTTAAAAAAAATGACAAAATATTCTTAGAAAAAAACAGTTCTGTGTCTGCGCCATCGTGTGTGAACTGGTAAAGTCAAGTTGTGAAATAAGCCTTGTTACGAGATTTAGTTAGTTAAAAACCAACAACGTTTTGGCCCTCGTTGTTTCCCATCCTGCCAGTGTCTGTGTCAGTGAGGACAAAGAGCTCAGGCCGGCCCTTAAGCAGATCAACACGTGTGTGTTGTCTTCATTTGGGAGGCTGGTGTTTTGTGTAACCAGGAGTAAACACATAAATACTTTAATTAGGACGGGGAATGACCATTAAAACATTTAGAGATAACAGTTAACTAAAACACAACCTCATCTGACTTTTCATGCATGTCCTCGTCTAAACATGTCCTACATTTGAGCTCCAGTTTAATTGAAAGGATTTTGTGAAGGCGTTCAACTACAAATGTCGGTCGTATCAGCGTGTAAATTTCACTGAGTACGATGGACAATGAAGCATTGAATTATGCAAAGTGTGGCTGCAGCTGGTGAGCTATTCTTCTCTGTCAGGAAAGAACACAACTGATGAGTCATCAAACCTTGTTAGTGAGTGAAATGGTGATTTTCATTGGCTCGGGTTGCACCTGAAACAGGTGTTTATCTGTACATGAACATGAACCCAGGGTGCACAAATAATCAGTTCCCTGCTGAGAAAATGGTTTCTGCCTCGACACAGCCCCCCCCCCCGACACCCATCACTCACCAATCCATCACCCTACCCACAGAACAGTGAGAAATTACCACCAGCCTTCTCCTACATCTGTCGAAAACACACAGGCACACACGCACAAGCAGAAACACACTTTCCCTCTAGTCCCTTTCACAGTCACACAATTTAATTTATTCCCCTTGTTGTTTATTCATCTTGTTCTTTTTGCACTCTCCTTGTTGAATTTCAACGTAATCTGCCTCAAAAGTGCCAGATGGTAGAACAACAGTAATATCCAAGAATGTGCTGTGATCACAATCTCCTTTTTCAGCGCGTGTTTCTCACTTATTAGGTTTCAGCAATGAAAAGAGCAGGGAGAACGCATTTGCAGTCCGTTCTTGGCAACGGTTGCCTTTCTTACCATGTGGGATTTTGATATACAGATTTGTTTTGGATGTGCACTTTAAAAAAAGCCTGCTCATGTTTGGATGGCACATCAGCCATCAAAACAGACTTGTTGTTTGTCATCTTTAGTTCATTTTAGTTAATGCCATCTTTTGTGGGAGGGGCAGATGTTTTTAGAAGCCCTGCAGGATGTTTTCGGCTCACCCACATGGAGCGTATTTAGTCTTAAATCAGTTGTGCTACTTACAGAGCTGTGGGCTTGAGTCACATGACTTTAGGATTGACTTCACAAAAACTAAATAGACTGTTTACTGACTTTATATGGACTACTTTTCAACTTTACCCCACAGCCACAGTTTCTACTGTAAATTTGGTTGGTTCACCATTCAACCTACCGATAGCTACTGGGGAAAAGAAAAAGTACGATCCTCTTCCTGTTCTGGTTGTGCAGAGGCGGATGCACTTCCTGTGTGCTGTGAATCTAGTCTTCATTTTTCTGGGAGATTGAGCCTGGTGGCAGACAGAATTGTATAATGAAAGAGAAGCTCATAGGCCTTTCAATTTGACAAAAGATGAAAATTATGTTTGAATTAAGTGTGCAGGTAGATCAGTTTTTCCATAATGTTTCATGAGCACGAGAGAAAATTATATTTTGACAGTGCAGACCAGCGGAAAGACCAGTGCTAACAGAAAACAGTCTGGCACAGACTTCCTGTTCATAAACTCGCTATTACAGCTAAACAGGGCACTAAAGTAGGTTTCTAAAAACATTTGTAGGTGAGAATGGGCAGTGCAGTAACATAGTCTTTGTTTATATTCAGTTAACTCCATCTGGTTTTACCATTTCATCTGTGTTTGGTCTCAGATTAAGTGAGAAGGGGGTGGGGGGCTTTCTCTTGGTCCACTTTTATACTCTTTGTGTCAGTGGTCGTGGCATGGGTGGCCCGCATTCCACAAAAAAGCGAAAGTACAGCCTGTAGTTTGAACAATAGCCTGAGAACCAGCGAAACACCGCCGCTTGACACGTTTTATCGGCACTGGAATTCTACCACTGTTCATTTTCACACACTTCCCACATTGTTGTGTTACAAAGCAGGTTGAAAATCAGCAAAGCTACCACGTAGTGCTACAATGCTTTTACAGCTTACACACATGACTTCTGGTGTTTCTTGTTTGTTTACAAGAAAACTCCACAGGGCACCTCTAACACTTGTACTCTGATTCAAAAGGCAGTGAACCATCATTTTTGATGCGCTGACCAACCGATCTCTCCCTTCACAGAAACCGACTCTGTATTTTGATCCTTATGCTCCGTCGACAAAACGGATCGCTTCAGATATTTGAAATTGTGATATGTATATCCCCTCTTATTGATCAGGATGACATGGCGGATGTGCAGTAACCTGATTCCTCTGGTTCAGTGATGCAATCTGCAGGGATGCTCATCATTCCTCTTTTTTAACCTCTTTACTAACATTTCTCTCTGTGATGTTAAAGTTAGTCAGTTTTGTGTGTGTGTTTGTTTGTGAGTGTTGTGTAAGCATGTTGTCTGTATTCTGCATGTGCAGTATCATGTGTGCAGTAGTTTTTTACACGTCTATCTTTATCCTGTACATCAGGTGAATGTATGTGTACATGTACCTATATCTTCTTTAATATACAGTGTACTATAGGTGCCTGTCACCGCTGTGTATGTGTCAGTGTAGAAATGAACAGCATGTAAAGAGCAGCATGTTGACAGGTGTCCATTCGAATGTGTGCAAGCTGGAGGAGAAAACGGTGGAAAGGAGGGGGTGGTAGAAGAGTGTGTGTGTTTGTGTGCACTCGAGGTTTTGTGTGCATTAGTGGGAGCAGAAAATGAGAGAGAGGCTGCAAATGTGAAAGAAAAGGGAAAGCGTGTATGAGGGTGGGAAAGTAAAAGAGAGCGAGAAGCAGAGTGGTCCATGTGTTATGTAAGTTTTGTGAAGCATCTCTGTGTGTGTGTGTGTGTATTCTGTAGGCCTACAGATTAATCCAGTGGGTTTTATCCTCAGTGAATGGGACAGTGGGGCTTTGCAGTGATTATCCCTGCAGGCCACAGATGATTGCTTTGAATCTCCTGTACGTCCCACACCGCCATGTTTCCCTGCCTGCACATCGTTCCCTCTAATTTATCGCAAACATGTTGACAGATCACGACTTTTGAAGATGTCTGTAGGTGGCTGTGGATGCTTGCATCATTTTCATAGAGGATCTACTTTAATTTTGTCTCTCACATAGCTCAAAACTGTCTCTAAAATTGTTTTAATGCTTAGCTTAATGTTTATTTTCTTCCCGTCTGACTGACCACCTCTGCACATCTTCGCAATCGTACATTTCTTTAGTTAATCTGCCTGTCTCAATCCCAGCCCGCCTGCCATAGCTTTCTGTCTGTCTGTCCTCCTTTGGATTATATAACCAGGAAATATCAGAAATGCAATCTGCCCCATCATCCCTGCTCAGCTGAGACAGAAAAAAATGGCTGAATGCTGGGAACCATTTGTCATTTGGGTCTGATAATCTTCCGGCTGGGCGAAGGTGTTAAAATCGGAGCGGGGCATCTTAAATGGTACATTTTTACACTTGCTGCCAGGTGGTTGGGTTGTCTGCTTGCTGGGTGGCAGATGCAAGCAGTTACTATGTGAGAATCATCGTGTTACAGAATGGTTTGGCCAGAACCACTAGGGTTTCTGATTATGTGTGCAAAGTTTTTTGATTACTAAAGTCAATGTCCATTTTTGTGGCATTTCACTAGAAAATGGCACAAAAGTGCCATGCTCAGGCGTTTATCCTTCAGATTTCCTCAGTGATTTTCCACAGCAGATTTCCCTCTGTGTGTCCTTCCTGTCTCTCCATAGGGAATGTTTTAATTCGGTGAGGCCATATTGCCACGGCAGGCGTTGCTTTGGGCAAAAAACCAGCGCTGTATGAGCTTTTCTACCTTGTTCCATTCACATTCAACCATTGTGGTCAACCTGGATGGAAATAAGGAGACTTGATTGTAAAGCTGTTTTCTGAACCTCTGACATTGGTATTGTGAATCTGAAAGTAGACGGAAACCTAATTTTAGCTTTTCAAAGTGTTACTGAATAGAATTGACTGTAAAATAATGAAATGACCCATAGCCCTGACTCAAGTAAAGAAAATGTCTTTACATGGACATCATTTTAATAGGAGTGGTTATAAATAGCTAAATCCATATAACTACAATATAAGGTGAGTAGTAGGTGGTTCAGATTTTTGAAGTGGTGCTGTATGTATATAATATGTTATTTGGCATGCCCCCAGTTTGGAGAAGCAGGCTGGGGTCCGACACAGAACCTAAGCAATGTACTGCTTTAAATAGGGGTCGGCAACAAAATGTATTTTAGCCACTTAAAAACAGTCCCACCTTAAAAAAACAATGTCAGTTCAAGTTCTTGCAATATTGAGAGTATTTTCACTGCTTTACTTTTATATTCAACAGCCCGTTCCAATGCAGAAGTCATTAAAGGCTTCAGGTCCTCATCTATGCTCTTGTCAATCTCACCACCAGACTCCATTGACAAAACCAGTAATTTAAGCTCACTAAACCCAAGAGCTGCTGGTCTACCACTGCCTTGATCAGTGCATTTGTCAGTGTTATCGTGTGACTTTGGTAAATCTTACCTAACCCCTGTAAATGCCAAATTCACGCAACATCACAAACTAACTTACTGATGGAGGCAATAGTAGACCAGCAGCTCCTGTGTTCAGCGATGATAAATCACTGTTTTCGCAATGGAGTCTGGCTTTGATGAGAGCGATATAACAGCTTTATTTTCCCCATGGAAATCACTGTCTGAGATTAAGGTGAAGCAGTGAAAATATCCTAAATACAACGTACACTGAAACTGATATTGATGTTTTTTTTTAGGTGGGACTTTTTAGAGGTGGCTAAAATACATTTCGTTGCTGATCTCTCCACAGCAGTACATTGCTTAGCTTCCATGTTGGACTTCAGCCTCCTTCCTCAAACTGTGGAGCTCTAGTATGCACACTGTGACTGATTGCATCCAGACCACAAAGAATTGAGATCATAATGTTGGTGTTATCATTTGACTGTCTGGTTTTGAAGTTAAATGTTATACGGAAACTGACTTTTTTATGCACCAGATCATTATCACACAGAAATGACTGAAGGCCTTAATTTCTTATCAGCGCAGATCAAACTGTGGGATTTTACCCTTGTTATTATATTTCAAATTTTCACCATCAGTGTTTCAGAATTACTATATGAGTGTTAGACTGTTAAAGCATCTCCCTGCACAGTCCCTGCATTTGTGTAGTGTGGTAGTAGGTACATAGTATAGTATATTAGCAGTCAGGCATGAAGTGGTGGGTGTTCTGTCTGAATAGTTCAGCCCTCAGGCTCCCATCATGCTCTCTGGCCTGGTCACATCTTGGCATATGTGTTTACTGCTCATAGGTCAGCATGGAGGTAGAGTATGTGCCTTTAATTTCAGTGACCGTGAAAAACTGCGCTAAACAGAAAATATTTTATCTACTTGTATTGAAAGTAAAATATATGGCTGAATAAATAAAATTTTCTTGTGGCAATAGGCAGACAGATAAAAAAATGTTCTATTTCAGTAATAGAGTCATTAATCAACAGTTATCTCCAACATAGAAAATAGCCACCAGCAGCAGCAGTGGTGTAAAGGTCAGAGTCACAGTGCTCCAGCCTCATTTGCTCCATGTCATGCCCGTGGTGTAAAACACTCATTTTATTTTCCCAAGAGTCAAATGTGCATAAATAAAGTTTTGCTTGCTGGCTAGCAAATAAATAGAAATGGTGCTAAACTCAAAAAGTGACTAAATATAGAAAGCTGAAACTTATATCTGGTAGCAGAGATGTAAATCAAGTAACTCTGTTTCCAAAAAAATATGTTTATATAGATCTAATGGAGAAAAGGAACTACGTTATGAACTTAAAGAGTAAATGTTGTTACATATCTGACAAATATCCACTCTTGCTTGTAGTGACGGCAGCATGACCAAACTTATGTGTAGGCATGACAGGTATCTGTTTACATTAGCGGAAGGTGCCCTGGGTTATATATAAAAGGTGACATTTACGTAATATCAAAATCTTTTTCTAACCTTCTCTAAAGTGCTTTTTCCCCTAAACCTAACTATAGATAAAACTCAGGATACAAACATTGGAGTCTGCTGTCAAAGAGCTGCGATTTGTATACCCACCATGGACCCTAAATATGTCCTTGCTCTCCAGCACACCAAGATGGATTATAGGGGCCTACTGGGCACAAAGAGTCAGCCCCCCCCCTGACTGTCACCTGTAAAATGTCACTCAAATGAACATTTAAGGATGAGAAAGAGACTCAAAATGACCACAAAGAGATGCAAAGCAACTGCAAAGAGACACCAGTTTGCAATGAAAATGGGCAAAACAACCACAAAGAGACAAAAAATGACTACAATGACACACAGAACAACCAAAAAAGACAAAATGACCCAAAAGAGACTCAAAAAAATTTCATAGACACAAAACAACTAAAAAGAGACGCAGAAGAGAGACCACAAGAAGATAAAAACGCTACAAAGACTCACAAATTTACATCAAAAAGACACAGAGTGACCTAAAAGAGACACTAAAAGACAGTCTTGCTCCTCTGTTGGAGAGGTGATAGGGCCGTTTGCATATCTGTGCCCAGGGGCCCACTTCCTGATCTGTAATCCGTCCATGCCAGCATGGTACATTAATATAGCGTTTCATTCATTCAGTCATTTACCAAGCAAAAAAACAGCCTTTGCCTTTTGACAAAGTCCAGGCAGTGATTGTGTTTGTCACCACATCATAATTAGAAAAATGTTATTTCCAGGAGACAGGGTTGAAAACATATGTGGTCACGGTGTGAATAAAATAAATACGTGTCCTCTCTCTGTCAGACAGACGCAGCAGGACATGAAGACAAACAAACATGAGTGAGTGATGCACTGCAAAATTCCTTGAACCTTCGCTGCTGTGTGGATGTGCCTAATATAACATGAAGGTTGCCTGAGAATGGAGAATGGATGATGTTATATCTGTAGTGTCAGCACATGCTTACTGAGTCTGTATGGCAGCTTTGATTATCTATTGCTGTGCTTGGTCCTGACCAGGCAGGTAAAAATCCACTGACAGGGCATCAGTGAACATAGTAGTGGATGCAAGAGCATGTGAGCATGTTTGTTTGTGTGTGTTTACATGTATTTGTGTATAACTGAACAATATCAGTCTCTCCATCTTTACAAGAGCCTTTGTGATGCCAGGATAAGTGATTTCCAGGGTAAAAGTAAGAACTGCAGTGTTACACAGGGGCCTGTGCTTGTGTTTGTGAGGAGATCTACTAAAGTATATTAACTGCAACAAAAAGCAAAAATTAATCAGATCAGAGAAGTGCAGGGTAGCCCGGATTGTCAGTTTACAACATTCAGCTCGTGTAAACAGCCATTGTGCCTCAAAAAAATATTCGATGGCAAGCAAATATAGTGTTGATACACCAGGTTCAAACGTTGTCACTTTAATAAATACTGTAGGTGTTAGTAGTGGTTATTAGCGTTATAAATAAATGTAAGAAAGCTCTTGCTACACCAACAAGTATGTTTGGAAAGCTGTTATCAGCTGTTAAATGGCCTTGTTTTGTTGTTATGCAGCTACATGAGCTGACTTTGTCATTTGGAAGTGGAGGGGATGCTAATGGCCTGACATCTAGGAAAGATGGCTGTCAAGCTAGAGAGCACTGTGGACCACCGAATGACAACATTATTGATCATTAGCAGGAGACATGCAGAGTTTGTGCCCCCAAAAATGTTTTTTTTTTTTTTTTTTTGTTTTAAGCAAGTTGTTGCCGCGTTTCCAGCAAATTTTGTACCTCCAAACTTGGATGGTTTTTTGGCCAGTCATCACACCATTTCCAGAAGATTTCGAGATTTATTAAACTGTTACTGTATTTCTCACAGATTTTATGCCTCCAAACATGTGTTGTTGTTTTTTTTAGCCAACTGTTGCCACATTTCCAGCAGATTTTGTGTCTCCAAATGTGGGTGTTTTTTTTTTCCATTGATGCATTTACAGAAACTTTTGAGCCACCAAACATGGATGTTTTACGCCAAAACATGAGCTTTTTCTGAACCATACCATCCACACATTAACCGGCGTTATGTAAAGAGACAGCCATTTAATTAGGTGATAACGACATTCTGAACATACAAGTTTGTGTAGCAGGAGCCTCTGACCTGTTCCTGCTACCAATGCCTATTTAGTAGAGTTATAGCATTTGAAATGGGTGGGGTATTTTGCTATTTGTTCCCTGGCTCTGCATTGTGTTGGAGGCTTAAACTATGGAATACTGGCTCGCAGGTCTACTTATAATTAGGACGACAGCATCAGTTCAAGTGAGGACAGAGTCATTGACCAGATGGGATCATCTCACTTAGTGCGTTATATGAATAACCCATTCACAGTGGGTTTTTTTAAAGTATCCTGTTTGTTTGTTTGTTTCAGCATATAAACACCTTGGCCCATATATATCATATGTGCAGCTGTGTTTCTTCATCCAATGCTCCCCTGTCTTACGAAGTGGTAGTGACAGTGACAGGCTGGCTCCGGTGTGGAGGACAATGCTACAAGAACAGAGTTTTTAGGAGTAACATAAGCTCAGTACGTAGTGTGTGTGCGGTTGAGACGGAGACAGAGAGTGAGGGTGAATGTGCTCGGGACAGATGTTGGCGATTGAAAGAGCAAAAAGTCACCTGTTACGTTATCAAGTGATAGTAACTGCTGATAGTGATAGTAAGTAGGTTGGTTTGTTTTTCGCTGGAGATGAAAAACTGAGTCTGCACACTGGACTATACCCCCATAAATATTTAATGACATTTCTATGTGAGAACATAGTCTAGTATGCAAAATCTGTTTTTTTCTTCTCTTGTATTAACTCTAGTCCAGTGCTTGTTTTTTTGTCATCTGGATGTGTGTGCTTTTGCAAACTTTTGGTTTGTTTTTGTAATCATCACAGCCTGTAAATTGCAGTAATGTAATTCCATGTAAACACACTCAGTGATGACATGGACATGAAGCAATGCAGGCAATAAGCATTGCCAAACTGTGTGATGCCGAAGAATGGTAGGTTGAGCACTAAGAAGACCTAAAAATCACGTTTTGTGTGAATATGACTGGCTCTTGTGCCTCATTTCCATGTGAACAGTTATTTACACAGACGAAAACACAGACAATGAATAAAGGTTCACCTTACAAAATCAAATCTGTTTGTAACTTTTATCTGTTGTGGTGCTGTGTAAGTATGTATCTTTCAGACAATTTCTCCTACTTTATTTGTTTGGGTTTTTTTCTCTTGTTACACCAGGTGGGGACCCCAGATGGTCACTATTAAATATGCTGAATTTGAAAAATCTATGAAAATAAATACTGCAATCTAGCACACAGTAAGACATACTGCCGCAATAATAATGGAGAGCTGAATAGGATAGAACATTTTAAAAAACAAACAAACAAACAAAAAAAACAAGACTGTACAGTCATGCATATACCCAGCTACATGTGCAGGTGTGTACTGAAACACACATGCTCATGTAAACACACACACACACGCACACACACTGCTGTTGCATTAATAATGTTGACCTGCCTCTTTCCAGTGAATAATGAAACATGGCTCTGCTTTGATGTAGTAAGATGTTGGACCCTCAGAAAAACACTCCTATGGCCTCACCTATACACACAAACACACACACACACACACACACACACACACACACACACACACACACACACAGATGTTTCAGTGTGACATGGTGAGTCTGGAGTCTCCTTCACTTTAACTTTGGACAGGAGAGAGAGACAGTATGAACTGGTTGCATGTCTGTGTTACAATTTCAGAGATTTCCATAAGGCCATTATAATAAAGTTTTAAGCTGCAGCCTAGTTGACCTGGTGTTGCACTAATGTTCAAGAGGAAAGATGGGACAGTATGGAGGGAAGACAGGAGGTCAAGTCTGTTGCAAATAGAAGAGGGAGAGAGGGAATAAGATGATATTAATTGTTCCTTAAAGACATTTCTGCCCTATCTTTATTCAGAATCATTAATCTCACCCCTCTTAACGTCAGTGTTTTTTTTGTACAACGCTGCTGAGGTAAGATGTACAAGAAAAAGACCGAAAACGTCACTGTGTTGCAGTCTTTTCATTTGTCCATTGCTGCAACTTCATGCATATTCTTCCCGCAGGGTTTAATTGTTGCCTTTCCAGAAACCCACTTGCTGCCCAGCGCTCACTTTTGTGCTATTCAATTCCGCAAGCCCAGCTTTGCTCGCAGTGATACAAAGAAAATGAGAATTACAGAAATAGCAATGCTAATTTTCAGTCACGCTGCCTGTGCCCACCGTCTCATTTGCCACCGCCTCTCCAACTAATCTGCGAATGAAACAAATACATGAAAGAGAGAGAAAAGTGCATCAGCTATCCTAAAAATCCTCCAGATTTGGGTTAGTACTTCTATAAACCTGTGAGAAAAATACAACCCAACAACTGACAAGCTGACCTGGTTTTTCCTGACTGGGAATATCTGCGCAAACAGAGTGTCCTGATGTCCTGTTTCCCTCACAAACAATGTTTATCTCAAGTGAACATGGCGCTTGATTGATAGCAGTCTTTTCAGTTCAGAGTCGAGGCAGTTTATCACAACAGCCCGACAGTGTGCTGCAGTGAAGGTTGCTAAACCAGGGTGGCTTCATCTATTTTATCTTTCACCTCTACTGAATTTCCCCTCGATGCAGTGCAAGACATTGTAAATATTCCTCCCGTCAATGCATTTATCCTTCATCCAGGCTGCATTAAATCTGCCTGCAGGTGTTTTTCATGAATTCTTAAAATCTACTTTTTTATAACGTCTCTTTAATGTATCATGACTTATCTTGATATTTTTTTCTTTTGGTTGATGTAAACAGGTCTCAAACCTATAGAATTACTTTCTTTGTACATAACATGCTTCGACAAAGAGATCAATTAGGTTGAGCAGAGCCAGACTTAGCATATTTGGTTTTTGTTTGTTGGTCCCTTCAGCTGTTATCTGTTATATTTGTTAGTTTAACTATGAGCAAGAACAAGAGCTAATGAGCTAATCACCCCCTCTGGGAGGTGCATCAGGCGAAGCTGCTGATGTCGCTCAGAGAAAGATCCACCACTAAGTTTGAGTTAAGTGCAGCTTAATTAACAATAAGATATCACATTTGAAAATGTGCTGTGCTAAACAGTGGAGGACATCTTTTTAAAGGCCCAGTGTGTAAGATTTTGGGACATGTAGTGGTGTCTAGCAGTGACAATTGCAGTAAAAGTGAGTACATTTTTCTCGTTAAAAATTTTTCATTGTTCAATGTGTAGGAGCTGAATGATCTGCAAAGGTCACGTTATATCAAAATAAATGGACCAGTTGATTAAAACTGGTAAAAACCCTGATAACAAGCAGTTTCATTAAAAAAAAAAAAAATCATTCTTTATCAATGTCACTAGTCGCAGAGGGGCTTCTGATTATGGTGGTGGACATGAAAACATGAGCCAATGTTTGTTTATCCATTCTGGGTCACTGTAGAAACATCGCTTTGCACCATAGTGATATCCATAGATAAGATAAGGACTCACTGCCTATGTAGATATAAATAGCTCATTCTAAGGTAACAATAACAACCATTCTGATTATAAACTAGAGAAACATTACTATACTATATTCCATTTCTGCCAGAATAACCCACTAAATCTTACACACGGACCTTTAATGGTGACCTTATTCTAACCTGTTAACGTTGTTTTAAACAAAAAACATCTGCCTCTCCTGCCATATGAAAGAGGCCTTTTTCTCCTCAACTTATGTTTGTTATACAGACAATGAATTACGTTTTTAAATGTTCCATGAAATGTTCTTTAGTAATCACTACATATTGTCAGTAGGTACAATACAATCCCTTCATGTCAATTAGATTACACTAATGCACGAGTACACTGTAAAGACTGGTAGACGCTTTGTGAATGTGACTGAATAGTTGCGTCCTTCTATATTTTTTTCATAATAATTTACAAATTTTAAACTTTATTCTGACTTTAACTTCATTCTGAGTTTCAATTCAAAAGCACCATCTTCCCAACAAGGCTCTGTCATCACTGACGGCTCTTGTATATATAGTTGCATGCTGTATTTTCAACTGGGTGTTTAGTGTTTTCGGGGTTTTCAGCGTGGAATTTTCCATTTGTATGCTTTGACAGGATTTTTCTTTGTTGCCTGAAATAGCTTGTCGTTGGAGTCCTCCACGATCGAGGCCGTGTAGCTGTGTGTTAATCATGTCAGCCTATGACAGTGCTAATCCAGTCCCCTTCTGGAGCTCTGTGCCAAAAACTTTATGCTGCTCTGTTCTACTTGTGTACTCTGTTCATACGCACGCCATGACAAAAACTTGTTCATATGTTTGTGTGGTGTGCTGGTGCTACATGGCTTTGTTGGGAGGGGAGGATGTGATGATGGATGAGACAGACAAAGTGGGAGGCAAACAGACAGACAAGATGGAAACAAATTCTGGATTTAACCAACAAAAGAAATGCAAAAAGAATGACAGATGTAGGAGTCCAAATATTAGCAGCTGTATTTTTTTTTGTTGTTGTTGAGTGAGACAGACAGGGATTTGGTCCGATTATGAAACAATTTCAATATTGTTTTTGTCTCTATAAATGGCAAATTTGCTGCTGTGTTCAGTTTCTGACCTTTTTTTGCGTGTTGAGGTCATGTCACAGCTCCTCCCAAACCTCCTCTCATCCTGTTTCCACATCTCCCTTTAACAGCTTTTAGGATTAATACTATTAATATTTTTGATCAATAATTCATCACTGCCCTTTTAATGTCTCCATTTAACTCGGGGTTCTTCCAACACACTCGAATTTGTAGCTCATTTTGGGATGGAGCATGTAGCCATCATGTACCAATTTTATATAGTTGCTGTCCTTATCCCGTTGATATAATGGATTTCTGTAGGTGGTAAGAGTTGAGCCAAAATCACATCTTATGTTGAATACTTAGTCCTCCTTCCTTTGAGGGAAATTGTATCAGTTCCTATGAGTTAGAAGATTTGCCCGAGGAAGCACCCACATCACACCAGCTGAAGCATATTCAGCAAACTGAAGTACTGCTATGTTAAGTCAGTCAGCTACAGATGAGAAAAACTGACTTTTCTATTGTTAAATGTTATGGATTGTTACTCAAATCTTCCATAATTTCTGCCTTTTCCTTCTGGTTTCGTACGCTGTATACATTCATGGACAGAGCGGGTATAGAGAGCATTAAGTGGGGAAAGAAAGCATGAGAGAAGAGAGGAGTGAGTGTGTATGTGTGAGAGAAAACAGTGGAGAGTAAATCCTCTTTCCCTGCTGACTTTAATCTCTCCACGGGCTGAGCCTGGCAGTTCAGGCCTTACAGCAGCCGTCAGTCAAGACGGGTGACAGCCAGCAGGGCCGCAGGTGGGGGATGGGGACAGCCGGACCTTGTGTTATGTCAGCTCCACTGTATTGTGTGTGTCTGTTTGTCTGTGAAACATGTTACGCATGCTAAAGAGGAAGTGACTTTCAGAGTGAGGTGGATGGACAGAGGAGGAGGTGAGAGAAAAGGACGTGAAGTGAAGACTTAGATTGTCTGAGTTACAGTGTAATGTGAAACATTCAGGAATAAAACGTGAAACGAGCTGGAGAAAGTGAGATTTTTGCAGCTTTTTCGTTGTACCCAAAGGTAGAGTGTTGCTGTGGATCTAAATGAGGTGATGTTACGAGTAAAAATCAATAGGTTTCCCTCAGAATTTAGGTTACTGGGACACTGTAGTGTTTTGCGTCTTCACTCCAAATCCCAGTTGTAGCTCAGAGGAGCAGTAGAGCTAACATGAGCCTTCTGTTGGGCTGTTTTTGGTTTTGTTGCTGTTACTCACTAACGCAAGACAGCAGGATCACTTAGTGGAGCAACAGAATTTAAACATCATCTCTACCTGGTTGTTTGTTAAAACTGTATGTGTTTACAGGGCATCGGAGAGAGGGGCTGGGTATAGGTACTTGGTACCTTTTAAGGTATTGACTGAAATAAGCCAGTACCAGGTATCTGAACTGGTCAGAAAGGGCTGTTTGTTTGAGTAATTGATACACAAACAAACAGCCCTTTCTGACACGGCACTGAACTAAAAGTGAACTGTATGCTCTCATTAAAATCAGACTCCACTGATAAAAACAGTAATTTTACTTCACTAAACACGGGAGCTCCTGGTCTACCACTGCCATAATCAGTAGGTTTTTTGTGTTATTGTCTGACTTTGGTGTTATAAAGGGTTTTCTTCATAAATTTATATAATTGATATACAAATGGTCATTTGGAGCTGAAGTCGAGCATGGTTCATACGACGGAGTTGGCAGTTCAGTGTCTGGAGATGCCACAAAAACATTCGAAAGTATGATTGTATTACACATCTGTGGCATCTGGAGACATTTTACGCAACTGAATGCTTTCATTCACTTGATGGGTATTGATTGTTATTGGTAACGATATCACTTTAAGGGTACTGGTAATGGTACAATTTTTTAAAACAATACCCAGCCCGAGGTGGGAGTCATTTGAACAGATACTCTGCTTAACTATGCATGTGGACATTATAGCAAATACTTTAACAAGAAGAGAATTGTTGTGAAATATTATAGAGACATTCATGGTCACCAGAGGATGAATTACCTCTGACGTTGATCATGTGACTTTACCTTTACTTGTGCCACAACAAGGTTTACATTTTTGTTTTTCAGTGGAATGTCTCCACAACTATTTGATGGATTGCCATGGAAATTTAATACATATACACAGTTCCCAGAGGAAGTTATGTGACTTTAGAGATCCTAAACTTTTCATTTTTGCCATTATCAACAACTTAATTTGTCGAATACTTTTGTCATTGTCTCCAAATACGTTCACCACTTCTTTCATTAAGCTTTACCTGTTCACCATACCTGTGTTTAGTGGTAGCTAGCAAATATTAGCCTGCTTACTGTGAGAATGTTAGCATACTCATACTAGCATTTAGCTTGAAGTACGGCTGTGCCTAAATGCAGCCTCACAGAGCTGGCAGCATGACATGGACTCTTATGGTGTGTCCCAAATCCATACTAGTAATTCTACACAGTATGTACTCTACATACTAATCATCTTAGCAGTGATTTGGAAGTTAGTATCCACAAAGATTAACATACTTAACCATTTCATGCCAACATGGAACATCACTGCTAATTAAACTTCACATATAGACTTTAATTCCTAGTTTTGTGTTTTCTGACATTTTCCTGGAGCTGTTTCACCAACACATATGATTTATTTCCTTTTCTTCCAGCTGTAATCAGCATTGTGAGAGAATAGTGTCCATCAACAGCACGCTAAAGTTAAGGGTTGTTTAGTATTGACTTTTTAGTAAACTTAGTATACTAAGTATACTTTCCAGTGTGAAAACATTCCAGACTCTAATCCTGCTCGGATTTAGTGTGTAGTATGAATCCGGGAACAAGCTGTAAGAGCATATTAATCTGATTTATTGTAATTAAAACTGATCAGATGGCTGTCAGTCAAACAAGTGTGCTAAATGGATGTCCAGTGGGTTAAATCTATAGGTTACCAGCCAAAGCTGTTGCTATAAAGTGATGAATTAGTGGTATGGTAAGTGGTGAGAGAGATGGTGTCAGTGTATGCAGGATGAGCAGTGAGGAAGGAACCACACGAATCTTACACGTGAAGACTTACTAGCATCACCAAGAACAAGGAAATAGATTTTGTGTACCATAAATGCTTAATTAAAAAATAAGATGAATGTTGCATTGTTAAAGAATTTCATTGCATGTTTTACTGTGTAAGATAGCGTATGTGACACATAAACGTATAATTTGATTGGAGTTTTTCAAAAAAGTGAAAAAACACGCTAACAAACTGGTTGAAAGATGAACTGAAATTTAGATAATTACGTTGATTGATCGAGAAGTGAGTGACAGACAATGATGCAAAGAGCGCTCACAGTCAATGGAAGAGGAAACGAGAGGACGAAGCTATGCTGTACGCGTGTGTTGACAGGAAGTGGCCCCTCTGTAAAGAAATGAGCAATCAGCAACTGATCAATAACACAGCAGAACATAACACTGGGAGGATTAATGTATGTAGAAGCACATGAGAGTGCAGGTCTGACGGGGAGAGCATCAATGGACTATCAGTACTGTTGCCATTGACAACACAACCATGGGAACACTGTCAACAAGTAGGCTTGATCTGAGCATGGAAATGGATATGCCATTTTGAAACTTCATATCCAAAATGATGACGAGAGGCCAGATAATAACCTGAATAAATGACAGCATTTCTTCAAGTTAACTGAGTCTGTTCAGACAGTGTGTGCTAAATGTCCTGACCTAAGTTGGATGTGTGTTCACAGTGCGTTTTTCTTTCCCAGTGTTTCTCTTTTATCATGCAAATCCTCGTCTCTTCTGTGCAGTTCACCTGTAACAGACCTGATCTATGAACTGAAGCTTATTTTGCTGTTGTACTCCATTGTAAGGAGCTCTGGATTACAGCGTCATCCAAATGGCTAAAATGTAAAATGTCAACATAAATATTTTAAAGTGCAATTGTGCACGAGGCAAAGCAGACAAAAACACACACACGAAGAGAGAGAAAGAGAGAGAGAGATGCAGAGAGAAGCACTTTGAAAACTGTTTTTTTTTCTCTCCCTCCATCTCTTTTCCCGGCACACGTTCAATTATTAACCGCCCTGACGACTCCGCCGGGATGGAGGCAGAGACAGACAGACAGAAGGCGGGGCAGAACAAGGAGATACTTTATCAAACATCCAGCTGTGACTCAAACTGACCTTGTGTCCATTCACCTGAGAGACGTTGTGAAGGGGACTGATTGATGGATGCCTTGGGCTTGAGTAGAAAACTAACTTTGTTGTTCCAAAATCTGGTACATATTTTTTTACAGTGTCAAAAGAAAGCTAAAATATTCGGAATGGCTTTAAACACTTGCAGAACACAGGGGGCCTGAACAAGAGGACATTTTGTGCTTTTCTTTATTGTCTCTCATATAAAATAACGAGCATGGGTGGATTATGAGACAGTTGGACACTTGGACAGATATGCAAAAGGCCCCACAACCTATTTTACATAGGAGCAAGATGAGACCGTTTCTAATTTTTTTTTAGCATCTCTTTGTTGACATTATGCATCTTTTTTTGTAATTTTCTGTTTCTTTGAGGTGATTTCGTAACTTCTTTCTTCATTGTTTTGTGTCTCTTTGTGGTCAGTTGAATTCCTTTCCTGGGCGGTGCATGTTACAGTGATTTTAGTGAATTTTTTTTTCTACTCTCAAGACAAGCTGACATCAGCCCGTGACAGATTTCTTCATATCATATGGGCTCCAGGAACATTACTGCAAGTGTTTACATTATGGAGCCTACACTGCTACATGTAGCTACATGCTAACATCAAGGTTGCAGAAGTTGTTAATTTCTCCCCAGTCTTATTCCTTATGGAACATATGTGGTTAGGATTTTGGTTTATGTGCCTTTGTTGGTGATTTTTCATAGTATAAAACTTTACTCCGTTACAGTAATTCCCCGACTGTAATGACAATACAGAGACAAGGGAGAAGACAAGACTATCTAGTCTTTGACCACGTGGGAGCAATAGGGTTAAACGCACACATAGTGTAACTGGAGCTGTGATGTTGGGGGGTTACAGCAAATGGAATTTTAAAAAAAGAAATGGTGTCCACTGCGGTGCTCTTTGGGTGCACTTGGCCTGACAGAAAGTTTAGATACAAATGCATGGTGACCTATATACAATAGAAAACCACGAAAAGCATTTATGGTCTTTATTGCAGACTTTTCAGCATTTATAACACAAAAATCTTTCACAACAAAATATTCCAACCCAAGTCCGACTGCTGACACCTCAGTCATCATGCTCTATGAAAGGTTGAAAGCTTTCGAGCCTTTCAGCAACTGCAGGCCAGATTTCACTGCGCATATGTTGTACCCCATTGATATGACGTGATACGACAAAGTGACTTCTCCTCTTTTAACCTCCTTGGCACAGATATGGAAAGCTCTGGAACGCTGACCAATCAGAGCAGAATGGGCTTTTTAGGAAGGAGCATTAAAGAGACAGGCGCTAAAACGAAGTGTCTCAGACAGAGGGTGAATACAGGTGTTCCAGCAAAGACAGTATGAAGACAGCATGTAAGCATGTTCTTGTAGAAACCCAAAATATAGGTTTGAACCTTAAAATGAGCACAAAAGGTCCCCTTTTAAGTAAGTTTTTTCCACTTTAACCATGCAAACCTGGGTTTGGAAATGTTATTTTGCCGACAGATCACATCAAACTGACAGCCTCCTCCTGCAGCCACGACACCTGATTGAGCCCGAAAGTCAGCGTTCCCTTGGTCCCATGGCAGCACTGTATATTGCACTAGATTAGATTGCATAAAGCTTTAATGAGCCCAGAGCTGAAAGCTGCTGGGTGGTTAAATTTATATTAGCGACAAGCCACGAGATCAAAGCTCTTCAATATGATTTGTGCAATAGAAACAAAAACGCATTAGATGGACAAATGAGATCTGATTGGACTGGATCAGATTATTTGCCTCATTAAAGGCTTAATTTTCAGAGAAACAGCGGCACAGCGAGAGAGACTAGGAATGATGGAAACATAGAGACTGAGCCGGTTCCCGTCGTCTCCTTCTGCCCGACAGGCAGCAGCAGCAGCAGCGTGTAGCTCTGTCAGCCTGCAGAGTTACAGCCACATGCATTTTTCATGGACCATACCTCCAGCCCTACTGTGTGTGGCTATATGAAATACTGTCTGGGAGCGCGTCAGAGGAGCAAAAATAGAGCCTTGTCTCTGTCCTGATACTTTGTCTTCAAACCGTTAGAGTGATGGAGCTCCTCCCTCGTTCATCTTGATTCACTGTTGATCCCTCGGGGTCGGCACAGTGGAGGTTTGAACTCAGGGTGTCCAGAGCTGCAATCGTTCTCTAATGGACAGTGTGTTTCTGGGTGCACACGGTTGGTTGCGTGCATGACTGCAGCTGTAAACAAAAGCTGAAGCTATATACCCACAGTGTTTTAAACAGTAAATTATGCATCGCTTGTGCTTATGAGGTAAGACTTCTGCCCTTTACTTTGGCTCAGTCAGCAACTCTGGTGCCATTTTGTATTTCAAAATCTGGAAAAGTAGTTTAAATACTTTTGTTGATGGTCTTTTCTTTACTGTATACAGTGAGCAGGTGTGACAAAGGTTTTCTCACCTGAGTATTTGCCAGCTTTGACGGCAGGAACTTTAAAGCCTTTGAAGAAATTCATGCACATTTTCCACCAATTTAACTCTGTTTCTGGATTCTTGGAACCTCTGTGCTATTTAGGGAGCAGCGTATATTCACCAGTGTTTGCAGAACCATTGTTAATAAAGGTTGCTTCACTAATGGAGGGCATTGCACAAGCCAGAAGTGAACATATTTAGAAGAGAGGGTGGAGCTATGGAGGAGCGAGGGCTGGATCTGGCACGTAGACTGTGCTGACGCCTCACAGACTGTCACTGGAAGTGGCCACGCTCTTAAATGTGAATAACTTTAAACCTTAATGAAATGTTAACAGGTGAGTTTTTGGCATGTCCATATTGCCTTTGTTTTTCAACCTTAGAGGTTGCTGCTTGCTTGCCACCAGTTTCGTGCAGAACCATTGTAATCAAAAATGCTCCATCAGTTGAAACTAAATGATGGCAGATCACATTTATTACCTGTGAGCTTTTTTTTCTGTCCAATATTTGTTTTTATCCAAATAACAAGCGTGGGCCAACTATTAATGATAAGAGGATGTAGAGGACAAGTTTCCATCCTCTCTCTCCAACCTATAAAATACAACATGCCCACTGATGTCATCACCGATCGCATCTCTGATTGGTTCTGAACCAATTTTTGGGGGGTCAAAATGTTCCCAACAATTCAAAATTAGGTGAGCAAACTGGAATAGACCTGTTTCGTGTCATTGGAAAAAGGATATCAGAGAGTTTTACCTATACTGAGTCACATTTTCTGCTCAACAAAAAGTAGTCCTGGTTTGTGTGAAATGGTGTTTTGTCAAGTGATAACTTTAGATTTCAGAGAGGGATCAAGTCTCGGTAAAAAGCTCTTTACTGTTTTTCTGAAGGACACTTCAACAATAGCTGCTACGGAGACAGATTAAACCGTTAACCCTGCTGTTATAGATCCACCGCTCTAACCTCGAGATGAATCTGGAAACAGATGGGGACAGTAAAAACCAAGAAACAGAAAGATGATTATGGATTTTTTTTTTTTTTTCTTGAAATCAGCAGTTCAGTGACCTCACATGTCAGCACAAGCAGCCAGTACATAACCGTTCACCGTTCTGTTACTCAAACTGGACTTTGTAAGTTTTATTTCATTTCATACTGGTACCTGAAGCAGCAAACCCCGACCACCCCTGTGCGTTGCTTTGATGCAGGGCTGTTTTCGAACTCAGCACCAGCTCATGTTCTAAAATCTCATGATTTTTTCTCACACTCCAGGTCACATGCTGTACAAAGCGACATCTGTCACACAGCTTTATTTGCTAGTGTCACTGGTGCACTAACCTCCCTGTCTCTCTTCCTCTCTCTCCCAGGCTTTCTTGTTTGAGGTCAAAGTTCAACAGTCATCATGGCCGACGAATCAGACATGCGCAATGAGCTGGCTGACCTGCAGACGCGCGCAGACCAGATAGCTGATGAGGTACAGTAGAACACACAAACACACCTGCATATTCATCCAGACACAAACACTGTTATCTGCTCTAATACTGAAAAGAAAGATTATACATCACATAATCTTTTTAGTAAGTATGAAATATTATGTTTTTTGTTCTGTGTGTGATCCTCATGTGTTACCTGCTGAAATGGCTGCCAGAGTTTTAAGTCTAACTTATAACTAGCATTTGTTTGATGTCTAGTTTGTAATTGTGCACCTTTGTCACTTTCATCATATTTAACAAAACCTATTCTTTTATTCTCAGGTATTGCTTGTTATATGCTCGTTGAATTGCACTTTATTTCATTGTTAATCACAGCAAGAAGTGTTGCATTTATCATAATATGGGACACATCATTATCAATACTTTAATGTATTTTCTACTCTGTTTTGGGTACCAGTCTTCAGTCGGATGAAGATACATGTGGTCACAGCTGGCTAAATTGAGATGGCCAGATGCAAACATTCTTGCCATAGAAAGTATTTTGTACACAGCCTGGGTCTTCAACAGGGGTTCTGGGACTCTGAGGTCCTCAGAATTACTGCAGGGGGGCAGCAAATTATTGACTTTTTTTTTTTTTCAGGAATTATAATATGTTATAAAATACTCATCATCATGAATCCACCATTTTGCCTTTTGTAACAACAACAACAACAACAACAACAACAACAACAACAACCTCCAGCCCTCAGTTCCATATGCATGGCACTTTTATACAATATATGTAACAGGGAGTCCCTGCTCTGTCTCTTACAGCGAAGGGATCTTAGCCTGAAAAACCTTGAAGACCCCTGATATACGCATAAACGTTAAGCATTTTTCATTGTCATTTGCCAGCCCAAATTTTACTTTTGAAATCCAAAAAAATGGTAGTAACCCAGCAGGTGCATAGCACAAATTTCTGGGCTGTATACATAAGCAATCTCTGTGGGCCCCCCACCTTTCCTCGATTAATCCATCTCTCTTTGATTCACTTTTTAAATTTTTTTTAACATAGTCAGTTTGCTTTCTTTTTTTTTGTCGTCTTTGGAACCCTGATTTTCCTTTTTTGGGGAGAGACATGACAATGTATGTTTGTGCTCTAGCAGCAAAGCAGTCACCCACTCACTCATCTTTAGTTGTGTTTATAGATAAATCTTAGTGCAGGGATGGGCTAAACCATTTTTTTGCCTTAAAGGAATGAGAGGGGCCTCAGAGAGCTTCCACTGGTATTTGTTTTCTACAGTTCAGTCTTTCAACCAATTAATTTAGGAAATTTACATTAGATATGACACTAATTACTTAGAAATACAAAGTGCAAAATAAACTAAACTTTTCATTCCAGGCTTTTGAGGGCACTCGTCGCATTTGGGGTGAGACTACAGTTAATCAGGACAATTTGGTCTATGGCGTGACAATAATGACCTGTTCTCATAAGGACACCACTGTATCTCCAAAGCCTGCAGGCTGACGGACGCAGCTGCTTTAATGTGACTCTCCCTTGTTTTAGCAATTTGTTCTTAAAGTCTCTTTCATCAAGACCCATGCTTTTTTTTGGGGGGGGGGGGCAGAACTTTGCCCTTTTTAATGAGTTTGGAGCAGCTCAGGAAGAGCAGATAATTCTGTGCAGCAGAATAATAGAGCAGCTCAAATGGCCTTATTAAACATTCATGAGGAGATAATGCAAGGCCAAGAGGCTCCATGGGTGTGATGGGAGGAAAGGAAGAGAGGAATAAGGAAGGCAGGGATGGATGGAGATAATACAAGAGTGAGGATTAGGAGTGAAAAAATGTTTGGTTTAAGAAATGAATGAGAGTTGGAGGGATCCTGTGGAGGGTGGAAAGTTGGCAAACAAAAGGTAGAAATCAGATAATTAATCCTGGGATGAGAGGAAAGGAGAGCAGAGGAATAATCAAGGCTAATTATATGACTGAGTATCCAATTTGTCTGTTGTCTGTCTAAACTTTTGAATATAAGCGGCCTTTTCTTCTCCTTTTTCTCCTTCCAAATGTGTTTTGTAAACCCTCAATATTAACACACTTAGATGTATTTATGATGCTTGGCTGTGGTGATGTTCCTGAATGTCTGTACTTGCCCTCTTGTGCACTCTCAGATAATTATTTGCCCCCTCTTTCTGTCCCTGCAGTCTCTGGAGAGCACTCGGCGTATGCTGGCTCTGGTTGAGGAGGTGAGTGTAATGATGACACACATCACACGAACAGTCACAACAGAGAGGGAACAGGCCTGGGTTTGTGTCTCATACTAAGTTACAAAGATAGAGCATATACACCGATCAGCCAAAACATTAAAACTACTGACAGGTGAGGTCAATAACATTGATCATCTCATTGCAATACAATGTTCTGCTGGGAAATTGTAAGTCCTAGCATTCATGTGGATGTCACCTGACATGCACCTACATTAAAAGCTGGAGATGTACTTGCTGTTTGACCTTGTGTTCGGGTGCGCGTTAGACTGGGTCATGAGCGTTTTTGTATGTGTACTTAACCATAGGTGACGTGTTACTGGAGGATACCTCTAGCAGGCACACAAGAGAGTTCAGGCTGTATGCAACTACTGGATATGTGAGATGTAAACAACAGACATGGTGACACTGGAGGAGGATATTATTATGTTAATGCTGAGGTCAACAATGTTGGTGGTACATAAAGCCTCTATGTCAAGCCTGCTGGGACAATGGGGAGTATGTGTCTCTCACATCTGCTCTGCCTCTACACTGCCCCTGCTGTTTATATGCATACTGCATCTCGCGTCCGCGTCACGTTAATTTTTGAAGACGGCAAAGCTGATGTGCCAAACCGACGCAGGGTACACGTAGTTAACAGCAAGTATGTCTCTGGCATAAGGCCATGTACACAGCCTCATGGCAACGGCACTCCCCTATGCCCGACCACAACCTGCAGCACTCAAAGGATATGCCAGGAATGCTCTTTTGCCAGACACCACAGGACACCCACAGAGGCCCAGTGTCCATGCCTCGACTGTCAGAGCCAAGTCCGATCCAAGCAGTCCCCACCGTGGATCAGGGATACTCTAGAGGACTGCACGTCCCACCGATACTCGATAAGATTAGGATATGGAAAATTTGGTGGCCAGGTTGATGCCTTAAGCTCTTTGTCACATTCCTCAGGCCATTCCCCAGCAGTTTTTGCCATCATGCAGCACTGCCTTTAATTGGGATACTTGGTCTCTAACGGTGTTTGGGTAGGTGGTGCGTGTAAAAAGGTATCCACATGAATAGCAGTATTCCCAGCAGAACATTGCATTATAACAAGATGATCAATATCATTAATTTTACCTGTCAGGGGTTTTAATGTTTTGGCTGATTGGTATAGGTTGGCTGTATAGGATACAAGGGAATTTTTTCTCAGTACATTGTTCAGTTTTTCACCTTGTAGATGAAACCAAAAAGGCACCAGAGTTTCACTTGGATACATCTGGTTACACAACTCATGGACCACTTATTTCACACTCGGTATATTAAACTTTCAATCTGCATCTCTAACTTCAACACAGGGACAGACTCAGCTGATTCAGGGCCATTACTCTGCTCATATCGTCAGCTAAATATAGGTTTGAATGAAATATTTGGTGTTTAATTAGCTGGGAATCATTTGTAGAAGTAAATGGTCTGTTGGTGTCTGTATTGGGAGAAAAACTGTAGGAAAATGATGAAGAGTTTATGTGAGGACCTCACTGCATGTGCTGCTATCCTATAGGCTGTTGGTTTGAAAACATGAAGAAAGGCAGCTCTTTATGTCTTTTGCCTTTAGAATCAGTCTTTGTAATAAGTATTTCCAAGCTGATTTTGATTTTGCTGACGTTACATTGCCATGAGCTTCTGTCAGGCCTCTAGTTCCTGCTGCTGGCCTCAGAGACATGGCCTGGCTCCAACCCCTGGACCAGCCACCATGTCTAAACGAGACAAAGCCGTGAGGGACAGAATGAGACCTGAGGCTGACCTAAACAGTGGCCTGCTCGGCAGACAAGCCTTTTCACTGGGAGTAGCTGAGTATTTGCCCTTTTGAAGATAATGCCAGAGGATTGCCATTTGTTCATTTCAACTGTTAGTCTCTGGTTTGAGGATGTCATGTGGTTTGTTAGTACAGTGTGTCTCCTTGCCGTGCTCCCATATGCGAGTTCTTGAGCTGAAATGAACAAAAGACACAAACAGCGACTGTGTCATGTTTTGGCTTCGCTTTACCTCTCACGCTGACAACATGTTCTTTATCCTTCTCACTTCGCATCCCCCCTGAGAAATAGGCTCAATGTAGACTGCAACATGGCAAGATGGCATGGATTATAGATGAGACTCAACATGACTTTTCATACAATACAGTCAATATTATCATTAATATTATTATTAGTAGTAGTAGTATTTATTGCAGAATAGCAACACAATAACAAAACAGAGAGATTGTAATGCCTCTGTGTTCTTAGAAATGAGAAGAGAGAACGTCTTATGGTTGCCATTAAAAATTTCACCAACCATCAGTGTTACCAAAATGAAAACAATGTCTAAAAGTGATTTCGTTGGTGACCGTACGGTGCACCTTTCCTTCCAGTAACTTGTGAGCACGTGCTAATACATCCTGTGTTAAAAGGGCTTATGGTGAAGCTTACACTAATTGAATAAGTGGAAAGCAGTCAGAGCAGTGATCACCCGCCTTGAGATCTGTACGCCAATACCTGCTTGTTTAGGCCTGCCCAGATCTGACAGTGTACAGAAAATATTAAAGGTCGGCCATGACATTTACTTTAAGCTGTCCTGAGCTTCCTTTTTGAAGTTGAGGTGATACGCTGATTATTACCACCAATTATTATCATACATGACTAAAGGAATTCATGTAACTTACACAAACAAACAAACAAACCACATGACTTTTTTTACAGCTTTATCTTGAAGAAACTGAGGGCAGCTTTTTGACGTTAATTTGGCAGCTCGTACCAAGGCTTAAACAGAAACGAATTACTCCTTTTAGTCAATAAATTCAGCCATTTTCTTATTTGCTTTGCAGAAGTTCTTTGTGCCCTTTTGTTGCTTCCAATGTTGTTTTTCATTCTGGAAAATGCTTCGTCTTTATGATGTTTGCCTGAACAACTTCAGCATATTTTCTCTCTTCAGTGTAAAGTGGGTGATAATGTCCAGCATTTTAGCTAGTTTTAATATTAATGATAACTAATTTTATTAATAACCATTGGATCAATGTGAGTAAAAAAATAACCTTGCTGTAAATGAGGGTTGTAAGAAATTACAGAGGAGCTTAAAGTGATATTATATTAATGCTGATAATGCATATGATCAAACCCTGTGGCAATCTCAGTTTTTTGTTGTTGGTAGCACAGTAAAACCTTAAAAAAAATATTAAGATCAATGACAAAACTACACTTTATCTGTTTTTCTGTTGGGAAAAAAATATCTATCTTGAGTGCTACGCAAGGATGATTCGACATCCATTCCTGAAATAATTGTATTTAAATTATAAGAAACTTATTTGGCAGAAAGTAAAAGATGGGTAAAATGACCTTGTAGAATAAATCTAACCTTTTGCTCTTTCAGGCTTCTCTCCTCGCCTCGAACTTTTCTTTTACATGATCCTTTAAGGATCATCCACACAGGGCAGCTCTAACTCTTCCTGTCTTTACTCTGTGTTTGTTATAATCTCTGTGACTCAGAAATTAAAGCTTCTTTCACTCTTGTGCCCAGTAAGTCGCTCTGGTTGAACTCACCCGCCTAATACCTAAAATGTAATTGTAAAATCTGTGCAGAACCTGTATCATACTATCATTATGCATGGATTTCATTTGAAATGCATGAACTTACATTAGAGAGCAACACGGGGAAATCAATTTATGTGAAATGCAAATTAATCTGAGAAGACTCACATAACAAATAATAAAGGGAGGATTATACCGGCACTGTCGCTGTAGTGTTTAAATGATGCAATTTATAGTACAGGTTTTTTTTTTTATTTAAAAAACTATCTAAAAAATCTAAAAAACTAATTCACTATCCACTGGCTCCAAAAGCCATAAAACACTTAAGGACATTCTTTTCCTGAAAATGAGTGTATTTTTTTTTTTTATCCCTGTAACATCCATAAACAAGACTGTTTCACAATGTCAGTTAGTGGTCAGATCATAAAAACACTCACAGTGAGTGATGCAATGTGTCCTTGTCTCATGCAGATTTGACCAATAAATCATTGTCTGTACCAGGGTGTAACATGACCTTTATTTTGTAGCCGGAGCCAGCAGACAGTTAGCTTCGCTTAGCACAAAAATTGTAAACAAGGAGATACAGATAGCATGCCTCTGTACAACAATCCTCAGACCAGCACCTCTAAAGCTCACTAATTAACATATTATAAGTTGTTTGTCAACCTGATGTCACTCCAAACTCATCACATATCGACACTTGGCGGGTGGTCCATCAGTCTCAGACAGCGATGCACAGAGTCACCCTCTGTGGCAGTATGAAATGACCTGGGCGACGTCATTTGTTGACACTCCAGGCAACTGGCATAGCATAAAGAGCATGAAAGTATGCATGTGCTTTTTGTTACTTCTGTTTGTTTTTTTTTTAAACACAATTCAAGGTACAAGGTAGATTTATTAGTCATTTTATAAATATAGTTTAAAAAATGAAATTAAACCTTGTCCTCGATCCTGCTACATCTTTGGAGTTTAAGGATGAGCTGATTAAGATCACCAGCTACTGTGAAAACTCCATCCAGTTGCTTGGGCATGTTGCTGCATCTTAAACAAACATAACCAAGATTTTAGTTTTTCCCAAAAACTTAAGGAAGTAAACCTAAAAACTATTTTTATAACCTATTTTTTTTTTAAGTTTATTTTATTAAAGACTGTATGTATTTAACAATCTCAAACAGTGTATTTACTGTGAAAAAGAACATTAAAAAAAAAAGAGACAATGCATGTAACAAGCAACTTCACAACTTAACTTGACACGTCAGTGCTGAGAGTCCAAAACTGATGGAAAAAGGTACCTTGCATATCATATTTTGAAGTTGACAGGCCACTAACCATGTGTTGATGTTTCACGAGTTGAGAATGTTTTTTGGTTTTTTTAAGTGTGATAACAGAACAGAGTCAGGCTAGCTGTTTCCCCCAGTTTCCAGATTTTATAAGTTAAGGTGCCCAGCAGCAGTGCTAGCATGGTGTAGTGAACATCTCAGCAGACTCTAAGCAAGACAGTAAAATAAGTGTATTTTCCAAAATGTAAAACTGTTTCTTTACGTATTTGCAACACATTAAAGCGTTATTAATTGATTGACTATTTACATTTTCAATAAAAACAGTGAAAGTAGTTCAGTTGCAGAATCTTAGATGAGCAGCATAAATCTCATGCATGTACATTGTCTGAAGTATATCAGCAATGGAGAGATAGAGTGTAATGAATGAACTCTGAAGTGCAGCACATTTTTCTGAAAGGGTTTTATCAAGCCAGATCCAGAGATATTGAAGTACATATAAAAACCGTTATCTTCACACCAGGCAGGGAACAGAATGAGAAACTATGGCTCAAAATGAAATGTGGAGAAAGTGGGTGAGGGAGATAGGATGGAAAAAAAAAAGTAAGATAGAGTTGAACATCAGAAGGAGAGATGAGATGAGGAGAGTGTGAAAGATAAACGGAGAGGTAGACTGGAGTCTGTGAAGGACATCATGTCCAAACGCAATGCCTCTGTGGACATCTGATTTGATGAGCAGCGTCAGGCCTGAAGTCAGAGAATACATTACACAAGATGGATGTGATGTTACAATCATGCAGGCTCTTATATGACTAGAAACCACTACGCTGTGGCGTTGATGAGGAAAATATTGACCCAAGTCATTTTATTCACGCTTGTAATCTTGTTTTTCTTTAAAGACAGAAAGAGAATCATATAGTAATATGGATTTGGGTTTAAAGAGTAATCTTTCTCAGGCAGTTTCTCAACCATTATAGTAGAAAAGAAAATATTTGAAAGTCCAGTGCAAAGGATTTATGGGCATCTATTGGCAGAAATGATATATAATATTTACAGTATAGCTATGTTTTTCTTTAGTGTATAGTTCCCTTAGAATGAGATGCTCATACTGTATATATAAATGGAGCAGGTCCTCCTCCACTGAGTTGTTTCTACAGCAGCCCAGAGCCAACCAATTCAACACCGACTCTAGTTTGGACCTTTTGCATTTTTCTTTTCTTTCTCTTTTTTTTTATTGTGTCAGCCACCATAGTTCTCCTTGGCACACGGAAGGAGTTTCAGTTCTGCAACCTCTCTGCTAGATGCCACTAAATCCCACACACCTTTAAAAGACAAGAAGACTTTTTATGATGGATACTTTGCCCATGATAGGGCTAGGGGTGGTCACCTGACCATTTCCTACTTCACAATCAATATAAGGATTTCTTTTGTACATTAAATGCAAATAAGGTGCATAAGAGTGCATAGAGAGCATCAAAATAGAGCTTGTTAATAATAATAATAATAATAATAATAATAATGATAATAATGATAATGATAATAAAAATAACAACAACAACAACAACAACAACAACAACAATAATAATAATAATAATAATAATAATAATAATAATAATAATAATAATAATAATAATAATAAGTGCCAGTGTGGGCTGCTGCAATGGATTTGCCTCTTGGCAAAGATGAGTGTAGACAGCAGATGTCAGAGGTTGAAAACAGGAGATCCATATATTATATATACTGATAAATATTAGTAATGCTTGTTTGATAACTGGCTGTTGGCCTCCTGTCGGTTTGCAAAAAAAGAGGCCTCTGGGTAAAGGAAGTTGAGGGTCACTACTGCAGTTCAAAGGCAAAATGGTTTACAGCAATATTTTGACTTTTTGGGAAACGCGCTTACTTGCTAACCAGCTGCTTGCTGTAGTCATATATTTACTGAATAGATACAGAAGTGGTATCGATCTTCTCATCTGTTTCTCGGCAAGAAGGTGAATTCGTGCATTTCTCAAAATGTCAAACCATTTTTGACATTTCCAGCTAATTAAAGCCAATGAAGTTAATTATCCTTAAGCTCATGAAAACTTAATGAATCTCCAGTGCATAACATGCATGAATGTTTGTGTTTGTTCAAAATATGTGTGTTGACAATGTGCTATTCACCCTAAAATGCTCAAACTGCTTTATGAAAGATTTCTATAGAGTCTCCAGGAATTGCCTAATGTACATGGACAACCTTAATCAATCAACAGATCAGCCGATTGATGTTATTCCCAAATGTAAGGCTCCAGTAGATCTGTGTTTATCAGATATCACCTCAGGTGGCTGGCTGACCAAAGTCAGGGCAGCTGCAGTCGTCTCCACAGTGAATGAATTAGAATAGATTCCAGCAGACAACAGAGTGGATATCTCAATGAAAAATCAATGCCGGGCTACACAACGACTCCATCTTAATGTTAACAGATCTCTTGTTTTCTTTGTCCTCCTATTTTTTCTTGCAATATTCTGTATATTTTCTCTCCCTAAATATGTATGTTTTTCATCTGTTTCCTGGTGGTTTTGCCTTTTATTTTTCTTGTCATTTATAAAGAGAAAAGTGGAAATGATGGGTTTACTTTAAAGGTTGTAACTGATACAATTTCTGTCTTTTAGTAAAGCCTTTAATACACATCACTGTTATACACAGATTTGGGGGCAGAACATTAAGAAAAAAACAGAATGATAGCATTATTTCCTACCATATTAGTCATCACATGTGCTTTAAAGTAATTTCAAAGAGGACTGCTTTATACCAGCACTGCTGCTAAGCACAGAAATGAGGAACAAAGAAAGAAAGAAAAATGGGTTTAAAATATTAATATCTTTTAATCTCTTAAAAGGTCTTCACCATCTTCTATGTTCATTTCCTGTGTAGACCATTATTTTGGGAGAAACTGCTTTAAAAAAAATGTATAAAAATCTGTTAACAAAAAAAACTGATGGTGTGTGTGCATGTGTGTGTGCATCTAACAAGCCATACAGAAAGATGTGATGTCATCCCTCAGACTGTGCCAGTTGGCGCGGTCAGATATCCTGTCCTGTAGTTCAGGAGCGTCGCCTGCCCTTGCATGTCTGTGGTTTCCTGTGATTCCTGGTGTGTAAACAACACATTCTTCGGCTGGGTTTAAAGACGTTTATCTGTAAACATTAGCTCGAAATTTCTGTGCTGAGGATTATTTAATCATGATTAATTTGTCTGCAGAGCTTGTTTAAAACACTTCTTTTCTCTTTCTAAACTGATGTTTCCGGGGACAAAATTGATTAACAATGATTTAACTCCACACTGATTGTCACTGGCAGACCTCTATCGCAGTCGCTTTGATTGATACTAATATCAGTGACATGTCTCACTGGCCTCCAGCGCTGGTCTCTATCTATCACTGCTCCAAGAAGGTCAGAGCACACTTTGATCCAAAATAGCTGATGCATGAACTGAGCGGCCTTTGGTTTGTAATATCTGTCAGAGGAAGCCTCGGGCTCATGGAGAGCACAAAGCTGTTGTTTTGTTTTATGCACAGCGGTTAATGTGGTTATTGTGTTGCTCCCTGACGTGTTAGTATGTGACGAAGCCCAGGCTATGCATGTACGGAGAAATAACAGCGTGCATGAATGTTCATGTTATCAGAATGTTCAGAATAATCAGAATGTTACACTGCTGGAGCTTTGTCAACAAATCTTTGGTACCAGCCCAGTGAACATAACAAATATAGCACATGCCATTTGGTGGAAGAGTTTATCACGGGAGTCTGTGCAGGGACTTGCTTGAATAAATATGTGCCTTCTTGAGAATTTCTCGAGAGGTTTCTTTAATCTTCTACAAGGTTTCTAGAGGTTTGGAATTTTGTTTCATGGTTGATCGATGTAAATATGCACATGATTATAAAAACAGAGCTGTTTGTACTTATAGCTACAAAAAGCAATGCGCAGTCATTTCTATATAACCCGAATAATCATGAGCCGGGAGGCTGTGATCATGTGACCTGTGTGCCAGAGGGTGTCCTCCCTCATATGGCAGGAGTGAAGTAACTTCACGTAATATTGCAAAGTCCACGTTCGGAGGCGTTCAGTGTGGTCGAGCGGTCAAACAAACACAGGACTTTCTGGGGTTTGAGACCCATGTGAGACCCAAAGTTGACATAGAGCTGTTATTAAGTACATAATGTGATGATGCCCATCCATGATTCTTAATTTCTTCAAATTTCAAAAACACCCACTTGGACTGGATGAACTGGTTAGATTTTGGTGGTCAAAGGTCACTGTAACATGTTTTTGGCTTTAACCCAAGAATTAAATGCGCTAATTATGACCAAATTTCACGCAAATGTGTAAAAACATGATGAAGTGATGACATTTTTGTATGCAAAAGGTCAATGATTAACTTCACTGTAACATCATAATATTTTGCAAAAACACTTCACAGGCCATTATTCAACATCATAAGACAGTAACAGAGGTGGAGACGTTTGGTCAGACACTGAATAGGTGACACTAATTATGGGTGTCCACCTTGATACTGTGCTGATTGTATAAATCTTCTGTGCTGCTGGGTTGGAGATGTGTGTGAAGCATCCATTATTTAAAATATGTTGCTTCTTTGCAGAAATATCCATAGTTAAAGCACTGTCAGCAGTAATGGCTCATATGAGTATGGACAGACATGAGCGTGACGTGTAACTGCAGCTTGACTGGTTTGCGAATGCATACAACCGCGAGGCGACTGTTCTAGTTTGATGTTATGTTTCTTTGATTTTCATAAATTCAGTTATTGTGAGCAAATGAAACTCCTAATATAGGTTACTTTAGGACACTAGAGTGGCATACTCTACTGAATGTTGCCATCTCTATCTCAAAGACATTTTTTGTAATAAGATTCTCATTATGAGCAGGGTTTATTTCCATGACTTTGCTCTATTCTTGGCCCCAACACTGTGTAATAAATGAAATCATCCCACTGCTTTGTTGACTGATGATGGTTAGCTGTTTTAGTTTAAAGGAATAGTTTGAGATTTTGGAAAAAAATAAAATCACAGACCAGTACCTTTAAAGATTTTAATCATTTAATTATTTTTTTAAACTTAGAAAAAAAAAAGCCAGAAAACGGCAAGTTCCCATTTTACATTTTAGCTTTAAAGGTGGATTTAATTCCCTTTGAAGTCATGCTAGCTGATCCTCCTGTTTCCAGTCTTTATGTTAACCTAAGCTATTGTTTTCCTGGCTCTAGCATCAAAATGTAGCACACTCAGACATGGGAGTGGTATCAATATCCAGTCCAACTTTTGGCAAGAAAGCAAAGTTAATTTCCCAAAATGTCAAAAATATTCCTTTAAAGTCAAAGTTTCAGCTGTGCCAGATGAGATCCGCCACCATCAAAAAAGTGATTTCAAATTGTAATTTGACCCGCCTCTGCTTTCCTCTGCTTTGTTGTTGACCTTCATTGATCTGTCACATTTATTCCTCTTTTTCCAACTTTCTTTTTTTCCCCATGTCTCTCTCTGTCTGTCTGTTAGAGTAAAGATGCCGGCATCAGGACTCTGGTCATGTTGGATGAGCAAGGAGGTAAGTTGATAGGGAGAGATCACTAAACACTCTCTTAACATCTGTCTGCACTTTTTAATCTGCTCCACTACCAATTCTCTCTTGCTGCTATTTTATGCTGTATAACGGAGGAGCTGTCATCAGCAGCACGTCCAGTATAACGCTGCACAGACCCAGTCAAATTTACAACAAAGGGGAAAATGACTTTTATGGTTCTTTAATTACTAAAGCAGAACATCTATATATTTGTAAACTTCTGCAAAGTCTTTTAAAGCAGCCTCAGCTGCAGTCTGAGCTAATGGGGCTAAAATGATTATTCTGGATGTGACTGTTGAGCTGCAGCAGCCTTCTGCTTTGCCTCCCTATTACGACACTTATATGCTGACTTGTCAGGCAAATGCCTCCCTTGTGGCTTCACATCAGTGAGTTTAGGATATTTCTCTCATATGATATCAGTCTAATGTGATGGCCTGTATAAACATTCCCAAACTGCTTTGATATCAAGCCAAGCCGAACTGGTATACCCAATTTTACTACTAAATCTCATGGCACTTGACTCGGCAGCTGCACCTGAGTGGAACATAATGACACTATATCCTAACAGCAAATGAGCGCCCAACTCTAACAATGCATCATGTAACATCAGAGCTCTCTGTCCATAATGAATCCCTTAAATATGCAGTTCTGTTATGTCATGTAAACAAAGCACATAAATAGCTGCTGTGTGCTGGAGATCAGACCGGAGACGTAAGCACTTAAAGGATGGGTGAGTAGTCGACCTGCTGTCTTCCAACATTTGTACTTTTTAATCAGTGCAAAAAAGTGCAAAAAAACCAACAGCAAGTAGCCTAACTAGTTTTTAACTTCCTGGCAATCTCCCTTCAGCCAGCTGACACCTTATTTTGTTTTTTGGTTTTTTTTCAGTAAAGTACCAAAGTATCTGCGAATTCCTCATTTTAATTTGATGAATCAGCTGTTCCTTGTCCATTGCGGTGCCTCCAAAGCAAGTGACAAAAATACAAAGCAACAGGGCATCCAACAAAAGTTAAGCTTTTGTCGGCTTCAAATCCAAATTGTTGCTATACTTGTGCAGATTAACTCTGCTGTGTCTCTGCGTCACCCACAAAACACATGAACTTTTCAGTAAACAATAACATGCAACGCTCATCTTTCTCCCACCTCTGCAGAAATTTGATCTCCTTCATGTTGCTGTTGTTGGCAGTAAATTGCGCCCGGCCTGTCAGACACCAGTTGGCTTCTTCGGTCCGTTTATAAACAAACATCACATTCTTTTTAACACAGTCAGATTGCTTATTACTGATGCAATATGAGTTGGCTTCAGCATTGTGATGCCGTCAGCACAGATTGCTGATATTTTGTACTTTGATACTTTGGATACGTTGTAATTTGTCAGAATGTGTCATCATCAACAGTTGCTGTTTTAGCTACATAAAATCAAACTGGTTTAAGCCAGACTGGACCAACAAAAGTAGACATAGCAGTTCATAAAGCACTCACACCAGGATCGTCAGTTTAACCTACACTGACCTTTACTACCAGTTTACCACAAAAATAGAAGAGGGCCATGCACGACAAAAATCTGAATTCATCAGTAAACAAAAATTTACTCAGTAAAAAGTTCCCTTGCTTATCCTTTGTGCTACGATTTGCAGTTTTGCAGCCACAGATCAACCTCTAATAAGCATGCAAACTCTTATCTTTAACTACCTAGCTCTGTTTTTATTTTAACAATGGCTAGTTCAACTCCATGATAATGAATTATTCCATTAAGTCCAAATAACAAACTGACTACTAATTAAAAAGAACTTTATAGATGCCCATTGCTCTCTCTCTTTCATACTGGCAAACCTGCTAATGACTAAAGAAATAAGAAGCATGCTCAAAAATGAAAAAAAAAAAGTCTCTTTCCCACTTTTGCAATAGGCCTTACTCTGTAGCACAGTGGATATGTCCCTGAAAAAACAGACCAGTGCTAATTCAAAATGTATTCAACAACTTATATAACTGGCTCATTTACGTCAAACTAAATTAATTATAAAATCAAGCATTCTTGAAATATTTAACGGACTCTCAGGACTGCCAAAACAGCAAAGCAAAAGGAGGGTCAGAGGGCTCATACAACACTGTAAGAATACTACAGTGTCTGCTGATGAACAGCAAACTACATGATATTAAATCAGACTTTTTTTGTAATGTTTTCTGCCTCACAGAATACATTAGTAACTGTTTGAAATCAGTGCAAAAAAAACAGTAACCTGACCCAGGTCCGCTGCTTCCATGCCCCACCATAAAATCCACTATTGGCTTGTGCTTCGCTCCATGCGTGAAAGAGCAGCCTAATTGGCCTGTCAAAGGAACAGATAGCCTGTTTCCTCTCCCCCTCTCTCTCTCTCTCTCTCTCTCTCTCTCTCTCTCTCTCTCTCCCTCTCTCCCCTCCTGTCTTCCTCCGTCCAGAGTCACGGCTGCGTCAGTGCACGGCTCACTGCTGTTAGCGCAGGACGGCAATCAATTCACAGATTTAAATTACCTCTGCCTCTCAGCAAATGTCCTCTTAACCTGATCCCCCATCTGTCTCTTTCTGTCTTTCTCTCCGTCTTTTCTCCATCTCATGCTCCCTCTCTTCTTTCTCCTCACTTTTCTCTCCTGACCTCTATACCTTTTCTGGAGATAACTTTGATTACAATAATGATGAAGCTCTGTTTTTTTTTAATTTGTTCTATCTGTTCTTCTCCGTTTGCAAGGACAACTACACATGCCTGTACAGCTGGCAGCTCTGACATAATTGCCATTTTATTTGCATCAAGCATTTCCTCTTATATTGCTATGAAAGGCTTATAAGTAATAGCTTTCCACGCCTGTGGTAATTAATACTGTCTTGTTGAGCAGGGTGTAACTAATCCCTCTGCCCCTTTACACACAAACAGTCTCTCACACGCATTTTCGCATGCAGGTCATACATAGGAGGACATTTTTCATTTCCTATAGTGATGTATTACCTATGGCGGAGGTCTCACTGCAGCTAATGAGTCCCTCCCTGCTCTGCTGTTACATGCATGTTGACCTGAATTACGCCTCGGTCTGCGCTGATGGATTGCAGCTCTGCCTCAGTGAGTTCCCGCCAGGAGCATTTTAGCTCCGAGAGCAAACCATTGCTAGATTGTAGCTGCACGCATTTTTTAATTGCCTTAAACTGGCAACTGGAGATCACAGTTTTTACATAATTTATCACTTCATTAGTGACTCTCTGTTTTTTCTGTTACTCTTGGATCTGTGTTCCATACTTACTGTACAGCCAAAGGAAAAAAAACCCACCAGTTAAAGACACACATTAAAGGAAAAACTCTGGATATTTTCCAGGCACTGAGTTGCACACATCGCTTTTTATTTGCCTTCATCTTCATCTCATGAGACTGTGAGTGAAGTGAATGTAAGAGATGGAGCATATAGTGTAAGAGTTAGTCTCACAGAACATGGAGAGTCGGGTTGTTCTTTATTTAAACCTGCCAGGAGATGCAAAGGATGAAGTTTGAATCCAGAATAATACAAGTGTATTCACAGTAATTGCACAGAAATTTAGCACAATTTTGCCACTTTTTAAACTTTATTTTCCTGATGCTCTCTTTACTTGTTTTTTTAAACTTATGTTTCTAAAGTCTGAGCACCCCCAGAGATTAGCGGTTAGAAACAGAACTGTTGCCTAAAGCCAATAGATTTGCGAAATGAGAGGCTGGTTCCAGAAGTGTTTCTCCCCACTGTATTCCCATTTCACATCTTTATTCTACAGCCCATTCGCCAGAATAAATGTTGGCATTGCTCATGTCATCAAACCATGGATATTCAACATTTGTACGTTTCATATGTAGTGGATACATTGAGGCTTAATGCTTCAAGAACGCCAATCTGCAAGGGTTAGGAAGCAACATGTTTTGGCTTAAAATACCCAATTTTGTTGCCACAGCGACAATTAGAAATGCCCTGATGTCTTGTTAAAAAACACCTGTTTTTTGTTCATGTCAGAAAAGCAAAGTTTTGTTGTTGCGTTGATTACATATCCGTGGTTTGCAGAGACATACAGTGCAAACATTTTCTTTGGGTGATTGGGTTATATTTAAACAATATCCTCAAAGTTAATTCATGTAGAAGCAAAGGACTCTAATAATGTAACAATCCTTTAGGTTTATTTTGTGGCCACCAGTTTTAATTATTTCAACTTGTGTGGAATCATTTTTAGTCTATCATTTTGGCCCAGTGGATGGCTCAAAATACTACACTGTAAGGATCCTCAGCCACTGTTGCCATGGAGAAGAAGGTTGTCAGAGGCCCAAATAGAAAATATTCAAAAGCTTCATCGGTGAAGTTGAGAACAAAACACAGTGCTATATTGCAGAATTCAATTCAAATTGACCCAGAAGAGTTGATTTAAGCAGCAGTTTGTGTTTTTAGTCTCCTCAACACCATAATCTTTAGTTTTCTCCACATTTAGTGAAAGCAAGATCCTTCATTCCATAGATTTTTAACACTTATCTTCCTTTTACATTGTATACAAACTGAATATGAAGACAAATTTAAAGATGAAACATGATGTAGATCTGATAGGCCTTTTTCACAACAGACAATTTTTTATATTTTTTTTATTCTTTGCCCATATGGGCCAGCAACAATAACCATGATGGCAACATTTCAAAACGTTCAATTTCCACAACAGAAAACTCTTATTTTGTTGGATTCAGTGTTCTCTGTCAAGTTGCCTTGCATTTTGTAAAAATCTAGCAAATTCAAAAAACGCACAGATATAAATAATAAGCTGATTTTGTTTCAGGGTAATGATTTTGTGCCACACTAGACGGGTTTCCATTACAGATCTGCACAAAAATTAGGCAATATTATTAAAATGTTGATGAAACACAATGAGTGTGTTATACAACCTCTCGTGTGATGTTATGGGACTTCTCCTCTGGCGATAACATTCAAAGAAGCATGGCGATGGAAAACATTAGCAGGTTTATTTCTATTGCAGCTACCAAACAAGTCATTTTTTCCAATCGAAGACAACGCAGGCATGTTATGTGAGCGATAAAGGAAAGGCGAGCCCCTTATATGTGGGAGAGGCCTCGTATGAGGGATTTCTGGGAGGTGATAGTCCACCATTTCACAGAGGAATTGTGGATTCAGAACTTCCAGATGATCTGCTCAACTTTTGAGGAGTTATGTGATGCAATAACACCCATTGTAGCGCCTGCTGCATCGAGGGAGACAGTTCCTACTGACCAGTGCACTGCCATGGCATCGTGAGACCTATAAAAGCCACAAAAGCGTTTCCTTTGAAGTTTTGTGGAAAAAAAAAATCCAAATCACCGGAAATACCACCTCATGTGACCGTAAAAATTTTTTTGCAATAAATGGTATGACTTACTGGAACATTTTAGCAAAACAGAGCCATCATTAATGATATTAGTAACATCTGAACTTAGTACCATACAACAAATAACAATGTCTGCTGGGAAAAAAAGCTTGTTGTACTGATTCCTTGTTGATTTGAATGATCTTACTTTCTAATTGGTTAAACCTGTGACTGATTGAGACTATGGAGAGGAGAGGAGACGAGGCGCCTACACAATAATCCTCAGACGGAGGGCAGGAGGCAGGTTGTTAAGTCTGGCCCGGCTGCCCGAAGCTGAGGAGATAAACAATGCCTCTCTCTCACGTTCCTCCTCCACTCAATCCCTCACTTTGCCAGGGATTACTGCTGGAGGCCATTTAGTTGCCATCTACTGTCTACCTCTACCATACAGTTAGCTGAAAATGTATCTTAATCCTTTCAACTAATCCTCTCTCCCTAGCTTTTAAGATTTGTTTCTTTCTTTTTGAAAAGTTTGTTATATTTAGTGTAAACTGCTCTGGCTTCAGAGAGAGTAACATAAGGGAAAAAGAGGGGATGGGAATGGGACACAACAGGGATATTTGGAGTTGGCTCAAACTCTTATAAAATGGGATGATAGAAGTGATAGTTTAGCCATCGCAGGTCAGATGTTGCTGTAATGTTAGATTTTGGGAGTGGCAATCTGTACAGCTATCAGGGTTAAATAAATTATTTGACCCTTGACCCTGATAGCAGAGGGCTGTACAACTTAAACAAGGGTCCATGACATGATGATATATTTTAACTTTTGGAAAAAAAACAAGCAAACGTGGAGACTAAATTAATCTGCTTCACTTAAGTAATGCTAGAGGTGTGGACTTGAGGCACATGTCTTGGACTCGAGTCAGATTCGACTCACATTTGATGACTTAAGACTCGTCTTAACAGAATCAAAAGAAACAGCGACTCCTGTCGTCACTTGGACTTAAGGCCTTTTGATTTGAAAATATTTGATACCTTTCCCCAAGCACAGACAAGTTACACCACAAATTAATTCCTTTCCCCTCACTTGCTGAATCAAATGTAAACCTTTATTTAAGTCCCATTGAGATTGAGATCTCATTTTCAAGAAAGACCTGAGTACAGAATGAAAAAACAATAAAACAAACAATTAAAATGCACAATATCGGTAAATAAAAAAGTTAAAAAGAATCACAGTTAAAATCGGTCAGAATTTAAACTAGGTTTCTAAACAGACACATTGGAACCAGAGTATCAAGCTTCAGCTAACATAGCAGTTCACTCCATGTGAATGGTGCAGAGAATGTAAAAGCACTCTTTCCCAAATCAGTGTTAGTTCTAGGAACCTGCAGCAATAATAATTCCTGTGAACATGCGTTAAAAAACTTTAACCTTTTCCCCAGCAAGGTGACACGTAATTCCCCAGAGCCACTTTGAACAAATCCAACAACATTACTCAGCGCCAGATGGGAAAAAAAAGATACCAAAGATCATTTCATTTGTCTACAAAAACTAAGCAAAACTAAACAGCTGTCATCAAAAACCAAATGGCATTGTGCAAAACATGCAGGTTGAAAATTACTAAGTTACGACAACTTCCAACAAAGTTTTTTTTAACAGATGATTACAATTTTTTTTAAAAAAACACTGACTTTTTTTTGTAACTTTACTATATTATTAATTTTTAGGATTTGAAGATCAAAGTTTAGAACTTGGGCTTGTCAATCTTGACTCGGGAGTAGAGTGCAAAGATTTGAGACTTACTTGTAACTTGCCAAACAACAATTTGGTTGTCTAAGTAATGCATGCTGTAGTGTGAAGCCTCCTCCCTGTGGAAGGATCAGCACGGCTGTAAAAAATACAGAAACTGAAAACTTTACAACAGACCTCAGTTATGGCTCACTACCACTAATTTCTATAGATCTGAAGCCAGTGTTATATGACCATCTGCGTCCTCTCTACTCCAATGTTACAAATCCAACCTCTGCAGTTTTTCCTGGAAGACAAAGTGCCCCTTTCCACTGATGGAGATTACTGCTGTCCTGTCCTCTAACCATTAACCAGCCAGGGAGAAGATCTGACCTTGAATCAGAGCTTTTTATAGCTCTGTGCCCTATTGACCATCTGAGTAAGGAAGTGCTGGCGACTTCACTTGCCTGAATGGTGCTTTCCATTACACTCCATGATTTGTTCATTGATTTGTTGCTCGTTTATTCCATTGCTTTTAAGTACTTCGCCTATTACGGTCTCTTTCACTCTCTCTGTCGCCTGTCACTGCTCCCAGTAGTAGTGCAGTAGTATTCAGGCAGTCAAAGTGGCAGAATTAAAATCTCCACACACAGGTGCAGCTCTGGATGAAGCACACAGCTGCTGATGCAGGTATTGATACCACCACTCAGATGAAATACTCAATGTGTCACTTTGGAATGAAGTAGGATGCAGAAACCTTGACGATTCCAAGGAAATAAATTCACACGCGATGTTTTTTGTGTCAACAGCTACTCTCAATGCTTTGCCTTCTGCATCTAGCCAAACCGTTTTGCCTCTTGCACCGTAGTGTAGAGCGCCAGCCCCCAAAAACCAAACCAGTCAAATTTATTTCACTGCTCTCATGCCTTTGTCCTCACCAGAACAACTTGATCGTGTGGAGGAGGGCATGAACAAGGTGAACGCAGACCTGAAGGAGGCCGAGAAAGATTTAAAAGATATAGGACAATGCTGTGGTCTGATATGCCCATGTATTAAAAAGTAGGTACCGGCCAGGAGCCCTGAGCTCTTGCCTGTCCAGTGCTGGTGGTGGTGGTGATGTCTGATGTCTCTCTTGTCACAGTCAATGTCTTTTTTTGTCTCTTCTCCTTTGTTTGCCCTCTCTACTCCCCCTTCCTCCCTTCTGCCCACAACTTCTTCCTCCTCTCTTCTCTTCTCACGTGCATTCGTTCTTTTGCTGGGAAAAATGACAATGTGTTGGTAATCAGAACAACTGGAGCGCATCGAGGAGGGGATGGACCAAATCAATAAGGACATGAAGGATGCAGAAAAGAATTTGAACAATCTAGGACAGTTCTGTGGTCTATGTTCATGTCCCTGTAACAAGTAGGTGCTGCCTGTGTCGCCTGACTGCATGTGTTTCAGTGCCTGCCTTCCTGCCTCTATTTGTGCGCCTGCTTCTGGTGTACATGCATGAACGACACATACATCTGCACAACAGGTCCGATGCCATTTAATACGCCGTTGTCATCAAAAGCCCTTCATTCCACATTGGATGAGAGATTCTCTTCCAGCAGGTAGCAGTGTCAGCAGGGATCTGGGCCACAGAACCCCCACCCCCACCCCACCTAAAACCCAAGCCCCCACCCTAACCCTGCAGCATGATGCATCATGCTGTGTACAAAGACCAACCAAAGAATAACTCAAATAGTTGCCTTCTTTGCTAAATTACTCATTTGACTTTTATCAATTTTGTTGCCCTTTGGTGAACGGTTGATGTTTCACGTTTTCATGCAAATTAGCTGAAAACATGGAGCTCACCCAGAAGTTCATTAGTTATGAGTTTTATTTTCTTTGTTGAATATGCACAAAAACTGAAGTGTGAAAAGGCCATGTTATTGTTTTGTGGGGGTTAGTATGTGCCAACACTTAAGGTTTTATATCAATTAAACAAACAATAACATGGCAATTAGTGAGTTTTAGAGGTGCTGACAGGCAGATTCTTGTTGACCTTTGAACTGAGCCAGGCTCGCTGTTTCCAGCAAAGCTCATCCATTGACAAATGTCAGATTTCCTCTAAGGGTAATTTTTGGGGTCCCATTCAATTCAATTATTTATTTATTTATTCTTGATCTTACACTGACCAGAAATTTAAATACTTGTAATTTTTTTCTCCAATATTTCACAGGTTTAAAGACCTAAGACTTTTTATGCACTCAGGGGATATAGTTCAAATTTTGGTCACAAAGTTGTGAATATCCATGTCGGTCAGCATCTGCATGCTGCACCACTCAGGTGGATGGATTATCTTCCAAAATGAGAGGTGCTCACTAACAAGGAGTTTAACAAATTTCTGACCTAAATTCAAGAGAAATATATCTATTGAATGTATGAAAAAAAGTCTTAGCTCTTTAACTTAAACCTGTGGGAAAAATGGGAGCAAAAAACAGAAGTGTTATGCTGCCATGGTTACATTACAAGTGAGCTTTAACAGAGGCTGTGGTGTTCTTTTTACTGTAGTTACAGATGTGAAAGTGATTTCATCACTCATGAACAGTCCACTACAGTAACTTTATAATCAAACACATAAAGTAAAAGTACTTGTTCAGGCAGTTAAAGTATACATGTTGTTCAAAACTTACTCTTTAACACACCACCTTTGGCATATGACCCATTACAATTTGGATGCCTCAGTGGGCCCCTGCCTCTTTCCCCTCAGGACTATTCAACATAATAAAACATCAGTAAGGTCATCTAGACATTTGGGGCTACCGTTTTGATATTTAAGCTCTTAAACCTTATTTTGACTTTGAAAGCTTGATATGATATGAAGGTGGATTTCAAATGCTTGTTCTGCCAAACTCCTGTTTGATCTGATCTCTGGCTGTCAGTGGCCAAATGATGCCGGAGCATACTATACTACACTGGGACAAATACATGTACTGTATACAGTTGTCTATCTCAGAGCTATAGAAAACTCAAGTGGCTGACACTTGTGGAGGGTTTGCAGCAAGATGTTTCTCAGATTTTCTTCTTGTAATGAATTAAGTGATGCCTTAATGATTTACCAAATGCAGCACTGCTTATCTAAAGTCAGGATTAGTGTACAATCAAGTGCTCTTTTTTTTCCTTTATGAGGAAAAGGTTGAACAAAACTAAAAAAAACTTGAGTTTTTTGTTAGATCTGATCCTAGAATTGTAAATTTTTAGTATTTGTTTTTCTTTGCCTTCACTGAGATTAAAATAGATATTTTAACAGATGATTCTTTTTCTCCAAAACAGGGCTGAACAGGATCTTGACAGTAGCACATGTGACTTATCTGCCTTATTTGCGTCACGGCTGTCATTTTGTAGCAGTTGGTGTTTAAAATAGTCACCATCTGATTATGGCTTGAACTTTATGTGTTCTGTATGAAGGAATATGAAGAGTGTGCTGCCTCTAGTCGGTCCATTTTGGTCCTCCATATGTGATTGTTTTTGCTTCAGATCTTGTCTATTCTATAGCTCTTTGGTCCTCCCTGTCAACAGCCATTTGTTATGTCACCCTGTGGTTATGTCATGTGTTTCATTGATTTGGCGGGGTCAAATAGCATCAGAAAATAATTCTTGCTTGTTGTTATAAATTGGAGCACCTGTATGGGTAGGTTTTACCACCTCACAATAACAATGACGCATGCAGTAAAATTGTCTTTCATTGAAAATTGAACATTTCATTTCAACAGCCTCAAAACAGCTTTGTTCATTGTGTTGTCCTCAGTGGTAATCTCCACTCATCAGATACTCCAAGCATAATAAAACAAACGCTAAGAATTAGATTTGCTTATTTGACTGTATACAGTGTATCATCCTACAGCTTTATCCATCCAGATGAAATGAAGGGCTCATCACAACTACTTAGTTTTGCATGCAAAATGATCACCATTCACTCACTGTTTTTGTTTTTTTTTTCCACAACGGATCTAACTGTTGGGCTTTCTTTTAATAGATACAGCATGTGTCTGATCCTGTTCCTCTCTACATGTTTCCCATGTCAAACATTGTGTTTTATGTTTCCTCCCGGCATGTCCTCTCGATCTGCATGTGTGTTTGTGTCTCCTCCGTCTGGAGTCTTGTCATTATGTTCTGTGTTTGTGCTCTTGTGCTTGTGGGAGATGGTTTTCTGAGTTTTTGAAAGACCTTGATTACTTTCTAACACAAGCATAATGTGAGCTTATCGTGCTCAGATTTAATTGATCTGCTCAGTAGATCAATTATTCACAGACTGCACGTCTGTAAGTTTATCATACCTGGCTGGCATGTTGCTTTCAGTAGACTGATCAATTGGCATGGCACCGTATTATGTAATGCATTCCAAACATATATATTTATGTATATGTTTTAATGGTGAATTGCAAGAAAACACGCACTTACATAGACATTACACACACACATACAGTTACATATACTGACCAGCGTACACTCACCCACAGCATGTCTTGGTCACATTCACAAACAAGTGCACACACATATATATACATGCACAAGCACACAATCCAAACGTTACACTGGCCCTGACTGAAATGTGTGTGTGGTAGGATTAAGGGCGGGGGCCAGGCCTGGGGAGCGAACCAGGATGGAGTGGTGAACAGCCAGCCAGGGGCTCGAGTCATGGATGAACGTGAACAGATGGCCATCAGTGGGGGCTTCATCCGCAGGTAAGAAGAGTGTGTGTGTGTGTGTGTGTGTGTGTGTGTGTGTGTGTGTGTATATATATAAATATATACATATATATATATATATATATATATATATATATATATATATATATATATATATATATATATATATATAAATATATACATATATATATATATATATAGTTGGTATGCTTGTTTCCATAGGTTTTGTTTAAGAGATTGTGTATGGCCGTGTGTTTTTGTGAGTTTGTGCATGTGTGATACAGTTTGGAATAGGTTCCTCATTTGACTTTTCAAGCAACATTTAATCCTCATTATGGACAGGTGGTAGTAACCTGTATGATTTTAATGCTCTCTTAATTTACTGTCATGTTTAGAGGCTTTCAGATTGAAGGATTGTGCAGAAAAATGTGGGCACTTTCTGCTCAGTCTGCAACAATAACCCACAGATTCTGTATATACATGCAGATATCTGTTTATAGATATCCATTCATATTCAGAAAAAAGAAATGGAGCGACAAATTTGGAGTCAAGCGTTATTCCAATGGTTTCCAGCCCTTTTTCACTTGTGAAATCTTGAAATAAGTGCATTTCTGCTTGTGACCTTCCATCACTAATGTTAAAAGTCTATGAGGTGAGAGTTTCATTTAAAATGTTGTCATTTGAATAAATGTATGAAACCTGAGCAGGTGTAACTATCCATAAAAATTCAATAATTTGAGGTAAGTCAGACAAAAATGAGTTCAAATTGTGTAGCAGAGCTTCGTTGTAATTATCTTGTGACCCTTAGATCTATCGTGTAACCCACTGGAGGGGTCCCAACCCTCTGAGACTCACTGAGTAATAACATATGACTCAAGCTTCATAGATCCTAGATCAGAGTTTCTTCCTTCTGCAGAGGTTTATCAATTTCTTGAGAAAGAGGAGTCTCACAGCCATGTGGTCAGATAATACATTGTGACCAGTCACCAGCAGGCCTGATTATTTTTTCTCGAAATGTACCAATATTTGAGTTCCAAGAACAATGTGATTTATATGTTTATTTAAAAGTTATGTACTTGTAGTGTGCTGAACTGTACTGTTCCATTCTGTTCTGTGAGACTTGTGCTCTAGCACAATGTAATAGATCCCAGCAGTAGCTACCGCATAATCATTGGTCATTAACCAGTCCTACTTCCTTTTCCTGTGTGTCACAGGGTAACAGATGACGCCCGGGAGAATGAGATGGATGAGAACCTGGAGCAGGTGGGCGGGATCATTGGCAATCTGCGTCACATGGCCCTGGACATGGGCCAGGAGATCGACACCCAGAACCGGCAGATCGATAGGATCATGGAGAAGGTACTGTACAATGAGCACTGCCATGGAGAATGTCAGATTTGAATTGGTGGCAAAGGGGACATTTTTAATAGAGAACTGTATGACTTTGATGTAATTGCCATTTTACCATTCTAAATTTACACCCATTTTTAGAAACAAGTTAGTTTCAGTTGTTACCAGGCAACAACCTCTCCTAGTTGATACGGTGGCAAAGTAACAATTGATCCAAAGTAAACAAAGCTAGTGCCAAAAGAGTTTACATTTGGAAGTGTGATGCTCCAAAATCTTGGTATTGTGGAACTAAAATGTTACTGAGCTGCTTATGGAACAACAACGTGTGGATCGAGTCAAACTCTTGTCATATTAATGAAACAAGATAATCAAGAGGTAGCACGGGGCACTAGAATTTCAAGACTACTTTGTGAAATAAACATTTTTAGAATTTACAGAATGTGGTTAGATGTAGATATTTGAAGTCAGATACTGTGAGTTTAACAATGTAATGTCAGCAGAACTGTGGTTAAAGTAAGTAAATGACAGGCAGCAAGTGGTAGCTAATCTATAGAGTATTTAGCTGATATTTAGTATGGATTACATGCCTAGCATGAGGCTATGTAACAGCGGATGCAGCCGTGCTGATTTTGAGCAGCTTTAGCCCACTTGACACAGTAATGCAGCAAATCTGATTCACATGCCAGTACACAAAATCTGGTTGAAAATGTGAGTGTTAAACATCCCAGTCGTGCACTTTTTCATACATCTTCATTAAAATATTATTCCGGTTTATTTCAGGCACATTTTAAATGAATGTGGCAGTTGTGACTCTTTGAGTCTCCACTTCTGGCAAATTGCTCTATGAGTTAATGGAAAAATTACTCTGAGGTGTTGCATTCTTTTTATTTTGGGATATTTTGTGCAGATGAATATGCAGGGTAATTAGGTCAGCTGGCAAGTTGACCCCGACATAGGTCCCAATGCAGTTCCCTCATGGCAGTTTGATGCAACTAAATGATGCTACCTTTGTGCAGACCTAGAGACAAAGTGTTTGCAAAGATTCTTGTGACAGTCATGTTTATTTGGAAAGCTGTAGGAGGCTCCCACATCTTGCCTTGTTGTTGACTCCTCCTTTGTGGCAAGTGCAAAGTCAGCCCCACCCATAGATTAACAATAGCCAAATTTATGGAAAATTCACTAAATAAATATAAATTTTTCTTTCAAGTAACTCATTCTACCCTTTACTGACTCCCAGCTGAACTGTCCGTGTGTCTCTTTCAGGCTGATTCCAACAAGACCAGGATTGATGAGGCCAACCAGCGTGCTACAAAGATGTTGGGCAGTGGCTAAACTGCAGCGAAAAAGTGCTTTCATCCCCGTTCAACCCCAAACACCCTAAAAATAAAAACACCAACCAAACCCAGCCCCAACACCAACGCCCGGCGCTCTCTTCCTATGCTCGACAGCAGGCGCTGCAAAATCATGCTTTTATTGTGATACTTGTAGAGGTTTGCACACATGCACATATCATACATTCCTCTGCCCCCTCTCAACGATGCCCATCACTTCCCTTTCATCCTGCCCCTAACCCCTCTTGTCAGTGTTGTTCTGTGTTGTTGCTCTTTTGATTTTGTTAAGGAACATTAGTTCAGTTACACATCGTCCACCTCAAACTATCTCCACATTGTACATAGTGCTTCTTAAATGGCTTCATGGACGTAGATCACTTGTTCTGTTTTCTTCATCATTCTTTTTTTTAAGTCTGTGTGTAATATAAACTGTATGTACACCTTGTTCCAAAATGTTCCTCCCCCCCATGTCAGTATTCTGGTGTTGTCCATGTAAGGCACACTGTGTATTCATCGGTCAAGATGTTGTGATGCTACGTGATAAAGCCACAGTGATTTGCAGTGAATATAGTGAACATACAGCCCTCACAGCTTGCAACGAAGGCCACTGTTTGAATGAAGTCATTTAATGTTAAACCGCTCAAATCTTAATAACATCGTAGACCAAGGATACTCAGTTAAGTATTTGACATTTGGATGAAAACATGGCTTTTCGTTCCTGACTGTTGGTGCACCAGTATTTTACCAACTCTATTCATGGAGCAGTATTAACGCAATTTGATGCCATTGATTGTATATTATATCTTTTCCTCAGGGAGCTAAATCTGACCATTCAAAAGCAAGGGTTGAATATTTAATTGATAATTGTAATTCATAAAAACTGTATCAAAAGGCTCTGCATATGCGAATATTAGCATTTGGTTGTGGTTTGAACAGAATTTGTTGATGGGACTCTTGTGTAACAGGCAGAATAATATTGGGCATTAACCATTATAGTTAGCAGTTCAACAGCATTGTAAGGCAAAGTTAAAGGGGGGGGTCACAACCCAGGCCGGACTGCTTTACCCCGATTCAACCCTAGCGACCCTAATATCGAGTAGTGCATTAAGTGTGTTATGCATGTCCATCCGCTGCTAGAAGACACTGAATAATTCATTTATTCAGACAAAAATATCTTAACATGGCAACTGCATGCTACATATGTAGGCCACACAGAAGAGAGGTCCATATTTATCTGCAATAGTGCCACTCTTTTTGTTTCATGTCTCCTTACCTTTCCAGACTGTGACCATCACTGTAAAATACAACCTTGGAAAATGCCAATAAAACCATCATAACTGTAGAACAAAAATGATCTTCCTTTCTATTTTCATGACTTCCAGTACTGGTTTGTGCTAATTTCATGTTCCGAGTCAAGTGGAAGAAGGACAAGCATGGATAAAAGTCTCCTTCAAATACTGGTCATCCACACCAAAAAAGGAGAAAATCAGGAAGAGAAAACCACTGAACGCTGTGTTTATGCTAAAGGGTTTAGCAAACAACATGGGATAACTTGTATAAAAGGAATACTTCACTTCTCATATCAAAATTTGTATATCAGCTACTCACCTGTGTCATGTTGAATATGCGATGAAAACGTGAACGTGAACGTTGAATGAAAACAACAGCAAAACTATATCGAAAAAATCTGTTGACAAACTCTCACAACTTGCAAAGTATAATTCAAGCCTCATTGATCCAGTTGTGATGTCCTGATGTTACTTATTCATCAAACATGCTCTGTTTTTGGAATCTTTGTTCACTGAAGGCATGCAAGAAAAACATTCCCTTCATAAATTTAACAAAACATGGGGTGAGCAATTAATATACAAATGGTAATTTGAGGTGAAGTATTACATTAAGGTGAGGCAGAAACAAGGAGACTACAATGACAATTGAAGACTTCTCACTTCATAATATCTTTAGGTTGATCACAGTGGAGATAGTTTGAGCATTTAATTGTTGTTTTTATATAAAATGATGAAGCCTACATAAAGACTGGCCATGATGACTATAGATGAAACGAGTCTGGAGACAGATGTCTTTCAGTATGAAACAAATGAAACCTTTAGCCATATGAATGGGGGTTTAACTTTAAGACATAAGTATGTGGATCAGGTAAAGGAAGGATATCATATAGATCCACTGTAAACAGGAGGCAGTGCCTTCTTTAATTATGTAAATACAGTATTATTAGACAAATAAATTGTGATAACGCAAAAATTCTTAAGTTTTACAGTGCACACAATCACATCTCAAATATCAAACTCTTTCTGTGTCATCTTGTGTTGAGTTTTCTGTTTTCAGGGAGATAGATATATCTGTGGTGTCATCACAGTCATTTAGACAGGTGACAGTTGTGAGGGGATTTCGATATTCACCCTCCACAGAGTCACATGACCTGGCTTTTAAAATATGCAATATAAACACGTTTATTTAAAGCACTGTAGTGTGTAGCATGGACGGAAGCAAATAAAAGACAGACACGGAAAAGACAGAGTGAAAGAGACAGGGATGGACAGAGAAGGAAAGATGTGCAGCAGCACATTACACTAATGGACATCCACTGTGGTGCCCTGGGCTTAGGGTGGATTAGAGTTTACCACGTCACTAAGAACCCTGACACACTCTCTCTCTGTCACACACACAAACTTGAATCAACAGCAGATACACAACAGGGTAATCCACTATACCTTGGCTACATCCATTACATGGACCGCTGTGAATTGCTTTTGATGTGGTTGCATACACACAACATAAAATAAAATGGATCAATGTTATCATCCATGTTATCAACATAAAACAAAACCCTTCATATATGATAATTTATGATTCATTAATACAACGCGAGTCTGTCCTAAAATGAAAAGATTGTGTTTTGTATTTAAATCTGTACATTCTTTAGCTCCTCGCATGCACTTTTTTATAAAAGTTATTTTCTTCTGGACCAAATGATATTTTTTTTGTCTTTGTTGCAGTGAGCAGCTCAAAGGAGTACTTTTAAACCAACAGCTCCCTCTGCTGGTTTTGTGTACCTATGTAATGCATTTTCTTGTTTTAGCTGGGTAGGGCTGTAAAGGGGCACCCCACCAATTTCACATATGTCATTCAGTTTTCTCCTAATGAAGAGAGTTAAAAAGCTTTTGTGGACCTGATATAATATTAGTAATTTCAGTTTCTGCTTGAGACCCTAAAATCTTGTAACAGGCAGCCTGTGTAACAAACTGTTAGTGTTGAGTTTGAAAAATGTGTCTGTCAATCAAGCAGAGAGGGTCTGATGAAAGATGCTATGAAGTTGCATTGTGGTTAGTGTAGGATCCAGCCATGGATGTATCATTGAATGGGCTTAGTGGGCACAGGTCCAGGGGCCCAAAGTGTAAGGGGGGGACCCATTGGTCCTTAACTGCAAAATGCAACTCAAATTAGGACACTCAAAAATGACCACAAAGAGATGTAAAAGAACTGCAAAGTGACATAAAATAACTACAAAAAGGGGCAAAACAACCAGAGACACAACAATGACCAAAAAATACACTACATTCCCCAAAGAGACACAAAATGACTTCAAAAAGATGACAAACCACAAAAAGATGCATCCCACACCCCTTTTCATTAAGCTTTGTGGCAATATGATGTACATTTTTATTTGCTGAGCTCTAATAAATAATCATATATGTCTTAAATTTGTCCTGAAGCAATGTCAGAGCTGAAAAAATAAAGGTCATGTGTAAATTGCACTGTACGCCTGAGTCCGCTTAAATGCCATAAAGTGTCAAAACCAAAACACGTAGCCTAATCTGAGGTCACGGTGTGAACCAATCAGCAGCCTGGACGTAATGCCTTCGGCTATCTCCGTAAAGTCACGTGACCCCCTTCGCCCACATCGTGTTTGTCCGTCCAGAGTCTCCCTCTTTAGCATAGCAAAGTGGACGGTTAGCACCACTGCGGTACCATGTTCCGAGCCGTGTTCAGACTGTCAGCCACAGGGGCCCGGAGTCTGGCTCGGTCCCGACCCTGCTACTCAGGTACGACGGTCCGCGTTACATCTTCAGTCAAAACCAACAGCCTCTGTTGTAAAAATGACTGCAATAAGCTTCCCCGGCTAGCTACTTAGCTTAGCTACTGCTGTGTGTGTATGTCAAAGCTAACTACAGGTGACATTGAAGTATTTTTTTATGGGTAGCTGTCCTTGTAGTCTTTAACAAGATATTTTATTGTATTTCCACCTCACATATTTAATTTAAATAAAGAGCCGCCAAATGGATTTCAATATAAAAAGTCACGACCTTGTGATGACCCTCCTTAGTTAATTCGCGAGAGTCAGTGGCCGCACTGTTTACGCAGCTGATAACAACACATAATGACTAACTCACACCATAGGCTTATTATGTATATAGCTATATATTTAATGATAGAGTCATACACAATTGACGATGGAAGTCTTGAATCTATGAGTTTGTGGCCCGTTTTTGATGCTAATATTCTCCTATGACATCCGTTAGTTTACAGTAGATGAGTATCCCTTCAGACATTGTACAGGCAAGGTGCAATCCACTGTCGTTGGCTAAAAGAAATGATTTGTATGTAATTCGATTATGATTTGGTCATGGCTTAGGTTTAATTTGTATTATCAGTGTGATGTGATTGAAGAGATGCAATAGAAATGAACTTGATTATGCTGTACGGAAGTAAAAAAACGTGGAAAATCATGTCAGTCCCTATCTGTGTGTTGAGATATACAGTATTGTTTTTGTGAGACATAGAATATTGTCTTTAAAAATTTGATACTGAAGGTATTTATATTTTTTGTTGGTTTAATTTTCAGATTTCAAGTTGTTTAATTGGAATTGTATTACGGAGGTCATGTGACAAATCACCATTGTTTAAAAAAACCCTGTTTAAAGCAATGTAGCTACAATGTTTTTTTTTCTTCCATTTTTGTGAAATCGGATTTTAACTGAGTTCTTAAAAGGTGCTTAAATTGTAATACATTTTTTGAGGAGAAAAGAACAGTGTTCACTTGGTAAGTTTAAAAATGTTATGTTTGAATAGTGGCCTGTAATATTGTCTTTCCCACTTTCAAATGCCGTTATCACATAAGAAGTTTGGTAGGCAGTGTTATTCCTAAAACAAGTAACACTCCATCATGTTCCATGCCATTTTGTCTCTGTTAAAATCTGCCTGCCTGTGACAGTCATATGAAAACATAAATGTAAATAACAAGACTTAAAAGTTTTGTGAAAATATTGGATTTTTTGGTTGACCAGCTTGTTTCTTTCTTTCTATGTGAGGTTATCGCTGTCACATGTTGAAAATTATGTCTAGGTTCATGACATTTTTGACAGATATGGAAAACAGTCAAATATTAAAGGTTGTCACAAAGTGCCTGGCCACATGCATAATTTGGTTTATTTGCTCAATAAAATTTGTACTATTTATATTCAAAATTTGGTCAGTTCCAGACATGCAAACTTCTTACAATGCTGCTTGTGTTTGGCTTCTTAAAAAATTAAAAACAGGTTTTGTCGAGAGACTATTATTTGTCACTATATTATATGTTTTTGTAAGTCCTCGGAACTCGAATCTTTACTAGTATTAAAAAAATCTCGATGTCTGTTTTCCAGCTCCATTGGCCTCCAGATGTTACTCCCATGGCAAGGTGGAGACAGACGAGGAGTTTGATGCCCGCTGGGTCACCTACTTTAGCAAGCCCGATATTGATGCCTGGGAACTGAGGAAAGGTAACTTTGTGCTTTTCATATTTTGATGATGCGTCATTGTATCGTTGTTCTTGTTTGGTTATTGTTATAGTTTTTGGTGGGTCAGTATCAGACCCAAGAAAATTTGGCTTATTAGTTATTTGGTTAATATAATTTCACGTGTTGTTCAGCAGTGGTGTTTCTGGGTTTGATTAATTGCCCATGGAATATAACCTCACCCTCTGTTATTGTTTGCATTTACTCTTATTGTTATTGCTGAGTCTTTGAACTAATAGGGCTTTTTTATTTTTTGTTTTATGTATTCTAATCTAAAGGCATGAACACCCTCATTGGGTATGACCTGGTACCTGAGGCCAAGATCCTTGATTCGGCACTCAGGGCTTGCCGGAGACTGAATGACATGGCCAGTGCCATCCGCATCCTTGAGGCAGTTAAGGTGAGTGACCATCCCCTCATAAGTTCACTTTGGGTCTAACATAATTTTTTTGTAGAACTTTGTTTCAGTGGGGAAGTGGGAGTCCTGACAGATGCACGGCTTTAATAAGAATCATCCGGAGACACATCAAATATGTCCACACTAGAAATTCATATTATCACTTTACTTGAAAAAAGGACCCAATAGTCTCCTCACAAAATTAAAGTCAGTGTGATATTACTGAAGGGTAGAAATTACACAATAATACCCCTTGTTTAAAATATTTATATAGTGGTAATAAAAAAAAATCATATACATACATACAATAGAACACCCCAATAGCAATTTAATCACTAGATCATGTTGTTTGAAATTTCTTGCTAGTTTGCTGGTATTGCCTCTGACAAATGGCTCTTCTTTTGTTGTTTTTGTGTTTTGCAGGACAAAGCAGGACCCCATAAAGACATCTATCCCTACCTGATCCAAGAGCTCAAGCCCACCCTGTCAGAACTTGGTATCTCAACACCAGAAGAGCTGGGCATTGACAAGTTATAGACTGTCAAGGTGAGACTGCACTATACTATCCTACTACATGCTAACTGGGGAAGTCAGTGTGACTTTAGAGAGGGAACTGCTTTATGCATTATTACTGATCCTGTCCAGCGCTGCCTCAAACCCTATATGTATCTGCTGGTCTACTCTATGAATGTACAGTAGATCATGAATTATATTACATATTACTTGCATGAAGTTGAAAATGTCTTCTGTTCCTTCAGGTCATTTGATATAAAGAGAAGAGCTCTCCTGATTCTCTCCTGTCAAATATGTCTATATTGTTGATTAAATCCATGCTGTCCTGTTGTGTACAAAATGGTGGACCTAATAAAGAAAACCAATAACTGAAGAGTGTGTGTTATGTTTTCTTTTTTTTTTTTTGTAAATTGATGCTTATTTTTTTAAATAAATTTATCAGAGTTGGGGGTGGCAGTGGTGGGACTTTATTTTTAATGATCCTACCTGGTGCTAAAAATACTTTTTTTTGGCTCTCCCTGAGTGATTGGGGGAAAACGCATGACCCCCGCCACCATAACTAACCATGTTTAACAGTTTCTGGCTGTGATAAAGATTTTTATTTAAAAAAATGTTAAAAAGTCTTTCAAACCCACTTGCATGTTTTGGGGTAATGAGGATATTCAAAAATAAATACAAACACATCATTTGAAGTGAAATGTCCCTCCTATAAGTCTATTTTTTTTAATCAACCAAAAAATAAACAAACAAACAAAAAACCCAACCAAAACATAACAAAACATAATTCCCTCCTCGTGCTTATTTGAAGTGCCTCGCCCGTTTTGCACCACCCCCTCCCATCTCAAAAATAAGGAACAGTCCCTATTTGGTATCAGAATTATTACACCATTATGTATGTTTAAAAAAAACAAAACAAAAAACGGTATCGTCATAGCCATTTTTTTTATTATTTGCTACTAACTATAAAGTATCCTATATACATCTAATTTTCACATTGTTTCTATCGTTTATTATCTTCAATATTGTAGTTTTTAGTCATATGTCAGCGACGATTACTTTTATTTTGTAATGATCGCCCGGAAGTAGTAAAAAACCTGTCTCTGTTAGCATTTTAGCATAGCTGGCGAACAGAAGTGCCTACCTGCCCCTGAAGAAAACAAAAGTCCCGCACTGGTGGGACACCTGTCATCATGGCTGTGTTGTGGTATAGACTGTGACAACTATCGCCAAGATGATGAACGACATCATAGAGGAGCCAGAGAAGGACAACCTGCTGGAAGCTCAACCCGAGCCACAAGTTTTGTCGGTAATGTCAGCTAAAGCTAGCCCGGCTAACGCTAGCTTGTAAATAGAAACTGGGAGGCTAGCTGATTAGCATAGCCTGTGTTTTTTGACACTTGTTTCGATGAGACATGCTTACAAAATTGGTTTCGATAGGTTACGCTCTCTGCCATTAGAAACTGCCAAGTTTGACTATAAATTATATCGAATGACGTCATTTTTAAATACATAAAAGCGTAAAGTTGTTTATCTGTAACTAAAAACCGAAGGGACTGCTGGGAAAATCTGGAGGAGTTTTCGATTTTAAATGACCTGGAGAATGACTTAAGCTAACTTTAAAACAGATCAGAATGATTCATCTTATTAAATACATACAGAAACAAATGAGCATTATCTTTGAATCACATTGGATTTGCTCTAAAGACTGTAGTGTACCCCTAAAACGTATTGTATTTTCATGTAACTATTACGTGATGTCATGTAGTTGTTATCTTAGTGTCTTGTCATTTACTTGGCTGCCACATATGAATTTGAAATACAGATTTTCCTTCATTTGTCCATCTTCAGGGGCCCAGTAATGGCACAAGACCTAAGATCACTGATGGAGGAATCAGGCCTGTGGAGAAAAGAGGACCTTACATCATGTCCAGAGCTTCAGCAATCCACCTCAAACTACGTAAACATTTTGTTGACTCATTATAACTAATGCCATCGTTATTCCCGGCTGCAGGTCAGGAGTCTTCTCATAATTGCTGCTTGTCTAAGTTCAGCTGTGGTACTATTGTACAAAACACTAAGTTGAGCATCTAAAGACTGTCGAATGAGCAGCTTGCAGTTCAGTAGAGCCTGAGTCATGTGACACTGATGAGTCACCTACAGTTTCACTCAGTGTGTGAAAGCAGATACAGTTTTTGTAATGTAGCACACAGCTTACATTTATCACTATAATTTTTAACCTAAGTAGATCAGAATGTTTTGCTGAATTATAATTGAAAAGGTTTCTGCAACAAAAAATTCTGCACCGTGCACCGAAGACTGTCTGGAGATTCTGACTCCAGTATTTATTTGGCATCAACAAGAGGGACTTTATGTAGCTGCACATTCCTGAGTAAAGCAAAGTAAATGTCTTGGACACGGAGGATTTCCACACAGAGAAGAGGTGATGTCGTGATGTTGGTGATGAAGAGATGTCGGGTTTTATGCATGGTAAATTGAAGATGGTGTGAATCTGTCATGTGAGATTGGAGGGACACATTGCAAAAGGCACATGACATCTCACAGACTCTTTAGTCTCTGATTTTAGTATGTTCACACTCACTAAATAGGAAAGCGAAATGTAACAAGTAGTGGAACTGAGTTTATCAGGTGGACACATAAATGAATATTGGGATCTAATTTCTAAGGAGCTGCCTGTTAAGCACAACTTGAAAACATGTATTATAATGTGCTTAACATAGACACATTTTGAAAATCCCCTACAAAGTTAAGTTGTTATTCTCCTCACATTGAAAAAATGTTAACATTTAAATTTTTTTCTTGTACTCTGTTTGCAGGCAGTGCTCTTGATTGAATTTGTTATCCCCACACATCACAACACCTGTTCAAGGCCATTCTTTTGTTAACAATACAAAGTAAAAAGAATGGGCTGAACAATTATACTGACATATATTTGGTTTCACATAGGCAGGTGAATTTTTTATAATCAAATATACAAGGCTAACTATGTCATCCTGTTCCTTCGAGGGTTCAGGGGAGCTGCAGAGCTGCTTTTACCTCAGTATTCATAGTAAGAGGCAAATGATAGGAGTGCTAAATGGTTAAAGACAACCTGCTGTCATTTAAGATATAAATGATAAAAGTGAACTTCTCAAGAAAGTCTTCAGCAATAAAAGGTTTCCAAATGTCTTCATTTAAAATATAATCTTCCTCAATGTGCAAATGGGCAGTTATTTTTGTTTTGTTTTTTTTACAATCACTGAAACACAACTGTCTCACATACCAGTTCGTGTAGATACACAAAGTTTGAGTCTTGTTTTAAATCAAGAACAAGCTTTACGAAAGTACTGATTGGAATTAAACTAATAGTAACAAGGTCTACTTGGATCATGAGAACTGCACAATAACAGAGAAGTGAAAAAACTGTATATTAGAAGAACTCATGATTAGAAAAAGCAGTTTAAATCCAATTTATTATATATATTTTTTGCCATTATCTTTAAATATGTGCAGCATTTTAATGAAATTATTGTCTCTGTCAGTCTTTGAAATGTTTAGAATCTACAACATAAGTGCTAAAAAATTGTAAAACATCATCATTGATTTTTCTGACTATCAAAACCTAGTGATGTCAGATTTTCTCAAAGACCTTATATGTGCTGAGTGTGTATGTAGGAAGCTTAACTCCTACACTGAGATAAGAGTATCTTTTCAAGATATGGTGTTAATAGCACACTAAACACTTTCTATGTGACCTGTGCTTTGATTTTCATCCAGACAGTCCTAGTCGGCATACAAATGTCTCTTTCATTATTCATAGAGAAACACAGGGAGATGGCAAGGAAAGCACTGAAGAAGAAAGCCCTGTCACCAGGACCTCCAGTGATGCATCAGCCCAGACAAGGAGCTAAGAGGTAAGAAGAGGAAGTATGATAAAGGAAAGACAATGCTGCTTTTTATGATATCAGCATAAAGCAGGGGAGTAGATGTTTGTTTTGGACATTTTTACAGTTTCTGGTTCTCCTTTTAGGACGGTGAAGTATAACAAGGGCTACGCTGCTTTGAGTCAGCATGCTGAGGACACTTTGGTTGCACTGGACTCAGACAGGTAAGGTTGCACCAGGTATAGAGGTGATAGTGTTGTTGAATTCCTACTATATGCAGTAAACTGAGCTCTGACAAACACACTGACATTCTACAGTAGATAGATAGAGAGATAGATAGATAGGTACTTTATTGATCCCGAGGGAAATTTAAGTAACCAGCAGCATAATAAACATACAGAATAGAATATAGCCCAATAAATATATAAGCAATATATACAGAGAAAAAGAGAGATGCAGAATATGCAAAAACGCAAGATATAAAACAACAATAAACAATAAAAACAGTGCAATACCAGTATGAACAGTGCAACAGTGCAAACAGTGTTTATCTGTGTGAGGAGGAATTGAAGAGTCGTATGGCCTGTGGGACAAACGACTTCCTCAGCCTGTCAGTGGAGCAGGACAGGGACAGCAGCCTGTCACTGAAGACACTCCTCTGCCTGATGATGATGCCGTGCAGAGGGTGGTGGGCATTGTCCATGATGCAGAGCAGTTTGCTGAGAGTCCTTCTCTCTGCCACTGATGTGATCGAGTCCAGCTCTGTGCCGACCACAGAGCCGGCTTTTCTTACCAGCCTGTCCAGCCGACACTTGCCACAACAGACTGGTAGAACATCAGTAGGAGTTTCCGGCAGATTTTGAAGGACCCCAGCCTCCTCAAGAAGTAGAGCCTGCTCTGAGCCTTCTTGAGGAGGGTCTCGGTGTTGAAAGACCAGTCCAGTTTGTTGTCTAGCTGCAGCCCGAGGTATCTGTAGGTCCCGACCACCTCCACATCAGACCCCTCAATGGAGATCTGTTGCATAGGCGGCCTGGACCTCCGGAAATCCACCACCATCTCCTTGGTCTTGGTAGTGTTGATCTGCAGATGGTTTGCCCTGCACCATGTCACAAAGTCCTCCACCAGGCTCCTGTACTCCCCCTCCTGTCCATCCCTGATACATCCCACGATTGCAGTGTCGTCAGAGTACTTCTGCACATGGCACGACTCAGAGTTGTACTTAAAGTCTGATGTGTACAGAGTGAACAGGACAGGGGAAAGAACAGTCCCTTGTGGTGCGCCAGTGCTGCAGACCACCGTGTCAGAGGAGCAGTCCCTCAGCCTGACGTACTGAGGTCTCCCTGTGAGGTAGTCCGTAATCCAGGTCACCAGGTGTGATTCCACCCCCATATCTGCCAGCTTGTCTCTCAGTAGAGGGGGCTGGATCGTGTTGAAGGCGCTCGAAAAATCAAAAAACAGGATCCTCACAGCACCACTCCCTGTGTCCAGATGAGAGTAAGCCCTGTGTAGCAGATACAGGACGGCATCGTCCACCCCGACCTCCTCCTGGTAAGCGAATTGGAGTGGGTCGAGTGCCTGGCGAACCTGGGGTCTGATGTGGTGCAGCAGGAGCCGTTCCAGGGTCTTCATAATGTGTGAAGTCAGGGCAACTGGTCTGTAGTCATTCAGCACACTGGGGTGTGCCTTCTTTGGAACTGGGATGAGGCAGGAAGTTTTCCATAGTAGAGGGACCCTCCCCAGTCGCAGGCTCAGGTTGAAGACATGCTGAAGAGGCTCCCCCAGTTCAGCAGCGCAGGACTTGAGCATTCTTGGACACACCCTGTCTGGCCCTGCTGCCTTCGTGGGGCGGAGTCTCCTCAGCTCTCTACTGACCTGCTCTGCAGTGATGGTGGGGGGAGTGGGGGCATTGTCTACTGAGGATGCAGCTGATGGTGTTGAAGAGGTGTGAAAGTGGGTGCCAAGAGCAGTAAGTGGGGTGTGTGTGTGGGGGAAAGCCTTTGCATCTAGCGGAGGAGGAAGAGACTCAAACCTGTTGTAGAAGTGGTTGAACTGGTTTGCTCTCACCCCATCCCCCTCTGCTGAGCTGGTGGTCTTTTTGTTGCAGCCTGTGATGGTTTTCATGCCATCCCAGACCTCCCTCATGCTGTTGTTGCCCAACTTCTGCTCCAGCTTCCTGCTGTAGGACTCCTTTGCTTCTCTCAGTCGGACCTTGAGTTCTCCCTGTACGCGCTTCAGCTCTGCCCGGTCTCTGTCTTTAAACGCCCTCTTTTTCTTGTTGAGGAGGTTTTTGACATCGCTGGTAATCCAGGGCTTGTTGTTAGGGAAGCAGCGCACAGTTTTGGTGGGAACAGCAATGTCCATGCAGAAGTTCAGGTAGTCCGTGGTGCAGTGTGTGACCCCCTCAATGTCCTCGCTGTGTGGTTCTTGTAGCACACTCCAGTCAGTACACTCAAAGCAGTCCCTCAGAGCATCCACTGCCTCTGGAGACCATTTCCTGAAGGAGCGTGTAGTTGTGGGTTCCCTGAGTACCCGTGGTTTGTATAGGGGCTGGAGAAGGACAAGATTATGGTCTGATTTCCCCAGAGGGAAGGAACAGTATGCATCCTTCACATTGGCATAAAGGAGGTCAATTGTCTTGTTTTTCCTGGTCGGACAGTTAACAAACTGATGAAATGTTGGGAGAGTAGAGTCCAAGCTGACATGATTGAAATCACCAGAGACTGCAATGAAAGCCTTAGGGTGCTGTGTTTGCAGCGTCGCGATGTTAGAGTGGATGACGTCACATGCCACCTCTGCGTCTGCCCGCGGAGGAATGTAAACACAAACAGCAATGGCATGGGAGAACTCTCTGGGCATGTAGTAAGGTCTGAGACTCACCGCAAGCAGCTCAATGTCCCGACAGCATACCGTCACTTTAACCGGTAGATTTTTCCTCTTGAGCCATTTCAATTTTTAATTGGTTTCCCAGGATGTCTCTCACATAAGCTTATACATCTAAAAAAATATGTCTTCAATTCTTTAGAGATTATTCTATTTTACCTTAAAATCATGTTCTAAAAGGATCATATGGTATGCTTGTAGAGATGCAGTGCAGCTGTGCTGATAGTATGAGAAAATCTGCAAAACATGTCCCAGCAGCTTTTTTCTATGTCCAGTTCTCCTTTCAAAAATTGTCACGATAGGAAAAGTGCATAATTAACTTCAAGCATATAATCAGATGTTATTTACTGGCAAATGAGGCTCATGTCATTAGAAGGTCCAGTGTGTAAGATTTAGGAGGATTTAGTGGCATCTAGTGGTGAGGATTGCACATTGCGACCAGCTATAACTTCTCCAAGTACAATTCCTTCGTAATTTTTTATTGTTGGGGAGGCCGCAGAGGTCACTTCTTCTCCAAAACAAATCGACAACTTGATTTAAGCCAGTAAAAACATGAAATAAAGCAGTTTCACCCTACAGATCAGTTCCTCCGACCCTGTTTGGCATGTCGGCCACAAATGGGCCACTGGCCTAGAACCTGCAAATGTGTGCTCACTTTTTTTTTCTCTGACAACTTAAGCTCCAGATGTTCAGGAGGTTTTTTACTTGGAGCTGAATTATCTGCAGAGATCTCTTTCTCTCCAAAACAATCGGACCCGTTGATTTAAACTGCCAAAAACACAGAATAAAGCAGTTTCACGTTAAAGCAGTCAGTGTTTTTTTTCTGAAACTGCTTCCCAGTTAGCAGGGAATTTTTCCCACAGCACTGACTAATGGTACCTACAAGTTGCAATAATGTTTTAAAGAAAACATTTTAAACTAATGTTCATCATTGGTATTTGTACAGATACAGATTAATTGTGCTAAGAGTGTAAGAGAATCAGTAAAACATGTCCCAGTAGAGTTTGTCAAGGTTCAGATCTCCTTTCAAAGAATGTTAGAGAAAGATTGCTAAATTCATATTGGTAATAAGATGTGATTACAGATGAAGAAGTCTCATGTTATTTAATCCATCATTTTCATTTTAGACATAAAATAATGTTACCTGAACATTTACCAGTACAAATTTTGGAAGTAAGTGTCCCTAAATACATTGCCAGGTGACACACATTTGTTTACATCGGAATGACAGAACCTGCCCTGCTTGTTCTTGTAGTGATGAAGAGATCGATTTTGAGCAGTATTCCTCAGGATACTCTTCAGCCGAGGTGAGTTTACCCCACGGGAACCTTTTTCAGATGCTTTCAGTGTCAGATACAGACAGTCTAATTGGCTGTGTGACTTTAATTGTGTAAGTCTGCAAAAATGAGTCTTTTGGCCATGTAGGGAAATAAATAGAGGATCATTTGTGTTATTATAAACCTTATCAGCAGCCAAGTTTCTATACAAAGTGGAAAATTATTTCACGGTTTTCTGTTGGATGGTCGCACAACCAAATTCTTTATTCAAATATTAAAAATGTGGTCAAAAGGGACAGGTTTGTCTCGAAGTGATATAATAATATATAACAAAAAGTTATTGTGTCAACAGCTGCCATACTTACATCAAACATTAAGTGCTAGGGCCAGATCTTGTCCGTGTGGGCATGCTTTCATACATTGTATAGGAACCATATATACTGCCGGCCTCTGTATGAGTAAATGTCAGAGCAAAGTGTATGGGGTTTTTTTTCTTCATTTTTTACCTTACTATTGTTGTTTTTCAGCCACACACACACACACACACACACTAAGCCTCTGGCTATTTCTTGATCTCAGATAGTAGCCAGGGTTGTTTGCACCGCAGTTTAGCAGACCCCAGTCTTACTTGTCTTACTTGTTGTCTTGCATTGCTGCGGAGTATTTGAATTTTGATCACAGCTAAAATACATGAAAAATGTATTTAATTTCAAAGTTAGAATTAGTTTGTGGATGTGGCATGAATTTCAGCTAAATATTCATGTACTGTATCTGAAGGGGATTAGGTGTGGGTGACTCAAAATCAAATAAAAAAAAAATCCAGCCTCTTTAGTGTGAATAGTAATCAACAGAGGACTGTTGGCATCATTGACAGCTTAATTTCAATCCATCAGTGATTCATGTCTGCGTATAGATCATGTTTTTCTTTGCCTGGCTGCTTATTTAACTTTGTTTCACCTAAATGTCCGAGTGCCTTAGAGCAAGTTAGAGGAGCTCATAACACATTAAAGAGAGAGCTTATTGACTTCTGGCTTATTTCCATTGTAAACAACTTATCTTATCTGGCTTAAAGCATCTCATGTTTGATATTTAGAGTTCAAATTTCAGAAAATTACATCACAAACTGTATTCTTACTGCAAATACGAGTATAAACATCTAATTTAGGACCATAGAGAATGAATACATATTTCTGGTGAGAACTTTATGTCCTCAACATTTAAGGTAGCAGAGCTCTCCATGAGTTCTTGTTATTCCTCAGCAGCAGTTTATTACTCACGGGTGGATAATTGATCTTTCAATCTGTTCAGAGCTGATCAGATCAGATCAGATCAGATCGATGAATGAGATGAGTAACCTGTACTGATTGAATGCAAACTTTTAAACTCTGCAGAAGGAACAGTTGAGATTCACTTTCAATGCACCTGATGTTCTGTACCCAGAGTGTGCTTTGCGCTCCCAGATGTGCGATGCATTATCGAACTGCATATATATATTTCAACAGCTCTCCTAACCAATGGTCCAGCTCCAAATAATAGAAAATGTATTTGTGGCGGCAGATATTTGATTTGTGGCAGGCTTCCAAAAATAGATGAATATGTGGGAAACCCTGGTGTGAAAAGGTCCCTATAAACAGAGTAACCTGAGTGAGATGTCTACCAGGTTTAGCCACCTTATTCTTATATGTGTCTGAGTTAGTGAGGTGCTTCTCTTTGCTCTCCAGGTCCATCCTGATTTAAGCAGGCAGCTGCTTCAGGACGGCTACCGTCTGGATGAGATCCCAGATGACGAGGATCTGGACCTGATTCCACCTAAAGCCATGGGCTCCTCTGTGTGCTGCTGCTCAGAGGGCCCGTCCTGCTCCATGCAGTGATGCAGATGCTGTGACTCGAACCTTGCAAAGGCTTTGCACCAGTTCCTGTCCCTGACTTAAGTCACTGGTGCCTGAGGCCTTCTTTCTAACCCAGCTCCACTGCTGTGCTGCCTGATGACTTCCAGCTCTGAAGCCAAACTCCTGTTCTTACAGGACTACGCGCACCGGGATCGCTCAACCCGCATGAAAACGCGGATGGACATAAGAACAAGCCTTATTCACTGTGACCACAAAGCTTGACCTGTTTTCTAAATTTTCTTTTTACGGAATTTCATGAAATGCTTACTGCGCCACTGCTCCAGATATGTCCTTGTTGTCCCGATGGGGAAATGGTCTTTTCTGCTCTGGTGAACAGGTCTGCCGCCCTCTAAGCAGGACATTCATACATAGGGTGTATGGTGTTTGCTGATTTGGATTTTCCAGTTATGAACTAACTGCTATATGAAGGCACCTCACATGATCACTTGCATTCCCTAACTATTGTTGCATTAACTGTGTGGGGTTTTTGTTTTGTTTGGTTATTTTGCTGTTTCTGTCCTCAAAAATCACAGTTTTCCCCAAAAATACATAGACTTTCATTCCAAAATCAAATGGCAACCACCTGGTGTAACTATGACACCTATTCCAACACACACAGCAACTATAGTTTTTTTTGTTGTTGTTGTTTATATATATATATATATATATATATATATATATATATATATATATATATATGAAACAAAGCACTAAATTGAAATAGGGTGTATGGCAAATGAGTGAAGCCACTTAGTTTCTTAATAGCAAATGTGTAATGAATGATAGTTGCCCCACTCCCAGCAAATAAGAGAAGCCTGGCTCTTTTATAGTCTTTGCTTCGTGTCAGTAAAGACAGAGTTCATTCCATTTTACAAGTTGTCATTGTGAAAACTGCGACATACCAAGAAGGACTCCCCCACCCGCTGCCTGTGGAGGATATAGTTGGAAAGAAAAACGTAATGAAAAGTTGTCCTTCAAAGTTGTCCATTGTTTGAAAGAGTAATATCTACTATTAGCACATGTTACCAAATTGATAGGTTTACAGACGACATTTGATTTTCAGTCTCTGTATTGTAGAAATACGTTTTATTCCAGAAACCCATATCCTCCACTTCAAAAAAACTGTTACAGAAATACTGAAGGCAAAATATGTTTCAGATAAACATAAAAGTGATCTCATTAGAAAACAATTTTGGTTCGATATGAAAATTTTTAATTAAAAAGTATATTAAATTTATTTTTTGTATGGAATAGAATTTGTGTTAGTAGCCTGTCCAGGATCTGGTATAACAATTGAAAAGGATTGTGCCGTCTTTAACACATCAATGTTTGGATGGCAGATTTGTAGTTGAAATATTTTATTTATTTTATTTATTTATTTACCTGTAAACTGGAGATGCTAAAAATAGTTGTTACAGGTTCAGACAAACCACATTTGCATAAGGATTGAGGCATTTGTTTACCCTCATTATTTGTTATATTTACATACGTCAGTTTAAACTATGTGTTGCTACTATTTGGTTTGTGTTACGATTTGTCTTGTTTTAAACACAATAGACACATGCGCTGAAAATTGTAATCTTTTTAAAATTATTTTCTTTTTCCACTAAAAAAAACAACAAAAAACTATCAGCTCATTCCTGTTACAGTTTGGGTCATATTTTTCTACTAACTGTCTGTCTTTATCTTTTTTTTTTTTTACACTGCATTAACAAAAACATGTTTAATATCAGAGCAAGTGATGGTCATCACTTTCTCAGGAGATTTTTTTTGTTTGTGTGTATGGGTGTACGCCTAAAAAGTAATTTGCCTCTCTCACACATTGGTAAAATAAGCAGTCTGAAGGTTGCATGACTGTGTAAGTGCATAGAGGTTTTAAGTTGGGATAAATGTGGGGCTGCTGCTTTACTCGCCTGCAGGCCACATGGTTTTTTCTCATGCTGTGATGTTGGTTATTACAATGCGTAACTCTCAGTCATGTAAATGAATGGTATAGCAGACCACTTGACCACCATAAAGACTTAAGGACCAGAAAGAAGATGACATTTTGTGCTAGAAAAAGTAGGAACCTTGATTTGTACTTTGCAGAGTCGGGATCAATTCACAAAGTGGATTCTGTCAGAACCCTTACAATGAAAATGCTATGGTGTGAAAATGTGTCAAATTATTAACATGAGAAATGTATGTTTCCTCCTCACAGCACTCCATTCCTCTAATGTGGGTGATTTCAAAATAAAAGCTGATTCTACTATTACATAAAGTGTGAATCACTTGACACAAGTGTGAGGTAAATGCTTTAAACATAATAGCTAATTTGAAAGTGTATTGACCCCAACTCTGGCTCTGCACAATGTTTTTATGTACACGAATATTGCACTTAACACCAGTGGTCAGTAGCAAGTACACTTGACTCACCTGTACTATGCAACTAATGGGACAATCTGCTTGTAATATGACATCGTGACGATATAGTGTTATTGAGTGCTAAATGCAATAACTTATTCAGTTATTTTATGATGTAAACACTAATCTTTTTTTATTTGATTGAACTGTTTATTGGTTTACATTATTGCAAATAAAACTATTATCTATAGTTCCATGTGTGTGAATGATTTAAATTATTAACAGTCATTTTCAAGAGTGCTTGTGTAAGGAGGTAGTTTGTCAGTGAAGCTTTTTAATTATATGGGATATAAATAAATTCCAAAAGGGTGAATGAAAAAAGGGCCAAACCATTATGAACACAGTGGTGGTTGTGTCCACAAGGGGGCAGCATGGAGCCATGCTACATCCTCAGTGCAATACCTACTGCTCTTCAATATTTGACTCCTTAAAATTTAGGTTTGCAGTATTTAATTTAGATATTGCAGCATAGTCATTATCACGTTATGTAGCATTCAAAAGAAAGCAGTAATACTGTAAACGGGCTATTTATTTATAACTTGTTCACGTGGTGTTTTGAATACTTAGTATAGGACCTGTCTCCATTGGTAAAAAACCAACAAACAAACAAAAAAACATTTCCAACGTTACAATTTCGTGTTTAAAATATGTTGATATTTCATTAATAGCATCCATGTCAATTATAATTGTATATTCATAGATTAATAGATTGTATTTTACACAATGACTAGTTAGGGACTTTTCAGTGTTCATCAGAAAAAGGGGGAGTTGCAAGGGTAGTTTTTTTTTTTTTAAAGTTTTTATTATTTTTATCTTCACCCTTCTCTTTATTAATATAACATTTAAAGCTTAGATTTTGTTATGTTTCCCAAGGGAAGTGTTCATTGCACATGATATGTAAAATGGCTTTTGGCTTTTTGAAAGTACAATAACAATTTCTGCTTTTACAGTTACTTGCTATGATAAATGGTGTGATTTTTGTAAATTAAAAAAAATAAAATAAAAATATGCCTCTCAAGCCTGCCATTGAGTTTGGGGGTTCAGAGGGTGATCAGAATTTAAAATAAATTCGACCTTATAGAGCAATATGTCCCACCCCTGAGCAAAAATAAAATCCTTATGTCCCTCCCCAGTGTTTAAAAAATACTTGACATGCCTCCCCCGTTTTGCACCACACCTCTCATAAATAATGAACAGTCCCTTAGTTTTTAGAAAACTTTAATCTACCTTTGCTCCTTTTTTTTAAATGTAGATTATGCTTCTTTTCTTTTCTTTTCTTTTTTTCAGCCTACAAAATGCTGTTTAATATAAATGTAAATATGCTTATGATGAATAAATTATAGGTAATACCACTGAGTAAGTGTCATGAAACTGAAAAGGCTGTGAGACTTGTTGCTGTCGCTGGGCGGGCCTAAATGCTGTTGTGCGCCATGCGGGGGGTGTCAATTGAAGGGGAGGAAAAAAAAAAACGACTGAAGGGAGTTACCTCAGCGCTTTGCGAGATATGAGATCGGGCCGTTTTCCACTCGGTGCCCTTATCTATTAAAAAAGAAAATCACGAATATCACTGGGGAAAGAAAGACAGAAACGCAGGTAGATTTGGAGAGGTCGCCCAGAGGAGAGCACACAGCCGCTTTCTGCTGGCGGATCAGTCGGTATCTACGGTGCATGCACAGTATCTCTGCCCCCGTGCGCGCGCGCGTGTGTGTGTTTACAAGTGTTTGAACGAGTGCCACGAACGAGGGAAGGACGAAAAAGCCGAGGAAGGAGGGATGGTGGACAATTCAAGCAGTAGTAAGGCACAAATGGTGAGTCGTGGTCCTACTTGGCGTGTATTTTTCTCAACTATATTGAGCTAAAAACACCCGAAAGACAGTTTGAACGCCTTGTTGACGGGAAAGAGTTAGCTTGCTTAACGTGACATTTTCCAAAGGAAAAAAGAAGAAAAACTCCCAGAGCTTATTTTTGGTATGTTACTTTTCTTAAAAAACGCATTTCACACTTTTACGTCGACATTGTAATACATGTTTTTGTAAAAAATCTCAACATTCATATGCTAGTTTGGTTTGTTCGCACGGTAACTTGTCTTAAAACCCCACCACACATACGTTATCCACGTATTTTGAGGATGTGGCAGCTGGCCAACATTAAATGCGGAAAAGGTGTACATTTATTTTACGATACTATCGGAGTATTCATTTCACTGTGGTGTTTGGCATATCAAGATGTCTGTAGCTCAGTTAACCCTCCTTTTTTGAAGTTTCTGCTGGAGGCTGTTTGGAAGTAGTTTATCTCTCTCCCGGGTTAACAAGCTAGTTTGAACACTAGTTAGCTCCATGGATGACCATTTTACTGTCTTTACTAAAACGCAAAAGTCTGGGCAAATTATCCACCCTTTTCTCGATAAAGGAGCTTAAACGTATAAAAGGACTTCAATATGAGAAATCACTGAACTACTGTAAATGTAGTCAAGGTAATATTTACAGTGAATAACATACATTTAAATATTGATATCCTCTGGTGAGGATCTTTCGTGGTTGGCTGCTATAGGGGCTATTTTTGAACGTTTAGCTGTGTGAAACCTTGAGAGTGCTCTGCAGGATTGCTTTAGTCCATTTTTCCCAAAAGTTTGGCATGGCTAACTTTGTAATGTGGTTGTAGACACTGCATTTTGTTTCTGCTTCTGCACATGCTCAGGTCTTTGGATTTAGATGTCAAAGCTGAGAGTCCAAACCACTGTGGAGTATAGTATAGTATTTAAATTTGACTAAAGCGAGGCAATGAGTTACAATTAAGCAAGCTTTCACTACATGAGCCAGATAAAATTGCTATGTTTTGATTATCTGTGCCAGTGTGTTTGAGTTTACATACAAATCAGGCTCCCTTGTTTTTATTGCTGCTTTGTTTTTTTGTGTGTGTGTGTGCATATGCCTTACCTGTGTCTACTTTCATACCGTGTAATAAGATAAAAGGGTAATTAGATTTTAGTATGTGGTAGGTTATCCATAACTCTTTTTCTTCCTCCTACAGCCCAGCATGTCTCAGGAGCCTGGTGTGGCCTTTCCTCAGAGCACCTCTACAGGGGGGATGAAGCTGGAGGCTGTAATGGAGCAGCTCCAGCGCCAGCAGCAGGCCCGACTGGAAATGGAGCGCAAGGAGAGGAAGCTGCGAGAGGCCCACATCATGTATGCTCAGCAGGTCGCTGCCCAGCAGGCCATCTTGGCAGCTGCCCGAGCTTCTGGGGCAGCCTTCATGGGCAAAGGTCTGGCTGGAGGGGTCCCTAGTGGTGTGTTACCTCCGCGGGTCTCCAATCAGAGCAGTGTGGACTCAGAAAGAGAGGATGATGAGGACAGAGGCCGTGATTCTGGAGATGAGGATGAAGACAATGAAATGATGGAGGGGGACGAGGGCAGTGATGAGGACGAGGGAAGCGCCAGTGGTCTGGAGTTTCTCCGCAAGCAGACCCTCGCTTTGCAGCAGAGCGCGTCCCGCATCCCGGCCCGTCCATTTGGCAGTTACTCTGCGTCAGCCCCTCAGAGGGCTGCATCCCCACCTATCAGAGTGAAGCAGGAACCTGATGAGGGCCTGTCTCCTGCGGGGCCTCACTCTGCTACCTCTCCTAACGGACAGGCCGACTGGGGCTTTGATGATCACTTCAGACAGGTCAGTGCCCTGCTTTGGCTCCTCGCCACACCATTTCCTCCTTATTATTATGTCAAACCAGAGTTGGCTAAAAGATTTTGTGAGTCAGCATAGAGCTGAGTAATCAAAACACTGTTCATTGTGACCGAAGGAGCAAGCCCTTTTCTGTTCACTGCTCTCCTGTTGAGTGTTCTGCTTGATTTCTTAGTCCAGCCCCCTGCTGTGAGCGACTGCTTAATCTTGATTGTAGGACTAACCTCTCCAGCTGTATCTTTGTGAGACACTTCAAGTCTCTGTGGATGGTTGACCGCCAATTGGCTTTTGTGGCTAAAAATCCTCCTAAGTGAGTCCTGGCAAAGGGCCAGGCTGGGGCGCAATGTGTTCACACTCAGTAGTTCTCTCCCTCTGCGCTCACATTTGGTGTGTGTGTGTAACTCTCTCGTTCTCTGTCCCTCTTGGCGCTTTGCTCAGCCGCTGGTTTGGCTCTGATCCAGGTAGTGGAGTCAGCCAGGGCAGGACTGCTGCTGTGAGGCTGTGGGTGGTTGGCTGGGTCAGCACGAGGATTTTGGGTGGGTGGGAAGTTTGGATGTAGTACACAGTAGCAACCTGTCACACCCCCTCCCACCCCAAGAGTTTCGGCTGTGTGCCAAGTGCACTTTCCCTTGAAGGTAAATATTGCCTCAGCACAGTGTTACAAAACGCTGGAATGCCAACTGGGAAGCAAGCCGAGCTACATGTGGTTTAGCATCATAGCTTGGGACATAGCAGGTTAAAGTGAGCTCAGCAGCATGTGGGTGATATAAAAAGCTGTAGTTGCACAAGAGTGGGCCGTGTCAGAGGACATATCTGAGCTTGATCAGTGGGATGAGGGTGCTGGACTATCATGTGTCTGGATTTTATTACTGTCTATTTAAAGGAAAATTTCTGTGAATGGTACTTTTCTGGACCACATTTCCAAATTAAGGGAAGAAAGCAGTATAGAAGTGGAGGGAGGAGCACTATTATTTCTCAGTGTTGTATATCAGTTAATGCCTCTGCCTGCACATGGATTTGCTGGAGATGATTTAAAACATTACTTGAATATAAATACTATATGAAATGGAGTTTCATTGCATTGTTTGGGCGGCTTATTGTTTCCATAGGTGTCAGAAAGGGTGGAGTAGAATGATACTGCGAGATGGCCAGGCTTTGTGCGAGCATTGTCAGGACAGGAGATCACAGCAGCAAAGTTGTAGCTGACCACCAGTGCCCTATCTGTGGCCCAGTGTCTTTTATTAGGAGTGGTGGGCTGAGCCTGGGGGTTGGGGGAGGCATTATGGGACGAGAATTGGTCTGGCCTTTTTTTTGTTTCCTCTCTTTTATCTTTCCTGTCATTATGTCAGCTCTGCAGTATTTAATGACGGCTCATCTCTTCAGGCAGTTTCAGGTTGCACCGCTGTAGGGGGAGGGGGACAGTGGAGGCGGGGAAACTGTTTTTTTTTTTTTTTTGATGTCATTGTCTTCAAGAGGCCAGAGACAGGCAGATGCCGCAAATACCTACCCCCTATAATAATGTAGCGAGAACATTTATTGTGTTCCTAAAGCAATGACAGAGGAGAGATGTAATAGCTTGCTAGTAGAGAGAAATGTACGGAAGACTATTTACATTAACATTTACATATCATGTAGTCAGTCACATTTGGTGCAGGCCTTTACCCAAAGCACCCTGTCTGTGAGCACTGTGTTAGTTCTGACAGAGATACTGCCGTTCGCTTGAGCCATAGCAGATCATATAGAAAGAGTGTGGCTTCTGATTTCACCCAAAGAAGCTTACACAAAGACAGCAGAACATGATCATTAAGTCCACTGTCCATCTAGCCAGTTCACCAACATTTAAAGTAACGAAGACTAATGGGTGCAAAGTCTAGACCGGGGTTCTCAATGTTTCTCAGGCCAGGGACTCCTTTGCTGTAAGAGAGATGGAACAGGGACCCCCTGCTACATAAAACTGAGTAACACTTGAAATCATTTCCTTAATATTTTGGGGTATTTTTTTATTTGCACTTGCCTGAAGGTGTTAAGCCAGCAAGCCAACTTATAACATGGCTTGGTGAATTAGCCTTACCCAAACACACTCTTATTGTGGTTTCCAAAGTGGATGTTGTGTCAAACTCTTCCTACAAAACTTTTCTAAATGATCTATTGTGCCTCACAAGACTGTCTGTGCACTTGACTGGTAATAATACAAGCACAGTGATTTAGCAATAGCTAGCTAATGTGAATGCACAAGGAATAATGGGTCACAGTTAGCCCATCAACAATGGTGTGTATTGTTATCAAAATAGGTTTTACGGAAAGGCCAATTTATATTTGCTAATAATATGTTGGATTCATGGTAATGAATATTTTTAGACATACTTTTTAGACTACTTTTTGAAAAAAAAAACCCAAAACAAAGCATTAAAACATATTAAATTAGCCAGAGGTAACTTGTCACTTCTCTTGCTGTAACTCTTAGGACCCCCAAGGGGTCACAGACCCCCTGTTAAAGATCCAGGGTCTAGACAAAGCTTCTAAGCTATGGATGGGAAATGAGTGACAAACAACAGAATAAGAACAAACAAGTGGTGCATAACTCGGCAGGAATAAGGTAATGTTTATTTGTATATATAAGTTGCCGGCAGCAGCACTTGACTGACAGCCATTGGATTAGTCTGTCTTGTAGTCTTGTATTCCTAAGTGTGTTGAGTGTACATGGATGTGAGGGTCGAAACAGGCCAGATGGGGGTGGATGTACTTGGGTAGCCAGTGTTTTTGTGTCAGTGATGTATGTGTGGTGACCTCAGCCCTGTCCCAAACAGCAGAGTAAATAATTGTCAAACAAGGGGATGGACAAAGGCGTCGCGTGGAGAGAGAGCCAGGGTGGACAGCCGACTGGCCTCAGCACTTTGGCCTCCACCGCAGTGGGACAGAGGCTGCATGACCCCTGTAATCCACCCCAACCCCTCCTGCTCACATACACACACACATGTCCATATACCCCTCCACTCCTTGTGATAATCCCTCTGTGATTAATAGTTTTAATCATGCCTGCAGAACAGGGATTGTGTTGTTTGTCCCACTATATTTGCGGTGACGACGCGTCAGTTGGATTGGCTGGATGTAACTGAGAGGTGTTGTGCGGTATGCCACAGGTGGCGTGTGAGTGGCTTTCGTTACACAGGTTTACAAGTTTTATGTTCACATGGTGTTAGTCCTTGTGCAACTCTGACTCATTAGTCAGAAGACAAAGTGGAGGGAATAAGCAGAGCATGCCTACATTTGAATTGTTGTGATCACAGAGGGAGAAGAATGACAAGGCTGCAAGACATAGAAACCGGTATGAGTACTTCTCTCATCACATCACAGGACTGAATGATACCTTTTAGGAGTACTTGCAACACATGAATCTAGGCATTAAGTTGACAGATTGGTGGCCACATTGTAATTGTTTCTAATTAGGGCATCCGTGCTCCTGTGTAATCATATCCTGTGATTCAGTGAAGACAATTATGTTATGTTTTGTTAACATTGCACAAATTGGTTCTCTCATTCATTATGTCACATGGACTCTGAGATTTAGCAGCAGAGTGAGTGCTTTTCGCTTCCATGCTACTCACTACAGGCAGGTTTGCACCCAGTGAGACGAGTGAGATGGAGGCAGCTGCACGTAGGAAGAGAGGATTTGCCTGATCAGGCTTTGAGATAATGTTATCTTCTGCCTTCTGCTTAGAAGTGGTGGATTTAAATCTCACAGCAACTGAATACAATGCAGTCTCTAGCTTTTATATGATATCTAATCTTGGCGAAAATTGTTTCACATCACTGATCCGTTATTAGCTTAGTTAGCATGCATTAGCTTTGTTGGCTCACTTGGCTTGTTTATTATTACGTGAAAGTCACTGACGCTGTAAACATACCACCGAACCCCATGCAAACTGTCAAACTTTATGTGGAAAAAAGGACCAAATAGAGCAGCCAAATCCTATTCGACCAACATAATTCTGTGTTGAGTACAGTACCAGACTAACAGCCAAGAACATTAGCATTATAAATTTTGATTGTACAAGTGATGCATTAAGCAGGCTCAGTTACAAAAGGCTGGATCCACAGCCTGATTAGATTTGTCATTCGGGTCAGATCAGACAGGTTTTTAATTTGGAAAGGCTGCAAACCAGATTAAAATGGGGAAATTATTTGTTTTATCATTTCACACTAAGTAAATCACTGCAAAGCAGTGTTCTCATTTGCCTGAGCAGATGAGAACACTGAGAACAATCTGACGTAAGAAAACTGGGGGCCAACAAGGGCAAACAGACCACAGTGTTCCAAATCTAGTTTCTGGGGGTGACTGGGCATCTGTTTCTGCTGAGCCTTGACATTATTTGCCACCCTAGAGCCCTGCTTCTGCTGCTGAAGCGCTGAAGCCTGTCTGTATTGCCAGCGCTGTTGCATAATTTAGCTGTCGCCCCAGCAACACATCAGCCAGGAAGTGGGGAGCTGCACAGTTGCAGTGTAGAGATCAATAAGGATTGTGTGTGAGCTTTTAGAGGCAGGAATGTTTGGTTTGTTTATGATTCATTTATGATAAATGAGGGGGGCATTGTATTTAGAAGATGGACTCAAGTTTACATTTTTTATCATGGAATGCCAGTAGACTAGATTAGTATGCCTTTCTGTTTTTCTTTGGCATGTCACGTTTAATGTCACAAACATGCTGGAAAACAGTGTTAGTAAACAGAGAAAAGCAGCATGGAGGCCAAAGAAAATGTTGCAGTGTTTTCTTTTTTTTTGATCTATTACTTATTCAGTCTCCTTTTCAAACTTGTTGCTGTTTGAGCTAAGGCTGGGTAAATATCGGTATTTTGACATGAGACTAGATATTGTCTTAGAATTTGGATATCGTAATAATGGAAATGTTGTCTTTTCCTGGTTTTTAAGTCTGTATTACAGTAAAGTGATGTACATTTATGAACTCACCAGACTGCTTTAGCTGTTCCTTATATCCCCTTACCACTTATTCATCAATATCCACATTATTGTTGATTATTTATCCAAAAGTCTCATTGTGTTGCCTTAAATATTTTATGAAAGCACCAATATTCAATCATACAACAGTGTCGCTATATCTGGGGAAAAAATATCAGTATAATTGATTTTCTCCGTATCGCCCAGCCCTAGTTTGAGTGCTGAACAGAACAACACAGGATGGCATTTTTGGCATGCCACAAATGGGGCAGAAATTAGCATGTCCACTTGTGTGTGATATTTTCACCACTGTCTATTGGAGCTGAAAGGAGCTGGAGCAAATAAATATCTGTGACTACTACAGAGTCATTTGTCCTTGGACTCAGGGAGTAAATGACAACTGTCATTTTACCCTCTGAAAACACAAGTCACATTTCAGGGGATGTTTGTGAGTTTTTGTCCAGTTGGAAAGGGGCTTCGGTAGAGTTGCAGTGGAAGCCAGCAGGCCTCTCTACCCTGATATGCATGCTACATACACCAACTTGGCCTGGTTTCTGCTCACTGAATGTTGTGTTGGTCTCTCACATGCCATAACTGTCAGTGGGTTTTAAATGGTGTACTTAGTCTTATTCTGTTTACTGGACTTCCTGTTAGGCTGATGTAATAAGGCTGGAATTACCGTCTGACCCCTACTTGTGCAAACCGCCTGCAAATGGAGGTCATTCAGATGAGAAATAATGAGGAAGGCTGTGGTCCATTAAAACATGTTGTTGTGCTCATTCAAAACAAGAAGTGTGACTGTAATGTGTGAAACCTGTATCGTCTCTGTCAGGCTTTAACTGTTGAGCTACAAAGGGAATTAAAAAACCTCAAACCTGACTATTCACGCCTGTTATAAACACTGACATCAACGTATTGTAGTGTTGTGTGTGCTTTTATTAGGTGTAGTGCATTTGTGCAATAATCTTGTATAGCACTTTAGTGTAATTATTAGAGCATCCATTAAATATAGGGCACTATGCAATACTCTTGGGGTGTATGAACTGGTGGGGATACTGTGAGTTAATTGTAGTTTGACTGTGTATTTGTATGGCCATGTGACCTGGGTCTGTGAGACAAGTGAGACAAGTGAGACAATTAGGGTAATGTTATCGTATCTTATCTTATCTTATTCATATCACATTGAACACATTGTTTGTCATATTTAAACTGACCAAGAATCGAAGAATGTCACAGTAAATAGTAAGGTAGCAGTGAAGAAACAACTCACATGGGTATTGTTTGGCACAGTCTAAGTGCCGATACATTGTTAAATGTCCTTTTGCAAGCTTCTTTTGTTCAACAGTTTAGTAATTCCCACATTTAAGGATTTCTGGGAGCCATGCCAAAAAGCATTATCAAAACAATGTTTCCACCATAATCAAAGAAAAGGAATGACTTGTAATACAGGGTTCTTTAACCTTACATGCGAAAGAATATATAGTATAATTTTAATCTAAATAGAACATGAATGAATTCCCTAATTTTATTTTTACATGTAGTCCTCATCACACCTGCATTTATTAGTGCTTTTTTCAAATTTTGTCCATTATTTTGTTCTTGTGAATGTGAGTCTGTTAAATTCCTCATCAGGTTCTTTGTCATCTGGATGACCTTATGACTTAAAAAATTATATTACTAATGACATTTGTGATGAATGGTCTGAACACTAAATGGTTAACCTCATTTCCAAATGAACTACAACACTGATCTCAGTCCAGATTAGGCTGGCTAAAGGTGTCTGATTATAATTTTATTTTTAGCTTACTGGGGCAAAATTCCCCTCAGTATTTTGTTTTCTCCTCCTATCTCCTATCTCCTAGGGATTACAACTGCACAATTAGTGAGGCGTAATTATATTTTGCACTTCCAGTTTCTAGAAGAGGTTGTGTATAGGCAATTTTGGGACATTTAGCTTAATTTCAGTTGTCTGTTGTAATTAAAAATAGTGACATATGAGGTGAAGTAATATAATTTTGTTCTTCAAACCATAAAATGTATTAGCACAATATTTAGCCAAATAGCCCAATTTGTTAGCTGTGCGTAGCAATGAACACATACAGTGATTTGATAACAAAGCTGTTGACATTTTGGCAGCCACCAAATATGAATCTGGACAACTTTGAAAATCTCTGGTATTGCATAGTAGTGTGTAGGGATGTCAATTTTTAGTTAATTTTGTTATTGACAGCCCCATACCCATTAACCATTTATAAACTGATTCATTTTAGGAAAAAAAAGAAATGTTCAGGCAAGTGAAATGCCTCATGCAGTTGTCTTACAGGGCCGTTGAAAAGTAAATGTGATATCTAATGTAATCTAATCTGAAAATACACTACATACTGTATTACTGAAGCTGAGTTTTTTTTTTTTTAGCTGAGCTGTGTGTGCATGTTGAACAGGGCTGATGAGAAGAATCTGGCATACCAGACAATATTCAGTTTAATTCTGGGAGCGCTACTGTAGAAATGATTATAGGTGCAGTTTCTGGTGAGATACTGGAAGCAGCAGTATCCCAGCTAGTCACATAGACTGTCTATGGTAAGTCCCAGTTTCTTATCTTGGATGCTAACCGCCAGCAGTGTTTTTTTGTTTTTTTTTTTAAGTAATTTGACCTCAATGTCATAAATACTGCTTTTTTTAACAGGTATGTCACAAACATTAGATTAGCATTTTCTGAAATGTCTTTGCGGAGCTCTGGTATTTGTTGTGCTGCCCACGTCTTTAACGTTACCAACAACCAGACTAAGCTAAATTTGTGGTGTCAACAACAGTATGTTAAACATGCTGCCAGAATAAAAGGGGATCATTTCTGTAACAAATGGTACAGTTGACATGAGAAAAAATAATAATAAAAAAAAGAGTATAACAAGACACAGAGTAGAAGTATTAAATTAGAATTTGTGGAACAGGATGACATCTAGGTTTGTTATTCAACATCAGAACATACTGTATTACTTATTAAATTATTAAATAAATACAGCAGCATAGCTTGAATTATGTTTTGATGTTAGTCATCTAGTCTGAGAATGTGTTACTGATTAACTGTACTTCTGTCATAGTCATATCTCATATAAAACATTAATGCCTAAAGTTACCTATTTTACTTATTTATATCACTCGTATAACTTAAATTCTGCATCATGTTTCACTCAGTAAACTTCAGTTCATTAAATCAGCAATTATCGAAACCAGTAAACTGTGTCACTAAGGCAGATGAGTGGAGCATAAACTAGGAAATGTCAATTCTTATTCTCTTAACATGGAGCTAAAAGAAACAACAATAAAAACAAATTAGATTATGTGTCCACCAAATGTGTTAGTGTCTATTAATTAGTCACATAAAATAATGAAAGTTTTAAAATGAGTTGGTGTAAGCTAGCTTGAGCTCTTTAAAATTTAACACTGTGTAATGGAGAGAGGCACGCTGATTGCTGACGCACTTGGTTACAACTAGTACTTTGAGATGGCTTGAGTTGGCAGAGGTGTGATCACAAAATACCGTTTGAGGTGTAAAAATCAGTGTGTTCCACATGTTTTATTTCCTAACTGCCAAAGGAAAGAGGATTAGCATACGGTTAGCTATCCTTTATCATTCCAAAATGTTTGCTCCAGTTCAGCTGGAAGTAAGGGCCTTAATTTATCCAGATTATCATGGACGCTATGGGGCTGCTTGATTATGGCAAAAATAATAATCATGACTGTTTTGATTGATATTGAAATCACAGTTATTTCACAATTATTTTAACATGATTACACATTGGCCTTCAGAACATCAAGCAGTTATTGAACATTAACTCTGGTGTTTTTTTTAACACTGGATGATCTTTAACTTCAAATACAAGTGAACTGAAAAACAGTAAAAGCTTTGTGGTGTGACCACAACTGTGTAGTTTGTTCACATTCACATAATAATAAAACCTAATCCAACTAATATGTAACAATACATAACAGTTACTGTATCAATAACAGCAAAATAAATGTTTAATTGGGATCAATAATTGTTTCACTAACTCAGGAGAGACTCGGCAGACAGACATTTCTCCATTATCTGTTTAGAAGCAGCTGGGAGTGTCACTACAATGAGAAAAGCTGGTCCACCTTAACAGTCTACCTTAAGGGAGCCTGGTCTGTTTCCAGTGAGAAGCTAACTTAGCTTGCACCTCTGCGCTAACTTCTGTCACTTTACTCAGCAGCTGACAAGCTAGACATGGGAACGTGTCTCAGGTCTTTCAGAGTTATAGCATTTATTAACTGACAAACAGCCTCAACTGTTCACACATCACACAGCTGCATTTCACTTCATATTCGCTGCTCCTCTCACTGCAGCCTAACTGTCACCTGGCAGTTAGGCTGCAGTGAGAGGAGCAGCCTAACTGGACCCCACTGGCACACACGTTTGCTCTCCCTGCTCGTGCTTGTTGTCGCTCACGCTCTCTCTCTTGCTGCGTACACTGTCTGAAACCAAAATGTGACAGTGAAGTTTCAAAACAACCAGAGAGGCACTGCGCTGTGGCTCTCTGTTTTCAACCTGTGCTGAAACTTCTGTTTGGACTTTGCAGGGACGGGCCAAACACATCCGCAATGGTGGGTGCACTTGATTTACAAAAAAAAAGACAACACGGGAGCAACATTGTTAGAGTCATCATGCTGCACAGAATCGTTTTATCTCGATTATCTTGTTTTGGAAATCTGGGGATGCCAAAATTGTAATCAAAATTGAAATTCGATTAATTGCACAGCTATAGGCCAAGTTAACTTTGGGGCAGTGATGTCATATATGGCATAACTGTGCTTACATTAAATATCTTTGCAATGCTGAATGTAAGATTGACTTTGTTTTGGCCAGAAGCTATTGCTAATCACTGAGGTCCTTTGCGATCGTATCCCCTTTTAAAGCTTTGTAATCGAGCCTTGAACTGTGGTGTCTTGTTTGGAAACAGACACCAAATGTCTTTGTGATTAGGCTTTTATTACATTTTTCCAGATTGACAACTGATATGGTTGGAAGCTCCGTGATGCCTTTGTGACCAATCAGAGGCTGAAGTCCTGACTTGTTGACCAATCAGAAGCTGTGTTTCTGACTGTGTCTGTCTGTGGCTAGCTGGCAAATAAAGGATATGGAACTGCAATGTTCCAGGTTGTGGAATTCTCTTCCTAGAAGTTGCATCTTGGCGCTGCCAGCAGCAGGGGGTCTCCCAGCCTGTTACTGGAGTGTGTGTACAAATTAGCCCATAGGCCGACATACATAACCGTCAAAAATGTTTCACGGCGATTAACTTATAAATATTTAACGGTTTACTTCCCTGGTAATGTGGCAAAGCTTAATACTGTGGCTGCATTTTGCCAGTTTTTTCATGTGCCTCAGTACTGGCTCAAGTGATTTGAACTAGCTCAACTGAGAGTTTAAGACTTTCTGTGTGTATTAGTACATGAGTGTGGATGGCACACATCTATTAAATGACCCTAAAACATAGGTGTGGTTGAGACATTTTTCACATGCAAATGATAGTTTTGTATAAATCTGAATTAGAGTGCAAGGTGTGCTGGCATGGCCCAAGCTTCATTTTTTGCTGACCTGCTCTTAACAGCAACGTGTGGACGATTCCCCCGGCCCAGAAATAGAGGTATTGAATTTAGTAGGGAGATGAAGGGGGGAGGGAGAGGGGGTAGGAGATACTATGGAAGGAGAAGAGGAGTGGACTGGCTCAACACACTATGCTGCCCCACCCAGAGGAAACATTCCAGACGGAATTAAAGAGTTAACTCTTCAAACAGTGAACATTCCACAGGGGGCTCCCAACAAGAGACAGGGGGTTTGACGGGGGTGGGTGGGTGCATGTCCGTGTTGTAGTCGGGCCCCTGATTGGTGATCTTTCAATTCATTTCACTCAGTGTCGCAGGGGCTGTAAAAGAAAAAAGCCAAAGGGCCTGAATGGGAGGAGCTGGATGGGAGGGCCCGCTGGTGTAGCCAGAGACACTTTTTTTATTTGTCTGTGTCCCAGAGGGCACATCTGCTGCTGGCAGACAAGAGGAGGCTTCTCTTGGTGTGTCCAGTCTCCTCATCACGGTCACACCATGGCCTGGTCAAACACTGCATTACTTGGCAGTGTGTAGTCTGACATGATTTTGCCATTCACACTTTAAGTTACTGAAACTATGTTGCGTTACAATTCATGTTTTCACGGTCCTGTATCATTGAGAGGATCCTATACCGTACTTTCTATCAAACACAGTTTTTCTTGTATGATGCTTGTTCAAATGGAAGTCACATACACAATATCCCATTTCAAATTAAAATTTTCACAAGTCTGTATTTAATTAATTCGAAAGTGTCCATTGTGATCCTTTTGTATATCACATTTGGATTTTCCATGTTTCCAGTGTCTACACCTTGTACAGAGAGACTGGAAAACGCAGCTGTTATGACGTTGAAATGCTCATTTCCTTTGTAGGTTCATTATCTGTGTGCGTTAGTGATTTGCATTGTTGGCGTGTTTGCGTAAAGTTGGGCCCTTTGAAGCCCGAGTGTTCCACTCCATTCAGATCCCACTTTACATGCACCAGCCCCTTAAATAACATAAATATCTTTACGAGAGAAAGAAGTACATTGTGCTCCTCTCAACCAACCCATGTTATCTTACCTGTTCAGAGCACAAGGTCTCCTTGCTTTTGTATTTGAGGTGTCTGCCTTTCAGCTCAAGTAATCGCTCCTACAACATCATGCAAATTACTTTTTGGATGACCCCTCATGCGCATTGTCACGGAGGGCCACACTGCTCGCCTTCATTTAATTGAATTGAAAGGCAAAAAGTTCTCACATTTAAATGCAAATGTTGCATGTCCATTAGAGTTGTCACACTTTTTTTCCCCAAATCGACCCTGGAGGATTGACTTCCTTGCTTCTAATGGAAACTGAGCTACTGATGCCTGCTGTAATTTGATCAGTTGGTAGTGAAACCACAAGCCCCCCTCCCCACACCATTGCTGGTTCCATTCGTCCTTTACAACCACTCCCACTCAGCATATCTCAACACCTGCTCTTTAATGAAGGCAAACAGAGAAAGGGGAATAGCCAAATGAAACAAAGACGTCCACCAACCCCCTTGGCAGCTGCATAGAAGTAGAGCCAAGGTCATATGACACTGTCGAGCAAAGTCTCCTTGGGTTTTATATAGGCTTACTGCATATAGTTATATATACAGTACACATGTATAGAGACTACTGTTCACACTGTCTATTCCAGTGACCCTTGGCACAGTATGCGAGGTCCTGTTGTCCTTGTACCATGTACAGTGGTCTCATACTGTGTGTTTTACTTGCTGGTCTGTCTTTGCACCATGGCTCACATGATTAATTCTTTGCATGTCCGTGGTATTGAAAGGGATTTTCCATTTCAAATCTAAAAAACCACTGAAGCATGATGCCATGTCAAGCTAAACATATCCTCTTGAAGTATTTGTCATACAAATGTTTTGCAACAATATAATTAATAAAAGTATTCTAATACTGTCATCACCACAGATTTGAGCTCGGTACTGTTTACTATCTTTTGACTCTAGTGTTAATGCAATACCTGGATTTCCGTGCTAACACTAAATGATACTCTTTTTGATGCTTTACTTTGAGGACTGTCGAATAAGCCCTTTCAAATAACCCTTAAATTGGCTAAATATAACTGCAGTTTTATTACTGGGTAGTTTATAACACATTTAATTTAATGATACCTTTAGGAAAAGGTATGAAATTTTAGCTGCATAGCATTTTGAAGTAGGAGGTTTACCTGCTGACACTTACGGCTGAAGTAAATGGGGCACTTTGGCAGCAGAGCGAGTCCATTAACTGAAGCTGCTTCACCACGAATGTAAGCTGCTGGCAGTACATCTCTGTTTTTCTGCAACTGATAATTTTTTCTATTTGTGGCTACACAGCCATTCAACAGATAAAAACTACATAAAACTGCGCAAAAAACAAGTGGACTATGTGTTTAAAAAATGATTAAGATAAATACCTCATTGTACCAGAGGCAATATAACACAGCAGAGCAACATCATGGCTTTTTTTACATTTCACATAAAAATACATTAATCAAATCAGTGCCTCCTGTAGTTAAAACAATACAGTTAATTAATTCACTGTATTGTTTTAAAAAAGTTAATAAAGCCTATCTGCTTTCAAATCTTGCATAATCAACTACATCATCACATGGCAAAACTCAATATGCAAACAGTAAAGCTGGCAAGCAACTGCGAGCTACAACATGTAGTGCGTGGGAGGTAAATGACCTAGCTCCTCTCCTCTCCAACAAAGCGCGACGCATCCATGCCCCTTGTATTTCAGTCTATAGCGGGGTAATCAAACCCTCTTTACTAAATAATGACTGTAATGCATACTTTTAATGAAGAAGACAATGCTGGTTTGTGATTGTTTTGGGGGATTTCGTCATGGACAGAAAACACCACATATAAAATGCTCAGACACAAATAACTTTCCCATGTAAACAACATTTTGTGGTTGTAATCTAAGTAAAGACAGTAGCATTTTAATCGAATGCAGATTGTATATGGATTGTCTTTCATATTGTTGATATTGATCAATTGAAAATGCCTACTAGACAGCAGGTTATGCTGGGGACATAAAACAATGTGACATTTATGAGAATGTCTTTCTCTACCTGGCAAACTGACAAAAGATATCCTGGGGTTCTGGTCTCCATTATGCTGCTTGTCAAAAGGACCAGGCAGTGAGGAGGTGCGAAGGTGAAAAGTGAGAGTTTTCTATTGTTAGTGGCTTTCTTGGCTGTCTTCTGCCACTGCTTTGGCTGAGCTCCAGGCTGGTGTCAGAGGCCTGTAGGTGCTAACTGGGCCACTGTGTCAAGGCCCTTGGGTAAACACAGTAGAGAAGGAGGTGAAAGAGGTACAGGAGGCTATCCTTTCACTGTAGCCTGCCTGCTTTTCAGTCTGCACAGTCATCGTGCCGCCTGCCAAAATCCTGTGTAGTTTATAATAGCATGTGGCCAGGTTGTTTGGCTGCCAAGTGTTCAAACACAAGCTGAGTGTAATCATGTGCTTGTAAGAAGGAGCTACCAGCAGAGGAGGAAGGAAGAAAAAAAGGTCCTGGCTGCTGCCCAGGAAACGTCACATTACACTGAAAGCAATGCGTTCACAGCTCAGCTTCCAGCATTTACATTCTGCATTCAGGGCTGGACATCCGCCAAAGCTTTTCACTTCCTGAATCACAATCATCACATGAAACCAACAGTAAGCAGCGTGTCTGTCAAAGCCACTGGCTTGTAATCCTAAATGCTATGCTAGTGTACACACTGCTTCCTATAGGAAACAACAATATTCCTACTCGCGTGAACATGAATATGAACATCATACAATTTCTTTTCTTGTGGACAAATTTGGTTCATGTGCTGAGATAGCTGCAATTTAACACATAAAATTCTGAACACTTTTTAACCATATATGATTTGGTATGTTTGCATAAAACAAATAAATTAAAAAAGCTAAACAATGAATGCTGATCACTGTCATATTTCAAGAGGTGGAATAAAAATTCAAGATTCAGTTCAATGCAGCATGCTTCTGCATTTTATGATCAATAAAGAAATACTTCTGACTGTGCATATTATTCCCATTATTACTTTATATATTGGCTTACTGAATCATTTCAAATGACAAAAACACATAGTACTCTGACTTAGCTGAACTGGTTAATAGACAATCACACTGTGAATAGTACTATGGACCATGTCAACTGCAGTCAATAATTTCAAAAGCCATGTTAGTAAATGATTAAAGAGTGGCACAGAAAATTGAATTATTAACAGCAGTAACCACAGTGAATGTATAAGAAGTATAATGTTGCAGGATGAGAACGTTACTCCATTGTGTGGTATCCTCTAGTCAGTGTGATGGAGACTGCAGTGCTGACTCTTCCCTATGCACTTTATTATTTCACAACAAAAAATGATCTGGCCTGGCCTTGTTCATCTTAAGCAGGTACTCAGTGTGATTCTCTATGTATGAAATTTACATAATGTGTATCAGCTCACAAGGCTCTTTTCTAGCAAACATCAGCATATTCATGTGGAACACGGTTCAATAATGTTTGTGGCAGATTTGGGATGCCCCCAACCCCCAGTGGAGCCAGCCTTGATTAGCCAGCCATCTGGTCAAACAAAGACATCTCAGGTTTTCCTGTCCTAAATAAATGTGATTAGAAAACCTGAGGAAGCTTCATGCTTTCAGCGCAGAGAGGATGTGTGGTCAGATCATTTGTTTAAAAGAAGTGGTAGCAATGTTTTGCTGAATGATTTATTGCACAAAATTGGAACAAAATTGATTGCATTCAGGGCTGGCATTGTTCTCTTTGGATTGCCCATCCAGACATTAAATAATGCATTTGAACTTAATATGAGTCAACATATGTATAAAAATGAGAGCAAATTAAACAATCCAATAGAGCTGCATGTGCTTTATAGAGTTTGGTTGGAACAATAATGTCACATAGGCTAGCTGTGTACCATATGAGATAAATTGACTTCAAATAAGCCTGCATGAATGAGAACCGTGTACTCTGCAAACATCTGCTTACCTGCTATTCTAAAAGTGGAAACCCTGTATGTCTTTGCATTTATTGGTTTCATTATTCACAGTATGATCTTTGGTTGCTGGTGTATTATGTTCAGTACAATCTGTTTGCTCTGTCATCTACAGTATATCATATCCCTTGCTGCTGCAATAACCCATTTCCCCTGTGAGAATCATTACAGTTTTATCTTATCTGATCCTGTATACTGTACTTTTGTGATGTCTGTGTTTAGACTTAACTGCAACAAAGTATAAAGCAAGCATTTAATTGGGTTTTCAACCCTAAGACTTTCAATTTAAATATCTAGTTTGACTAAGCATAATCATTTACCTACCAAATATTGTTTCTTCTCAAACCACCTTATGCAGAAGGTTGATTTACAGAGTATATAACATGATCTGTGTTTTGTACATTTGATTAGGCAGACTAAAGAAAGGCTTTATGTATGTTATGTACATATGTTAATGATCAACAAATTACTCTACAAATCAACTATGCGGTAGGTTGGCAAGAGCCAATTTAATGTTTCTTCTTGACATTTATAAGGTACAGCTTTTAAGCGGCCTGTCAGGGGAGGCTAAAGCCAGATATTCAGACCACATATTTGTGACAAGATGAAACAGTTTAAGAGCTTTGCAGAGAAAAGTTGCAGTGATTTGAACTGGCCGGTTTCAGAGCAACTCCAGTCGGATGGTGGTGTCACCTGTGTATCAGTTTGTCATTGGCTGGTTTTAGGGGGTCAGGCATGTCACTTGTTTCAACTGCCAATCGGCTTGTAGCTAGTCCTCTCGACTGTTAAGGTCACAAACTGTTAGCAGATGGGACAACACTTGCTGTGGCATTCTCTGATGACAGCCCTCCGTCCCCGCCAAGCCCGAGTCTATTCAGTGTACATCCCCACGGCTGTTGAAATGCATGTTGGCCTCTGTCCTCTCAGTGTGTCGGTATCAGACAGTCGGCCGCTGCTGCTGCTGCTCGCTGTATGCGCCGATGTCACACACACGCATACTACTACTACTACACAGGTTGTTTAAATTATTGTGACTACAAATTATATTCCACTACAGAATAACTGGAAACCATACACTGTCTTGTCTAGTCGTATTGGAGTAAACTGGCAGGTTTTCAGAGAATTGCAGACTGGCATATTGCAAGTAGTTACAAGTTTGAAGTTGTCTTGCTGCAAATCTTTGTCAGTTAGGCTAATCCCAGTTCAGACCAGACAATTACTGACAGTGACATTGAGCACCAGTACATATAGATAGCCACACTAACCACACTATTAAGCCCTGGTTTGTAATTATATAATGCCAGGCCAGTTTTCCTCTTGTAACAACAAATGTGGCTTATTAGCGCAGCTTTCTACCTACAGTTATCTTCAAAGTACTGTAGGCAAAGTGCAGAATTAACTGTTTTGTCTTCTGGCCAAATGGTTGGTGAGTGTTCAGATTTAACCAGTCACTTAATAAAGTGGTGAAGGGATGACGTATTTTTGTAGGCCAACCAGGAAGGTGGTATCACACTGGTTCCCAAAAACCTTTTGGGACTTTTGAATATCGCCAAAAATATGCTCTGTGACGAACATGAGTTTATGAGACTTAGACGTATTGTTTAGCATGATAATCTTCACAGATGAACACCACTTCTCTGTGTTTTGAAGCGTAAATGAAATCGCAAGAAGAGGCTATTGTTAGGCTATACAGGAACTACATTGCTGTCACACGAATTAAACCACACAACTACAAACACTGTAAAAACACATTAAAACACAATCGGAAAATAGTATAAACAGATAAATCTATAAGTTAGATGCAACTTTGTAAAGCTGTAAAGGCGGACAAATGTGTTTAATGAGTTTCTCTGTCCGCTGTGATGACATCTAACCCAGACAAACACTGTAGTCCTATTTAGCCACTTGTTAGCAACCACCTTTTTTAAGACGAGTAAAACCTTAAAAGTTCAAAAATCAGGTTGAAGCGGACATATTTTATGTTACAGAAAAAAAACATAGACTTTAAGACGAGGGAACTGAACGTGCTTAAAGGCTAACAGACTTTCGCATTTTTAGGACTCATTACTTCACCAGTCTATAGATTACCATTGTTTTTTTGGGCTGGTGAGTGAAGCAAATCTACCTGCCACTCGCAAGTTAAACCAGCATTTCTCTGGTGGCAGATGCTAATTTTGTGCCCTGGATGCAGGCATCATTTATCGAATATGTTGCCATGGCACTTTATTTTGCTGCTAACATACAAGCACAGTGCTTTGATACAAAAACTTTTCAAACCAGTGAAAAAGTGTAATAACCAATAAGTAAAGAAGCTCTATGTAGATCTCAGCGAATTGGCTTAAAAAAATAATATTGCAATATTTTTAGTCTCTATCACGATATATGATATACTATACCTCTATTTATATATATTTATATAGTTAAAATAAAGTAGCTTCTGTCATTAAGTTATATAAAGTACTGTTATAATATAGTTTAACATTTAATATTACCCAGCCCCAGCTCTAAGGTACTATTTTCCCTGATAGCGAACATTTTAAACCAGTGGACCTGAGAGATGCTGACTAAAATTGGTTGCATAACTTGCATAGCACTGACACTCTGAAAGTTTGTTTTTTTTAAATTTGGTTCAATAATTCCCACATTAACCATGAGTTTAGTTGTTCTCCTCGGGTTTTTGGTAGTCTCGACTGTCTTTTGAGTGTCCAGTAGAGATGTAGTGGCTTGTTGGCCCCTGGAGATGAGCTCCAGATGCGTGACGGTCTGCATCATCCCAAACTGGTTCCCTGGGGGGTACGGGCCTGTCAGAGGTGGAATGCCCCTGCACACTTAACGCTAGCTGAGAGGAAACAGATACCTCTGGCTCTGAACGGAGAAACAGCTCCCTATCGATTAGACTCTACAGAAAGCTGTGAATTGCGCTTATGGTTTGAACATTTGATACTGCAGATTGAGAGAGATTGTCATAACAGTAACTTCTCTGACTGAGGAAACCCTGGGAATAACGGGACTGATTTCCCCCACCACCACCACAACCATACGCCACACAAAGAAGTCATTTACCCATCTGACTGCAGGCGTTGTGACCTCTGTCATTTCATATGTAATGAGATGTGATGTGTCCTAATAGCAGTGAAGGTTTTTTTGTTGATTGTGAATGTATCAAGTTCCCGGCGCTGTCAGTATAATGAGAACATATATAAAAGCCTATCAGGTCTGTGTGATGTCTCCAGCTGCCATTAGCATGGGGGTGAAGTGGATGCATGCTCTTTGAAAGATGTGAGATATGCAAGGTATTTTTAGCCAAAGCTTTTAACCCTGAAGAAACCACTAATAGCTGCTTTGACCTAAATGCAGCACTACAGCTTATTGCTCAAAGCGACATTGATTACAAGAGGCCCCAAAAATATGGAGATTATGAATTTGTGTCTTTTTTAAATAATTAGTGCTTTGCATATTGGAAACAACTGTACACTTCACAGAGCAAAACTAATAGCTTCAAATCAAATTATCTGTGAGGGGTTACTGAGGGGGCCCCATGCAAGTCTGTGCATAGTTTAGTTGGAAAGCCTGGTCTCAGTGGTCCAGTTTCTTATGGGCATCAAACACAGCAGGAAAGGGTTAACTTATGGAGTACTGTATGTGGTGGCACAGATGTGATTCACTAAAATGTTTGCTCTGCCTGTGAAAGGGTCTTTGAACCAATGAGTGTGAACTTCTGGCCACACCAGCCTATAAACGTTGCATTTGTGTGAGGCAGCGAAAGGGGCCAGCTAGTGTAATGGGGGATGGGGCCTCTGCCTGTGGAATGTGGTGTCTTGGTGAAAGGGCTGGAGCTGAACAAATGCAGTCAGTTTATTTGGCAAACCAGACTTGCTGGTCACCAACAGACATGTTTACCCAGGAACTAAATATGCAGATCCACCCCTTTCTTTCAGACATAAGTCTTTCACTCTGTCTCTGTCTCTGTCTCTCTCTGGGTGTGAACTAGGATAAGGTGAAAACTTGTTGATCAGTGTATAAGTTTTTCCTCTGCATGTGTCTGCCTGCCTGCCTATTTTCATTTTGTCTTTCTATCGGTGCTCCACCTCTTTTTTTTCCTCTGTTTCTCTTTTTCAGCTTTGTAATTGGAGTGATTAATGGAAGGAGGGGTGGTCTTGCCTGAAGGCCTGTTTTTCAGTGGCCTGTTTAGAGGTGCTGAGGCCGGGGCAGGTAGCAACACGTTCTGCCCCCTGGACATTTAGTCCCTTGTCCTTGCCACTTTGTCTATTCCCCCCAAAAGCCAGAAATCTCTTCCAGCTACAAACATGACTGGACACTCAGAGGCAGGCGTACCCCTGGGTCCTCTTTTCTGCTGCTTACTCACTTTAATGTGATATATGACCCTTTTTTTATGCTCCATAATAAGCCTGGGCGGTATCTATTTTTTTCATACCTTTCTGGAATTTTACCTGGGTATACAGTATATGATGATATTGGTGTGTGGCGCTAACATTATCCATCATGTAGAGTCTGGCCCATTTTTTCCAAATGATGCACGCAGTTTTCAGCAAAAATAGATTTAAAAATGGTCCTTTGGACTCTAGATCACTTTTTACTACAATTTTGATGTCTTTATCTGTCACAGACATGAAGAAATAGAAATGTCTCTTTTACTTAACCTTTCCGTTTCTATTTCAAAATAAAAGCCCTCTGACAACATTTCTGTTGACAGAATCCCTTCAGCTGTTGACACATGGCATTTTACTGTGAAACATTTGCAGGACCGTGTTTTTGACAATGCAGTAGCTGCACGGCTTCATAAATAAGTGGAGCATGTGCTTTTATTTGTGGAAATATAGCAGCTATAACAGAAGGCATCTCTGTAGCAGCCCCACTACAACAAATTGCTGCCGGTGTGGACACACACTGCTCACACATGCAGCGTGGCACGGGCATAACCTCCAGGGTATATGATGTGCACTGCATGCAAAACATCCTCAATACAGCCTCTCCAATATAAAGTTTATACAAAGATGAGGGTCTGAATCTGTATTGCCTATGCCTACTCCATAATAATAACTCTTAATGAGAGCAGCAAATCAGTAGTGGATCTGTTTGTTAGTAGGACCTTTACCATATGTTCCTGAGTGGCAGTAAGATTTACTTCTCTCTTGTCGCAAATGAAATTATGATTAGCGGGAGCCTTTGTTGGTGATAGCGTATGGGAAGCTCACCATAAGATCTTTTACAGTAGTAAGCAGATAAAGGACGCGATCCGCTCAGCCCCACTCCCATTGCACCTGCCCCTCTCCCCTTAACCCCCTCCCCATGGCAAGCGCCACTAGAAAAGATCCTTGGAGTCCCGCTGTGAGATCGAGGCCTCAATTATTTAATTTGGATTAGAGATTGCTGCCCCCTACAATGCTCGTATTTATAAGCATGCTGAGAGGAGACAGATTCGCTTTCGTTGGATGACTTAAAGTACGGCATCTTGCTCCTCCTAAATGAGGAAACAGGTTTACTTCTGTAGTAATTCAGCTTTAATCACAGATCCAGTTCTCTTTTATACAAAGCAAATACCTGTGAAGTTGTCTTGATATCTGTCTTTAGTCACTACAGCACATTTGGTCACATTTCAGAAAAACCCAATGCTTTTTTAGTCACGTGTGTGTTCAAATATGTGTTCCATAAATACGTGCTCAAAATGAGCAAGTTTAACTGCGGACCATGTGCGTAACCTCTTCTCTGGCTACTCACCATATATCACATTTGTTGGCCTCCATCCAGAATTCTGCTTGAGGCCTTGATTGTGATTAAATTACCGCCGCTGTGTCTGTTTAAAAGATTTCCCTTGCTGAACTGTTTTGACAGGCAGCAATTTGGCTAAAAAAGATTAGTCCGGGAATGAGATGTTAAGAGTACCTGTGGGATGAGTGGGGCTCTCCTGTTATTGTGAGGTCCTGTTACTGGTGTACAGGAATGTTGGTGAATTTCACTACGCACCCTCCCTTCTTACACAGCTCGCACTGAGAGCACAGTGACATTTTGTTACCCTTGATTTACTAGCCAGGGTTGCTATGGAGATTTTGTTTGTATGTGCGTGTATTTTTTTAGGTGTGGATGTTTGCACTGTCTTTTTGTAGATAACTGCAATTTGATGAGGGTTTCCCATGGAAACCTTCACTGTGTTATTCAAAGTTAGTTGTCTTGTTGGAGGTGAAGGGGTTAGGTCACCATGGATGCTATGATCCTGCCCTCATCTCAGTTTCCCTGGCGTGGCGGTAGATGACTGAGGATGATGAGTATTGACGTGTGCTGTGAGATTGCGTCCGGAGGGGGCTGGGGACTTCCCTGTGTTTGCACATCCAGGGCTATTGATTTGCCTCCTGTTCAATGACTGTGGCCCAGGGGACTCGGTCTGCAGTGTGGAGCTGTGTAGGGTGGGACACAGAGAGCCGTGACAGTAGCTCGGAGTGGGAAGACAGGGGTTAGGAGTATGGCTCAGGGCTAACAGGCTTCTAATGTGGCACGTGTGCCTCTCTTCACTAGGCCTTGTTTAGTCTGCAGTATTAAACTGGCAGGGTGCAAAACAACTGTTTTCTGGTTTTTAGATGAGCCATTGTGCAACTTGTTTTTTTTCTGCCATCCCACCAGTTAGTCATTCAGCCTGTCTTCTGTAGTATATAAAACGACCTACTTCACATGGGTTCAGCGCTTCATAGATATTATGAAATTGATCTTTTTCAAAGCAAATGTGAACATTTACTTCATCCAGTTTTTCTGCTCTTGAGGTGATTTCCAAAGTGAGCCTAACACTATGCGTCCTCAGCTCAGTGGCTGCTATTTGAGCCCACTCAGCCTCCTATTGGAAAAGTGAAGGCAAATCACATGATGCTTTTATTAAGAACAAGCCTCTTCATCTAATAACAGCCTCCACTATCAAATTGGAGAAGTGCTGTCAACATCCTGAGCAATCAATGCCATCCATCCCCCACTCCCCGAGCAGCAGCCATTAACCCTTCTTGTTCCGGCATGCCTGGCCTCACTAAAATGGTGGCTCTACTCCAGACATCTTTCTATAATGGCTGCGTAGAATTACCCCCAAGCTATGCATCGACATTCAACTAGGAGTGTATTGCGTAGGTTGTCCGGTGCAGATGGGGGGATATGTAAAGAATGTCAACTTGTTGCAGACTGGAAGGCTGTCCATTTTATTGTACATCAATAATGGCATGTGAATTCACTAGTGGTGTGGTTAAAATTCAGTGTTTTGGAAAAAAGAAGCCAAATATTTACCTGAAAAACAAAAAATAAATAAATAAATAAAACAGCACAAATTTATATAATTACAGCATGATTGTCAGACTATCAAGTGGTGACCACCAAGGCAACTCAAACGAGCCTCAGCAGACCTATGGACTCTCATTCAAAAAACATTTTAGCTACAGTGTTGCTGTTTATATGTCAAAGTATGGAGTGCCCCCCCCACTGCCCCCCTTGGCAATGACCAGCCACGGCTCACTTCTTGTCATATAACTTATTCTTATCCCTGATTTGGCGGTGCGCCAGTCAGTCACGTATGGCCATAATGTGATTAGGCCACCCACCGCCTGGCCAGTAAACCTGCTAACAGCATGAGAGAGAGACAGAGAGGAAACATGGGCTGTTTCAACATATGAAGGCTCCTGTTCATCTTACACCCAGCACATACACACACTAGCATACACAGGAATTGGCATAGACACGCAGACATGTCAGATCCATTGTTTGAATATTATAATTTCAATTTATCTATCTGAATTGCAGTTTGGATAAATGCACTCACAATTATCTAGCTTGTTGACATGTTAAATATAAAAAAGTTAAATAAATCTGTACTGTAGTATCAAAGGCACTCACAACACATTTACAAAAACATAAAAACACACACTTAATTTGTGGATTATTTCAGGCAAGCCAAGCCTTCTACGCCCCTGTCATGAATGTAGGTAGGGTGTGGGAATTTCTTTTTTAAAGAAGTCAATTCTGGGTGGAGCGCAGCATGTGATGAAGGGGCTGAGGTGACTGATCATAAGGAGTGGTCCCGAAACATCAGTATCCACTCTAACTTGACAAAAAAGCAACATAGTGTTAACATTCCTCAGCTGACCAAGGTCCCAATTCAAGAGCCAACTTGTCTATTCATGGTTAACGGCTTCCATGTTCCAATTACTGTGCTTTTTTGGAACTAGCTCGAGAAGCAGACAGGTTTTCTATAGATGCAGCTGAGCTTATTTGCATGATGACAAGTGACAGCAGAATTGCACTGTTAAACCTAATCACGGTTGTTCCGACGGTTTGAGATTCAAAGGTGTAATATTAACAGCATCAACATCCACTCAGCCACGTGGTGTCTCTGCTGAAGAAACTGTCTTGTTAGTTGTGTATTGCTCTGGTTAAGGCTTTTGCTTAAAATAATTCATAACTTTAAAAGTCTATCCCTATTTCATACTTTATGCTCACATATTACGTAGTTCTGCAGTAGTTTTGAAAAAGTTTTCGAATTGTGCTTCGTGTAACCTAATGTAACATTGTGACAAATTTAATTTCTCTAGCTGTCAACGTAACGCAGCTCTAGTATGCATCAATGGTTAACGTTTTAATCACATATTCTTCTTCAATTTCTCCCCTCGTTTCATCTCCTTCCTCATGTATACCAGCTAGCTCAAATTACGTTTGAATAGAATTTGAAACTGATATGTTTGAAAAAAAAAACAGGCAAGTGGGGCTAGAGGTTTTTTGTTTTATTTTTTTAATATGGATCCTTGAATAGTCTTAGAAAAGTTTTGAAATATGTGGGAACCCTGAGTAGAACAGAGCACTCCATGATTCCAGCAAAAGTGATGCGACTTGTGTAACATCTTATGAAGTTTGGCTGAACTTTGGAGTTCCTTTTGTGCTGAAGGAGGATTAAAGATTTAGCTCCTATAGCTAAAATGACTTCACCATGAAGTAAATAAGACAACTGTCAAAATTTAATCTATAAATTATCAGTTAGAGTAAAAGTTCTAAATTAAATTTTATTCATTTGAAAACTGGACAGAAATGTTCCAGATTTGTACCAAAGCACGTTAATCTTGTGCACTCGAGAAAATACAGTCAGTGCAGACAATGTGGAGCAGGAAGCCAAAGTCTGACACTGACCGCTCAGTGGTGTCCTGTCACTTTAGACCTTTGTTCTTGGTCGATGTCACGAACACCTTGACCCCTTCGCTCCCATAACACAGCATGTCCCTCAGGAGGGCATAAGTGTGTGTGTTTGTCTGTAAATACATTTGTGTTCACCTAACAAATCCAAGGCCAGTAACCCAGCAGCAACCGTTTGCTCTTTTATATTTACATCTGATTATGGTGAGGTGGGAGTGAATTCGAGTGCTAAAAGGCTTACGGTAATTTACTTTGGATAAGAGCCAAAGAGAATGGTTAAATGATTGAATGTAATAGCTAGACATTATAAATAACTAACACAGCTTGCAGTTAATATAACTATCAGCGTGTCCTGTATATACTCACACAGCACACACTATTGTGGTGAGCAATTACTACATGCACTGTTTGATTTAAAGAGATTTTAGGGTTTTATCAGCAGATGTTCACACACACACACACACACACACACACACATTTATCTAACTATAATTAAAAACTTGTATTAATATTCTGTAAACGGGGTGGAGCTACACTTAATTGGAGGATTAGTAGAGTACACATAATTTGCTATCAAACAAAATGATGATGTTTCCCATGTAGCTTTATGGCTCCTTTTTTGATTACTGTCAGTAAGATTACACAGTGCCGACCTGGGGACAATTAAATGGGAACATCTAGCATGTATGAAGGTGCCGAATGCAAAGTTTTTTTTATGCAAGAGCAAGCATATGAGATAAATACATGGCTGCAATCTTCTGTTATAATCATTTATAATGGTTAAAGGTTAACAGAGGTGGTCAAATTGTGTGTGCAAAGGTCTATATGGCCCTCAAATGTACTTAACTGTATATTTACCTTTACATGATGATACTGTTGTAATCTCCGTGACATACTATAGATAATGTAAGTTGAAAGTGAAATGCGTTTGGATAAGGAATGAGCTGTGTTTGTAGACCAATTACAAATTTAGTATATCTGCTGACTGAGAAGCCAACCTGATAAAATTAAAGCTTTTTGTAAATTGATTGAACTCTCACTTTTGAGAGGACTGCAATCTACTGTCTTTGAACATGTGAATATGTGAACATTGGACTTCAAATATTAGTTTTTCCATACTAGACTTAGAACATTTTGGAACTCAATTTTTAAAGCTAGTTTGAGAGGGAAAAACCATTTTTCACATTTATCGATGTTGTCGATTTATTAATTTGAACTTGAAGTTGTAAATTTCCACAATATAAGATGGCTATTTGGTGTAAGAGAGGGTGTTGGCTTACTTTGAACTTTAAACTCTACTTTGAAATATACCATTAGCAGTGGGTTTGCAAGTTGATGGCTGATGAGTATTTGTTTAGGGAGCATGAACGTTGACAACCGTTACACGTACAGAGAGTGAGAGGTTGAAAATGACTTGCTCTCAGGGGCCTTGACAACCTTTGCCCTCCTGGCTCTCGTTTCAGGCCTTGTAATTGCCACTGACCAATGGGCTCCCGTTTGAAACTAGACCCTGGGCTGCAGCTATTAACATCCCCCTCCAAACGGATCTTGTTTTGATTCCTGATGCTTTTATAGGTTTTGTCTTTAGGAGACATTCCTGGTCGGCACATACCGTGCACCCCTTTCTGCCCCTATTTTCCTTCCTTCCCGTCTTGTGGGGCCATTGCCCCCCTCTCTGCACTCACAAACATACACACAGTGGTGATCAGCCTTTGCACATGTGTGTGTGCGCGCGCTAGGGCTACTGACCAGCCCACCCTCCCCTGGCCCCTCCTGACAGCCAGCTACACTCCATGAACTTGGCCACCCGTCACAGCTGCGTTAAGATTGAGGGATGGGGGGCCCTTGTATCCAGCTGGGTCGGAAGACATGGGTGGGGGCAGGGCAGGCCCAGATGCAGATGGTTTAGGTCAAATGGAGATGTTTGAGGATGAAGGGGGAGGGGGACACAGGAGCTCAGGGGCACAATAACTCCAGAGGTTACTCCTCCAACCTCTGGAAAAATGCACTTTTGGAGTTTGAGTATATATTAGTTTTCATATGATTGTTTTGCTGAACGTTGTTCTAGCTCAGAGTTAACTATGTTATATGCAGTCCAACATGATATTTTGACTTACAGTGAGTAAGTACATCAACCCCATGAGATTTTGGTGATCAAGGCCCATTCTTAAGAATTAAAAATGTGCATCTACATTAGCAGTGGAATCAGGCAGCGTTCTCGGTTTAGGGGCCTTGTTGTATGAAATTAGCTTAATTCTCCTTTCTCCCATGTTTCCTGTTTGCATTTTTACTGTGACAATCAAATAAAGTTAAAATGCTGAATCTTAAAATGTGTTACTTTTGAAAAACTCACTGGCAATGACCACCACAAAGGACTTAATCTTCTCTGTACGTGTTTGTAACCACTTTCCGTTTGTTTACTGACCTTATCTGTGTTTTCACTCTTGTTTGTTGTAGAATGGGAGTGCAGGCTGGGCAGATGAGGCTGACAGTAGCAGAGGAAGAGGAGAGGCCTCCAGAGACTTTGCTAAGGTGAGCGACTGTGATCTCCGTTTGGCTTTAGTGGGCTCAATCATTAATCAACCAATAAGCCTTTGCAATAATGACATAACATGCATTCTTATGAAAATTAAACTAGTGGAAATTGTGAATCGATTAACCTTTTGAAACACTCAACACAACATACAAATGCAAAGCTAATAATATTTTTTTCATGGCCCTGAAACTCCAAGCTTCTAAGAACTTGCGCTGATAGATCTTGGCTGATCCGTTAACATCTGGGTTTTTAATGCAATGAGAATGTGTACAATTGGCATTCACACCCGGGTCAAATGACTCTGCAGTAGACACAGGTTTTTATTGCCTCCGCTTACTATCGGCATTGATGGGAATGCAACACCCGGCTAAACGCGGTAATTTCAGCTCTTCAACTGGCGAGATGCAGTGATGCACCATCACTAATTACTGTCTGTTTCCTCCAAAAGCAGCGCTTAAACACCGATCCAAATTAGTCTGCAGTTTGAAAGAGAGACTTAATAAGTAAGTGATATAGACATAGAAGAAACCACTGAGAAGTTTTCAAATACCTCTGTTCCTGCTGCCAGAAAGGCAGACTCTTGCAGTGTTTACCGGCAGTGGGAATACAGTATTGAGTGGGTTCACCTGTGTCTGAAAAACCCATGTGCTTGCACGCATTTTGGTGGGAAAGCGGTAAAAGATAACAGCCAACGGTCAGCTGGCGGTTGACATGTGTGCATGTTCTGTGCCCATGTGAGAGGAAATGACTAGTCAGTATTTGCACCACAAAGAACATTGCAAAACTAGATAGCTACCGATTTTCACACTGCTGTGAATCTGTAAATCAAACAGTATAAATAGAGAATATGTCTGGTAAATTTTTTGCCCAGACAATTTGACGTGCTGAATGTATCATATGACTAGGCCCACAGTGCCAGACACACATCAAGAATTAGTTGGCTTCATACAGTGGTCAACTGACAAGTGGGTGCGCTGTGGTCCTAATAACGTTCTGTATTCTCTTTCAGTTGTATGAACTGGACAATGACCCCAAACGGAAGGAGTTTTTGGATGACCTCTTTACCTTCATGCAGAAACGAGGTAAGAGCACTCTCCAAATATCCACATAATATTAAGCAGCACTTTTGGACTTTTCATACACTTATTTGTATCAGATCCCAGATTGGATGTTGTGTCTGACTTTACGTGAGATTTAAATGAATTCTCTTAGTACATTAGGGTTCTTTTCTACATATATTTTTCCATTTTCTACATACAGTGCAAACATTGCAATTGGGTAAAAAAGTAGTTGTTGTACAAGTGTACTTTGTCATTTAGTTTCTGATTGGAAACATCTGTTTTTTATGGTTTTGGGCTTTATATCCAGTTGACCATTCAATATGAATTTTAATTCTTTGATTGTATAACTGTCAAGGCATGTACAATGTTTTACCTTTGCATTATGAGTTGCTGTTAAGATTTGCCACAAATGTAACTTGGATCAAAGCTGATGTCCTTCCCTCTGCTCATGTGGAAAAAGCAAATACCACACAACTTCCATTTCTTAAGAGTCATTTCCTGTCTCAGTGTGAGAAGGGGGTGCTTTTCTTTTTTTTTCACAGAGCATCTGGAATTTCACTATAGATTGGTTCTATGCCTACAGCACAAATGGTTTATTCGCTCATTCAACTTTTGGAGATATACCAAAGAGAGCAACAATATGAAAATATACTAGTTATTTCCTTTGTCCCTTTGGTGTTCCAACACAATTGTGCTTGTCCCATGGTTGTCAAATGTGTAATGTCACTGATCAACTCAAAAAAATATGCTGTAACTCTCACTGGCTAAGAAATCCTTTACTAATTCCCCTCCCCAGAGTAAAGGCTTAAAGAGGTCAGCAGGTGAGATCTGCACCCGTTGATCCTGTAGTTCGGCAGTATCAGAGCCAAGAGGATCTGGCACTGACCTAACTTATTTAGTTGGCCAACAGCCGGGGAGGCTCAGCTGACCGCGTGCTGCTTTGACACTGCCTCCAAGACCCCTCTGACCAAGGTAGATAATGCACTTAGGCTTCTATCAGACAAATCTGTTGCCAAGCAAGTTCCATGGCTTGAGCAATACCTCCCAAGGTGAATCACAATGTTATTACAGTGGCGCATACTTTACATTATGTTTTGGCAGGCTATGATGGGTGATGATGGTCTGTGAGCGTGTGTGTGGTTCATACTTCATTATGTTTTGTCACAGGCTACGATGGGTGACACGTCATGTATGCAAGTGAGTATGTGAGTCATAGTTTGTTTTGTCAGAGCGTGACGGATGATGATGGTGCGTAAATTTGTGTAGATGGGGCCATTTGCATTGACGTGCATGTGTGTGCTTGTATGCATACATACGTTGGCTCACGTTCACAAAAGAAGCCGCTTCTGAGTGTCTGGTTTGGTCTTAGCACCCGGGGGTCTTGTTTGGAGGGTGATGAATTAAGCCGACTCAGAGAGAGGGAGGGACGGGATCTGTCAGGGCCCTGTTAGCATCTCTGTCCAGTGGCAGACGCTGGGAGTGGTTGGCTGACCCTTTACTCACGCTGGTCAGACAGAGAAATCCATCAAGCTGACTGAAATGCCACCTGACGGCAGATAACTGGCTGATTATAGTGCGCCATGTCACTTTATTTTCACTGAAGGTGCGTTTACTCAAGGCAGGGAAATCAAGTCTTTTTCACTGTCATATTGTTGTGACCATTCCAAATATGGAATGAATAACAAAGATAAAGAAAAAAAAGAGAGACCATTAGTAGAGATGCATGATAATATCGGCATGTCATCGGTATTGGCCAATGGTGGCTCTAAAATGAAATATCAGAATTGGTCAACAAGCTGATTTCATGCTAATATGACAAACAAATATTTACTTATTTTTTAAAATTTTTCAACAAAATAAACATGTACAAAAATCAACCCTAAGTTGAAGTATTTTTTTTCTGCTGGTGGGCCATCATGATAAGGACTTGAATAATCTGATAATTCTGCTACAGAAGAGAGTTGATGAAAATAATGTGGAGGAAAGAGTAGACACTGGAATCAGTTATCGGCCAAATGAGTTGTTATTTGTCGGCATATCGGATATAAGCAAAAAAAATCCAATATGGTGCAACCTTACGAATTAGTTTAGTAAAACCGACCCACCTCAAAGCAAAAAAAAAACCAAACAATTACTCTGATAACATCATTTACATTTTTTAACTTGTTCAGCTGAATTGCATTTCCAGAGTGAATTATAGCAAGTGCAGCTGGAATCGGCTTGCATGGATCAAGTTCCTGTATCATCATCATTACATGTGACCAGTAGTGAAGGAGTGCAAGGGTCAGTGGCTGACAACAGTTGTAACGCATATGACTGTGTTTCTAGAGTGCTCATTTATAATACACAAGTCTGAGGCAAAGGAAAACGAATATGGCGAGAGATGGAAGTAAGTCTTTGAGTATGTTCATTCAGGGAAAATAAAAGAGCATCAGAAAATAGTTTTAACTGTCGTGAAAATCAAGTATGTTTGCAAGAAGACATTACAGGGACGTTGCTATTGACATTAGAGACCTGATGTAACCATTGTGCGGGAGGGTAGGCTATAATTTCAGCGACTCTCGAGTGAGTTCTTCACCCCTCCCTTAAGAGGAGAGGCACTTGGCTGACCTGCTGTCTCTCAAACCAGAATCCTAATCACAGGGAACAAATTGCTTGGTTGAATTCCCTTTTTGCTGTTAGTGCCAAGAGTGTACAAGATGAAGAGCAAGCCTTGCTAAGCTCTTGTTAACGTCACCCTCTAATTACTGAGAATGTACGCCTCCTTCCATTTTACTTTATAGATATGGGGTCAAGATTATCGCGCTCTTTATAAAATGAAACGGTACTTATAAAAAGCCTTTTTCATTTAATGTCACATTGTGGAAGAAGAGGGAATAACAGTGGTTGATATGTGAAATGCCAGCCTCTGCATTTGACTGACTTCACCAGCAGAATGCTTAAAAATACAACCTCATCTTGTGAAGCAGATTGGTCAGAGAGAGACAAATGGTGAAGTGCTTTTCCCACCTCATCGTGGGGCCTCCAGGCCTTGAGAGGAAAGCAACAGCGGAAGGAAAACTTACGAGGGATTCCCATTTCCTGCCTCTGCGCTTAAAAACAGGCACGTGTGTGTGTGTGTGTGTGTGTAAGAGTATGAGTGTTAATGGCTGAGGAATTTTAGCAGCTGTCCTAAAGCCTGTCTGTGCGTAAAGGGGCCCATCGATGGGCTCTGCATCACTGAAACGGCAGAAGATACATCCACAACCTCTCTCTACCTTTACTTTCTCAGCTCTTTTTTCTTAACTCTTAATATCCATTGCTTGCCCACATTCGCTTCAACCACTGACCTTTGCTCTGTTTGATGCTCGTAATTTTAAAGGAGTTCTACTGGAGAACCTCCCGGCATTCACTGCATGTGGCAACATCAGCTAATGGCCTGACATGTAAATGTAATGTAAATGCAGCAGGGCAGCTCATGTTGGAAGAGTGTGGGTGGAGGATATTAGCCTTCATGAGTTACGCCGACATCGCTGTTCATCATATCCATTACAGGTTTTGCTGTTTCACGCCCACTGGGAGTGCAAAGAAAAGCTTCGACGCCATTAACCACCTCAAAGGTTTCGATTAAGCAGATGGTTGAATGTTTGTTTTGGCCTGACAACCAGCCACTTTCTCATTCGGAACGGGGGTTTTGGGGCAGGGGGGGGGTTATGAAGGGGTAATGGGGGGGTGAATGAGGCTGCGGGAGCTAGGGGTACGCTATGAAGGAAAAAAGAGGAAGAAAATAAAAGAGTGATGCAGCCAACTGCCTGTCAGCGCTGTCCACTTGAGATGATTAATGGCCACAGGCTGTGATGGACAGAGCCAGAGAGAGAGGCTCCTGTTCAGTGAAATCACCAGTCTAGAAGGGGAGGGTGTAACAGGGGGGTAAAGACAAGTGTTTTAGCTCCTTCTACTCCAGCCAGGAAACCCCACACGTCGCAGTCAGCAAAGATCCATCCCAGTGTGACATTCTTAATGGGAAGTGTAGATTCAGCTTAAGAGGGACCACATGGTGTTCTATCGCTGCTTTAGAGTTATTTTAGGGTTAAAATCCCTGTGTAGTAGATTTAGGTCTGTTAATAGTAATAAAGCGGTAAGCCGGACTAGTCTGTACCATTATGTTGCAGCGGTCTTGATGGGGCCGGAGAAAGATGCACAGAATTAGAGGAAGGAGTAGGAGGAAAGGAAGGGGAGGTAATGATTATGATGATATCTCATTTAGCTGCAGCTCCACAGTTAAACCTACAGCCACTGGCTCTGCTCTGCTTGTTTCTATAAATCTTTTGCAGCCAATAATGTTTTCAGGGGGCCTTGCATTAAAATAGCAAAACTGAAGTAGTCTATATATTTTCTACCCCTCTTTCACCAAAATAGTGCATGTACTTGCTTTTTTTAAATACAGAAAACCAGTTAAAAATAGGTGGTAGGGATGCTAAATGCTAGTAGATGCTAATACTTATTTCAAGCTCTCAGTGCAAAATCGGCATTCCAATTTAGCCACTACCGTGTTCACATTCTCCTACTCTTCTTAAGACTTTTTTGACACACATACATGCCACTATAGCGAATGCTTGATTCATGTTGTTTTTTTTTTAATTTTCTTACCATTACAGTGGTGTGGATGGATGACGCACGCTGATTACATTTTGTTCTTGCGTACTGACTTTGATGGACAAAGCCTGTGATTCAGTAGGCATTGTCATCGTACAGTCTGCATTCATCAAACTTGTACCTAAGTTTATCAGATAAATGTTGAACAGTGTAGCTTGTACTAAACTAATAATTAGCTAAAATCTCACAGTTTGTAGGATGCTTTTTTTCAGTCTCTCTTTCAAACTTTATGCAGGCTATTTGGAACAACTTTGAGCTTTGCTTGGATGGAGACGTACGGTATTTCGTGGTGGCATGTGATTGCATCTTGCCAGTAAATTGGCTAAAATTAGCACATCCACTTGCGTGTTATATTTCCATCACTGCTGATCAGAACCGGAACTAATAAATACCCATGACTTCTGCTTTTACTCGAGTGTGAATGCAGATTGTAACAGTTATAGTAGAAAAGCCAGATGTTCGTGGGTGTTGGTGGGTTTTTTTATTTTACCATGGGAAAGGGACTTTAGAGTCATATTTAGCCCTTTATTTTCCTCAACTGAATTGGAACAATTTTAATTTACTACAGACAAAAGGAGACTATGAGACAACTTATATTTGAAAAACCCTGAAAACTATGATTTGCATAATAAACTGACAGTTCATGCTCTGCCAGTTTTTCCACATTTGAAAAAAAAATGTTTCATCCTGGTTTTAAGCTGGATATTTTTTAGTGGTGTGGGAAGAGAGGCCTCCCAGCAGGACATTAGAGGAAGTTCTCTAACTGTAACCCTGAGACCGAGAGCTCTGTCCACACCAATTACAGCATGAATGGGCTCTGGGGGATCCATGTATGCATTATATTACTCCCCCGGTCAGCCTCACACTGGCCCTCGTAACAGGCGGGCCCTCTGTACAAACACCACACTACAATAGGAACATTCTCTGGCTCTTTGATATGGCCTCATTTTCCTTTAGTTAACACCCCACAACCTCTGGAAAGTGGCAGCACCTGGTTGCTTGAACAACAAAAACACGGGGTATTGTGAGCACATTTGTCCATTTCAAATAATGTTGGATTGCGAGTGAAATGATGTTCATTTGAGATCACCTTTTGAACTTGCTAGACAGCTAATACACAATTAATGTAATAGTTTTCATCTGCAGTTGTGTGATCAGCTTATCCAAGCTACAGTAGCTGTTGTATTCTGACTCATTAAAGACGCAATTTTCAAAATGGATGCACTTTTCGAGGCTCATGGGGCTTGCATCACTTAGAATGGAGCAATAAAATGTAGTTAGGAAATGACATTTTGTCCTCTCTTGTCTTCTTTCTGTCTCCATCCCCTTCCTCCTCCTTTGCCCCCACCCCATTCTCCTCCCCCCTCTGTTTATTGTGCTACAGTTACAACCACTGAAACTTGATAACACCATGGGGGATAGGGGTGGAGGGCTGCACTGTGGCCTGCTTGGTGAAGTTGGTGGGGTGGGGGTGGGGGGTTGGATTAAGGGGCCTCCTGTCCTACATGGGATGATTAATGATCTCCAAAAAAAGTGGGGGCCAACCTTTTTTGATAGGGCACCACTGACAGACAGCAGACAAGGGAGTGACCGCCGCGTGTCTGTATGTGTGAAAAGGGAGAAAAGAGAGAATGAAGAGGGCAGACAGTGAAACCACAGTAGGAGACGAGGACAGACGGGGTGCAAGGGTGACAGCGGGGAGGTTAAGGGAGGCATCGGCAGGCTAGTGTAGAAACACGGCCATGCTCTTTCATTTCCCTTTTAAAGCACTTTGTCACTGGGCTGAAAGTGACCGATCTCGCCAACTAGACAGAAAGATAATCAGGCAAAAATACTAAAAGACCAGCACTGGTAGCAAAGGGCCCCTTCTCTCAGGAAAGGGTGGGGACCAAAATGATACACCGATTCCAACCGCTGCTTTCTAATCATTACTCCTAGACAGACTCCAAAAGAAGAGGCAAAACTATTCTTATTGGACACATCCTCCCCTGCATTTGTGATCAAAGATTTTGTGGTTACAGTGTTGATATATGTGAGGGCTGAGATTAACTTTGCTTTTGGTAAACTCCACCCGTTGGCTGGCAAATTACAGCCCAGCCTTTGGGGAGCAAGAACTTCTATGGTGGTTATGCTCTTCTCTTCCTTCAAAACAAAAGGAAATAGTTCTCGTGGTGTTTTTTGTGTGTGGGGGTGTGTGTTGGGAGATGTTAGATTAGAATCTTTAGACTTTTTTAGTTTTTGCTTCTGTTTGTTTCTTACCAACCAAGACTACTCTTTGTGTCTCTTCCTCTCTCTGTGTCTTCATCCCAACCCCCAATCTGCACCACCTCCCTGTTATTTCCTCTGTCATTTAGCCAGACTATTCCACAACCCTGGATTGCCACTGTGCTGTCCATCTTTAATTACGACCATACTGCACAGGGATTTGAGTCTCTAAGCTGCAGAGCTGGGAGATTCTTAATCACCATGCTCATAAGTAACTGAGCAGGGAAGAGGACGAGCGCAGGGCTCGAGCAGATTCATGCTTCCCAGAGAGGTCATCGGTCAGGGTAAAAATAACACGGCCTCCTCAGATCCATGCACCTTGTTTTAGCTTCAGTGGAATACATTTGCAAATACTCTGAAAACCAAATGTGGTAATCGAAGACTGTTATGTAGTGTGAAGGGGCAGGTCAGTTAAAACACAAGCTGGTTCATGAAGAGGGTATCACAATATCAGATAAGTGACATGTGGCTGAGGCTGAAGCAGCAAGCATCCTTTCCCCCCACGAACTCCCAAAAGACATATTGTAAAAACAGACAAATAGAGACAAAATATTCATGCACAAAAGGCTTGGTAGGGCAGTGGTGTTAAAATGTAACTCTATATATGTGACTAGGGTGGCAGCAATATATCAGTAAAAAGGTATACCATGATATGATAATTGACAATTCTCACCACTTTGTACATTTGCTTATCTATAATATTGGGGGAAAAAAGCAACTGCACATAGAATTTCACCTTATTTTTCTATTTTTTTTTTATTTATTGTTTTTCATAAGGGAGACCTTTAACACATACTTCCTAAAAAATGGTTTCAGGTTTTTATTGCAGTTATAAAATGTTTGTTTAACCAAATCTAACTCTTCTGTTTTCATTCCTTTAAGGGTAATTCTGACTTAAAATAATAATAATTCTGTAATACAGTGAAACTGCTGTATTATCTGAGATAATCTTCGTACTGTGTAAACCTCATGCCTTTGCAACCGTATCTGCAAATAATATTTTATATTACTAGTTACAAAAGCAGTATTAAGGTATGATTGACATACCCTAGATTAATATACATTTTTGTGAATTCAAGAGAAGCCAGGAATAAACATTTTTATGAACCAAGAAAAGCCACATTATTATTTAGCCACATTTAGATAATTTTTTGGAAAGTTTTTGTATTCAGTCAAAATTGTATTTAATTTGAAATACATTTTCCTTTTACTCAAATGTTCCATCGTACTTTTCATGTAAAATATTTAACTATTTTCTACTTAGAATTATTTTTTGTGGGGGGCTTTTTTTAGGCTGTTCCCATGTGAAGCTCTCCTGCGATCAACAAATTTCCCAAACTTCTGCTATCTCTGCATAGCTGCGTGTCTTGGTTCTCCATCTGTGTCCTGTGTGTGCTCTTAAAGCAATGTTTCCTGGCCTCCACACCCCTGTGATGGATGGTATGAAACACATTACAGCCCCCAGAGGAGCCCTACACCAATACAATAGCCCTGAGCTCACTTCCAGCGCAGCTCTGCGGCAGTGTTGCATAAGCCACACAGTAACAGAGATTTGAGTGCAAAGGGGCCTAATGGAAAACAAGACGCTTGATTTGAGCGAAGAAATCGACATGAAACACACAGTCGCCAAACGTTATTGGCTTTTGGTTGATGGCATCTTAGTTAATGTGGTTTGGGATACATGAGATAAAGGTAATGGTCAGTTAACAAGTTATGATAGATGAGTGTGCAAAGATGAGTTTTCATCTTTTGCAGCCAGGCTTCTCATGCTGTAGTACACAGTGCACCACGATTCCTTCCCGGACGTCTCATTCTGTTGTCTAACTTAAGCCTTTGCACAACATGTATGTATTTTTCATGCAATCACATAGAAACCATGCACACTGAGGCCTATTTGTTTTATTATATTTGCTGCAAAAACTTGAAATACAAGACAAAATAAAAGACACATTTACTCCCTTGCTTTTCTCCACTTGAGTTACCTTGGTTGCTACTCTGTATTTGGCACAGCAACTACCTCAGTTGCACTCTGCTGAAAGCATCGTCGATGTTGTCGTGCATATCTGAGTAGTCAAGGGCACCTACTCTTTTTCATGAAGAATTCATTTTGCTGACATTTTTCATTCTTTTTTTTTTTTACTGTCCTCTGTTCACTTCTGTCCCATACTTCCTCTTGTTGCTGATATCCCACAGGTCACATTTATTCTCTGTCTTGGTAAAACAACTTTAAAGGCTTTTGACTGATGCGGAGAAATGCAAAAAAAAAAAAAAACCTGTTCCAAAAACTTCATGACGGACCAAAGTTTTGAAATTTGGTGCAATTTCTTTCATCAACATGGGGGGGCAATGAGCAAATTGCAGAGAAATGTTTCAGAAATTGCAAGAAATTTGTAGATTAAGAAAATAATTTCCAAAAAGCTAGGGGAAAATGATATTTGTAATCATCATAATTACGTAATTAAAAGAAAGTCACAAAATCATTGCAATTTTTAATTTATTTTTTATCTTTCATTTTCTTCCTTTTTTATTTTACACATTTTTAGGCAGGCTTTTTTTTTAAAAATTTTTTTTTACTTGTTTCTTGATTATTTTTAGGTCATTTTTTTCTTTTGTTGATCATTGCCCTCCTCCCATGTTTTTGAAAGAAAATAAGGGAATTTGCTCAGTTTTCAAAGGGTTAAACATGATTGACACATCGTGGGGTTCTGTTTATTTTGAAGGTGCAGCAAATGTGGGTGAAAATACGTACTTGATTTGCAAAGATCAAAAAGTGTTAAAAACTTATAGCTGTCAAAAGCATTTAGAACACTTAAAAGTAAGTGTCTTAAATGTAGAAATTAGCAATCTTCACTTCTTCTACTATTTTTTTTTAAATACAGGGCATAATTTGTTACTGAGGAATTAAAGCATGTTCTGCTGTTGACCTCATTTTAAGTCTCTCTGCATTAGGAGCATTAGGCTGAATCCTTGAATGGTAAATGTATGACACGCCTGTCATGGATTCCAAAAGCCAAAAGTAATTAGCATTGATGGGAGTTGAAATTTCCAAGATGAGTGCACAACCCCCCACAGCCTTCTCGCCTGTTTCAACATATCCCTCGTTCTCCTCAGCTTATAGCAGCTGATGTCGCCCGTATTGATCAGTGATGCTGGGCCCCAAATGAGACTTGTCAGCTGATGGCTTTATCTGTCAGTCCGGGTGTCCATTGATTGAAGCAGTTAGCTGTGTTATAAAGGGAGAGAGACACCCTCAGTGTTGCACCTGCCAGTTAAGACATCACTGCCGCCTACCTACCCATTTAAACTAGTAGTACCCAGTTTGACCAGAGAACTGCCACCAGTGTTGGCCACAGATGACCTCATTGTCACTTTTCTTGCACTCTTGTCAGTGTGCAAGGAATACAAGAGTTATTTGTATTTCGTGCACACTGTCTTTCTTCCTCTTTCTTCTCTGCATGGTCTGTTAACCCTCTCTTGTTCCATATATTGCTCTTGCCCTCATTTTCTGTCTGCCTAACATCTGCAGCTTCATCACAGGAATCTACAGTTGATGTCGAAGCCCCTCCCGCTATTATGTGTACAACATACCATTGTCATGTTGCTGTGACATATACATTCTTGACATTTCTGCAAAGATCAGAGATGGCTGTTTACAAGGCCGAGCTATTGGGTTACTTTTCTCTCACTTGAGCTTCCAGTCCAATGTAAATATAGAGCAGAGGTCATCCCATATATTTGACCAAGCTGTAAAGTTTTAAATTGTGATGCAAAAGGTGGAAAGGTGATATTTTCTTATTAACATTTTAATGTTTTGAGTTTGATATATAGGGCATCAAATGTGAAAACTAGAGAAACATTCTTGAGCATGTTAACACAGCAACACACAACACGTGTTTGGTAGCAGTACTCACTGCTAATGATAATTTTAATAATTTATTTGAGTATGTATCTTTATTAATTTTTTTAGTCTTGCTCTTGAAAAGTTCAACTTGTGGATAGAAAACAACTTTTATTGACCTTTTCCCTAACTGGCTGTAACTCACAATACAGGCCTGTATCATCAGTGTATATAACCACTGCATATGTCAACAAAGATTTTACCTCCCCCCATTGTAAATGTCCTAGCTGTCGTCTGCTGTTTGCCCTTGCATCTAAAGCTTGCTCATAAATTAAATTCTGCCAGAGGATATTTTTAGTCCAATCAAAACTACAACCTGGGTCTTACGGATGCATAACATATAGATCTCAAAGCAGAAGTTGGTATTTAATCTTAAAACGTTTTGAGTACTGACCAAATTATGTTTATAGCAGTGAATATAAAAGCATTTTTAGGCCACTATTTCCACATTTAAATCCATTTTGTTAACTCTACACAGTATTTGGGAACATTTTGTTCGTAGCTACTCGTGGTCGGGAAGTATTGGGTAAAAATAGAAAATAAAAATTTCTAGAAAAACATGTTTGCACTTAGCGGAATACCTGGGGAAACTCAGATCTTTTATCAGCACACACAAAACCAAGCCGGACTTGTGCAACAAGGGTGGAGAAATGTTGTTCACACACTACACTCATATCTCATGCATGAGCAATGCAACAGGTTTAGGTGGTTGCTGTCGTTTGAGTGGAGGCGTACAGCCTACAGTAATGTAGACATGAGGATATAAGGAAAAACTTACAATACTGTCGAAAGATCAAGGACTGTCAAATCAGTCCCTCATAGTAGTTCTATATATTGCAATAGAGATTTTATTATCAGCTTGAATATTCATAAAGTGAATGTGCCGAATGCCGGCCTTACACTAACACACTCATAGCACTGGCCTCTGGCTAGTACCTTGCAAATTCATCAGCCACTTGCACAATTTCACCGGTCAACTAGATGTTAATGGAAGACAAACATTCCCAGATAGTGGTTGGATGCCTTGAAATATGGCTGCTGGAGTAACTAGAGCAGCCTGAAGCACTAATGGATGAACAGATTTGCATAGTAGACACACATTTAACCATCAAATGTCTATTCATTTCTTTCATTATATCTAGTCATCCTGTCATTAAGTGCTGGTACTGCTCGCATTATTTTAATTTTTTTTTATTCTTTTCTGCACTAGCCTGGGCTGTTTACATCTAATTGAATTATTTTAAGCAGCTGCTATCTGTAATGTGACCCCTTTTTCTTAATATGATGATACATCCAGGGCAAACATATTAAACACCCCCAATGATCCCTGCTAACATACACCTGTCAGATGTCCTTGCTATTTCGCAGAAGCTTCATAAATTGAATGACCAGTCACTCTAAATAACCACGCAGCGCAAGAGACATTGGCCATCTATCCGTCCTTCCATCCATCTCACTGTCAGCTCCATATCAGCCTGTGTTGATTGGGGTCCAGTCAGTTGATCTGCTGGGTCTCTGGGGATTGAGGGGACTTGGGTTACAGTTGGAGAGGCCATCTCACTTTTCGCGCCATCCAACCTTTTCAATCCCCTTCCCCCTCTGTTTCACCAGGTGACCCATCTTCATGACCCATGGAGACGGAGTCATGTTTCTCTGTCTTTTTCTCTCGCTGTCTTTTTTTTTTTCTTTCTGCTTGACTCTAATTCAGCTCAAACATGCATAACTGTCAAAAGATTAAGTCTGGACACTTAACAGTACTTTACACATCGTATAAAGTGTATCAGGCTTGTCAGTGCAGAGATTTATTGCCAAATTACACTCGCCAAACTTCTAATCGTGCAATTTAAGTTCTAATCGTGTCATTATTTGTAGTCTTGACAGCCTGCCCAGTTTAAACAGCACCCAGTGAGATTTACAGCTTTGGGCTGTTGTTTGGAGCCTCGCCAGTTTTGTGATGTTTTACACCACGGGCTGAAGCAGTTGACAGTGCACAGAAGACAGCTCCTGTAATATACTGGCTGCCTCACTGTAATAACTCTTACTAAGAAGCTACTCTCACTGTTTCCTGAGTAAATATAGCTCCAAGTGACTTATCCATCATTCAATGTTTGCTTTTTTTCTCCTGTTATATTTGTCTTTTGTGGTGAGATGGAAGAAATAATTATGAGGAAGAGACAAGAGGGAAGATTTTAGAGGTATTTGACTTTCCTAAAATATCAGGCTGGACCTGGCATGTGTCTGTTGCATTTGTCAGGCAGTCAGTCAGTTTAGATTCTAATAAAGGTGGCACTACAAAATAGGAGATATAGAAAATAGAATAGTTTTTCCTCATATCAAGATAAGTCAAAAGTCCATTTTTGATTTAATCAGTAAAGGAACATGTGATGTGTGATAATGTGAAAAAGCCCACAATGCTTCTGAGCTAATCTGACAGACAAAATGTGCTGTTCTTTTGTCACCTATATGCACAGATGAAGAACACACAGTACATTGCTTTTTGTTGTCCTTACACTTGCTAATCCCTTTATTGCACCGATGTTGGTATAGACTCGTCATGCCATGCCGTGACTTGATAATCTTGTAGCACATTGTTTTCATGCCTCTGCAGATGGATACATGTGTTGTCACTGTGCACAATGTTATTTACTTTCCTTATTGGAAATAGTCTGTTTTTCTTGCTTTTTCTTTTGTATTAAATACAATTGGCAGAAGATACATCATTATTTGTAGCTCCTTTCTGCCTCTGTCAATTCACATTAATTGCACTTTATTGACATGACAGAAATGAAACCTATGCAGCCAACAGTATAGAGCATATTGACCCACAACACTGTTTTATAGACTTTATTAGACGACTGTCCTTCTCTTTCTATCTCTCTGTCCGTGTCTCTACCAGCTGTGGCTTTAGCTTCATGCTTAGAATAGCGATGTATTCTATAGTCTAACGTTACATTTAACTTCCCTTATGTGGAGGGTGCATATCTTAACACTTGATATGAATTGGTCCGCCATGCGAGTGGTGGCTCTGCCTGGACTAAAGATAGCAAATTCCATACAGTCAAGGCTTTTTTACCTTTTATGTCCCTGGCCATGCATTAAAAATAAAACAAACATGCCCCGGCGTAGTGCAGGGTCCTGACAATATGCTGCCCCGACATACGAACATATAAACTAACAGCCAGGGGGCTGCCCGACATAAAGTAAACACTTAGCATGTGGAGTCCAGACACATGTCTCTCCTGTCAGTGTCTCTCTGTCCCGTGTTAATGAAGGGTTTGGGCTGTTCTGTATTGATGGAATTCATTATCTGGAAGGGTCGGTAAAAAGCAGTATAGGTTATGCATTGAAATACAGTAAATTATCTTGTTTTAGCCCAGAAATGTTGTTGATAGAGGACAGTTTTTAAGGCTATGGCATCAGAGTTTATTATCAGCAGTCCAATGTAAGCAAAATAAATGAACTTATATTGAAGTGGGCTGGAGTGCAGAGAGTGAAATGTAGCCCGGTTGGGTCTTATCTGGTGTGTAGATACGGTGGTTGAGGTAGGGAGGAGGAAGGTGTGGGTGGGTGGGTAGTTGTTAGGGGTAGCTCTGAAAGGACTCAGACACTGCCATGAGGCCAGGGGCTGTTTGTGTTGGCTGACACCTTCCTTACAGCAGTAATCCACTCTTATTCCAGCTGGCTACACCTCCCCCTTCCTTTTTCCCTTCCGTCTATCCTTTCTTCCTTCCCTCCTAAAGGCAGCAAAAATGGTCTCTCTTTATTTTTTTTTATTTTTTTTAAAAAAAATGTATTAATCAGACCTCAAAGCATATCATCTCTTTATTTTTATCTTTCATTTTCTTGCCCTGCTCTTTTTGTTTTTCTGTTTCTTACATTAATGTCACTACTCTGAGTCCCAAATGTGCTACGATAATCTTCAATGTGATCACTAATTAAAGCGACCAAAGAACACAAAATGATGTTTCCCCCTCTTCCTCTCCTTTTTCCTTGTCTAAGATCATCTGTAGATGTTAGTGAAACTTAACACCAGCCAAAGCTCGTTCAGTAAAAAATTCATTTCCTGTGTGTTGTCCGCTGGAAGGCTGTCACTCTGTCACTTAATTATTTAAAAAATGCCCATCATGTGAAGTCAGCGATATGTAATTTACCACTACTGGCGCCAGGGGCACCCAATTGATTTATTATAGAGGCCCTTTAATGTGAACAGCTGTTTCCTACTAAAAATAGGTCAGGGGTCAGATAAAATGACCTTGTTCCTTTTTTTTTTGCTCCCATTGAGATAGAAAGCTGGATGTGAGGTGGGAAATGTTAATGTTTGATTCAGATGGACGGTCTGTCTCTGTCTGTCACAGTCTGTTTGCTTTTGCTCAATGCAAGGGGCCAGTCTGAGGGATTATTACAGATTGTGTACGGTCTGATCAATGCCTCCAGCCTCTGAAATAATGGCTAGAAAAGCTTTTTACTTGATTACTTATTTTACTGTATAATTAAGTTTGTGTGAATGACTTATATAATCCAATTATCTGTTAATGGAGAGATTTATTTTCATAGTGTAAGTTATTCCTACCCTGCTGGGAAATTGTCACAGGCATGAAATTTAACAAATGTAAAGATATCAGTTATCTGCACAAAATTTCATCTGTATTATTTCATATCAATCTCTCCCAGAAAGACCCAAACCCTCTTTTCTCCTCTGTCTGGCTCTCTATCTATGTCCCTTATCATTTGAAGTCTAGCCGTTTGAAGACGAGCCGTTCAGCTCTCGTGTTCACTGTGGAAGTCGGAGGAAGGACTTAGGGAGTGGTTCAGGGGCCCTCAGCCGCGGCACTTCCCACCAGAGCAACCTCTGACCCCTGGTGCCATTAATCACTAGGCTCCTGATGGCCATGTCCCTGGGGGGAAATCAGTCCGGGGCAAAGGATGATGGGAGGTGAAGCCTGCAGCCAATTACAGATTGGCTCAGAACAGCAGAGTGGACAAATCAGGGCTTTACAGACACATGAAATACCCAATGGCTGCCTACTTGAGGCGTGCGTGCCGTAATGGCATGAAGTGGTCTTGTAACTTTGGCAATCTTAGTGTTTTTAGTTGTCTCCAAAGAAAAATAAGAAATATGGTTGAAGTGGGAACAATTATAACAGCAGAATAGAGTGCATTTTAAGGGGACTGTAGGGCAGAGTTGTGCTGCTGCGATCAAAAGAAATGTTTGGACTGGTCTAATTAAGCCTGTTAGAGCTAAATGTCTCCAGGGTTGGAAGTGGAGCAGATGTTGGACACCAAAGGCAGGCTTTCAAATTAGGGAACTCTCTGGCTAACTGCCCAAGTGTTGCTAATGTGATTTTTGGTCAATTACGGTATTATCAAAGGTGCTTTCCTAGTGCTTTCATATGTGGTCGGACCATGTTGAAATGTGAAACCTGGCTGATGTCAAGTGTTGACTAATTAATGCTTGTTTTAGGTTTCAAAACCACCTCTGGTACACTTAAGATATATAGATAGCTTTTTTGCTTTACTCTTTTAAACACACAGGCACATACTGATCTATCTGAAATGTGTCCTTTTTTTGACTTGTTTCATGTACTCTGAAAGTAGTTCCTTGTAAATAAATCAAATCTGATCTGATTTGACAGCAGCCACTGATAAACGGGTGAATATAAGCATCAGTGTGAATTAAAGCCTAACTAACTGCTGGCCTGTCACTATGGGGCCAGAGCTGTTGTGTCTCATTTGTTGTGCTCTCATTGTTCACGTCCGGGCCAGTATGAAAACATGGCTTCCTGCTGACCTGCAGTTTAATTCACACATCAATAACCCCTGGCTGATCTCTGACCCCTCTAGTTGTACTAATTGTTTGATGCAAGATTGATGTCCAACACTGCATTAAATAACTGGCGAGGGGCTGGCAGAAAAGCATTCCTGGTGCTTTGATCGACTGTGTGTTCTGGAAATGTGGCTCCTGCCCAGAGATGCAGAGGAAGGTCTGACGTCTACATTTAGTTCACAGTATATTGTGAATTTCTTTGTTTAGATCCGATAGGAATTTGATTACCGACAGTTGACTATAATACTATTAAATTATGGGCTTTAATTTAGATACACTTTTACATACTAATATATATATTGTGAGCCTGGTATTGTGAACTAATTTAAAAAAGGTATATCAGTACATGTTTGGATTTTATTCTTAAATCAATCAATTTGAGAATCCCCACCACCTACCTTTTAAAAAGAAATATTTGTTTTGGAGGACTAGCTTAATTTCACATATTTGATAACTAAATGTTGGAAATTAGTTTGATTTTTATTTATAAGGAATAACCCTTGATATGTATTGTCTCAATTTCAATGACAATTATACAATATAAGCACAATAAGACAAAACATAGAACAAAAAACAAAAATAATGCAAGATAATTAATAGATAACAAAGGTGACAAAAAAAAGCCCAACAAAACAAACAAAAAATAATGTTAATTATTTTATGTCAGGTTTTTTTGTATGTTTTTAATGGGTATAGACGGACCTGACATTTTAAGTCATTGCTCCTCTCCTCTCCTCTGGCTCTGTACAAAGCTAATTCCGATTATCTGTAGAGGAAGCCGGCATCTTGGCAAAGGGCCTCTTGTTTTCTTAATCGTTAATTGGCTGTAGAGATAAGATGTCCTTTTCCCGAGAACAGCATCTGATCGGCTGAATGTTATTAACCACGTACAATATGCCGTGGTCACTTAACAGGGCTATAGGAGGTCTTACTAGTATGTTTGGAGGTAGGCCAATATATATTTGCTCTGTCATGTGAAACCTGTACCGCTGAATGCAATACAATTCAAATCTCCAAATATTAATTTAGGTAAGTTGAGGTGGCCATAATTAATTCGACAAAGGAAGGATCTAATAAATTGGTCCTACTGTAAATATTATAGACCTGCATGTATTTCTGCTTTTATGCGCTATCCTGGATGCCTGGCAATAGCAGTTCATATTTTCTTCAGCCTGAAACCCCTAAAAACCCCCCTCACATCCCATTAGCACAATGTTAACATGCTGTGGTGCAAAACAATGATTGTTCAAAATAGCAGCTCCATGGGTTTTCTAAGCCCCTGTGTAGAGAAACACAGCTCCACAATTATGTATATTAAAATGCAGAAATAAAGAATGCAAACATAAAGAAATACGCTATATTTATGGGCAGACTTTAATGGTGATTTAGATTGAAGGCAGTATCAGAGAAAGCTTTAGTTTTGAGCATGTTCAACCCTACAGCCAATATTAAGTAGCACACTTAAAAGGTCAGAGCTACAGTGCCCTGACTGAATCGCCACACCCTCTTGATCTCCACACTTATGTAGGTCCATGTGTTCACCTAGGCCCCTTTGCACATAGCTTAGAGACATGTTGCTAACTTAAGAAAATGAATCAGGGCTAATCTTCATGGCCTGATCACACTGCTATTTTACAAAGTCATTAATGAGTCTGATTCCAGGTTAAGAGCAGCCTGTTGAGGGGCTGAAGGATTGGCTGGCATTAGCTGTGAGTGCAAATCTGTATGACTCCCCTGCGCTGGGCCCGGCAGCGCTAACAGCAGAGGGGTGTGGATTTACTCGGTACAATCCTCTAAATGAGCTTCATTATACTGGCCTATCCAGGAGCCCTCCACCCACCGCTGCCCATGGATTAGCAGGTCGTCACAATCCCCAGTCCCCTCCTCCCGCTTCATGCTTACACTGTTGCACATTGCACTTTTTGATTCTGTTGCATACTGTAAGCCACCCCCTCCTTCCTCCTCGTTGCCTCCTACCCCTCCTCCCCGCACACTCCCTGCAAGCCTCACTGCAGATAAGCTGTTGACAAGATTAATGCATCTGTATCAAAAGTCTAGAGCCGCTTTGCTTTGTGTTGTTTGCGAATCCCCTTTTCCAGGTCAAGCCAGATTGCCTTAACTGGGCTAATATGTTTTCAAGACAAATTTAACAGGCGTGCTGGCAGCAGGCCTGACACCCTCTTCTTACCAGCATCCTGACAGCACTTAGATCAGTATCTGTAGGTCTGAAATGATTCTGGGTGTTTCAGCATTGACTGGTGGATGGATTAATGCATAATTTAGATTTGAACCTGCTTTGTCATTTTCACTGTTGCAGCTTTAAATGTATTTCCTGTGTTGGGTGCCAATATGTCTCAGCAGGGACACACACAGGAGAAAATTGTCAGCATTATGGGTTACCATTACCGTTGGGATTGTCCATGTTAAAAATGCATGCGCATGTGATACACAAATGCACTTTGAAAATACATTCATCCACCATAAAGCGCACATGGTGCGTCACTTAGCTATTCCGATTCAAATGTATGATTTATACTATATTGATTTATTTTATGGTTTTTCCTCTCCTCCATAGGAACCCCAGTCAATCGTATCCCCATCATGGCCAAGCAGGTCCTGGATCTGTATATGCTGTACAAGCTGGTAACAGAGAAGGGAGGCCTGGTAGAGGTAATCAACAAGAAGATCTGGAGAGAAATCACAAAGGGACTCAACCTGCCTACCTCCATCACCAGTGCAGCTTTCACTCTGCGCACACAGTAAGACTTTGCATCGGTTTCACAAAACAACCACCAGAAATTCATTTCATTGGCTGTCGTGGCTATAAATTGACCCAGTCTGTCGAATGCTAATCTTCTGCAAACTTTAATTAAATTTACGCGAGCTAAATAAAGAATCTCAAGTGTGTGACTTTCTCACCTGGAAACAAGCGCCTTCCTTATTCCAGCATGTGGATTTTTGTGTGTGTTTCGGATGTCAATATTAACCCATGCCTGTGTGTTTATACACATGTGGGTTTGTTTCCTCCACCAGGCCACCTTCCCTCTTCAAATTCAATCCCTCCATCCATTACATCACACATAGAGCCCATTGATTCCCATAGATTTATTGATGTGATTTGGGTCAGAGTTCACAATGACCAAGGTGGGGTTTGACTGACAGATTGTACACCAAGCCACGACTAAAACGCTCTTGCTATCTCGATGGAAATCCTTCCGTAGATGTAACACCTCTCTGTACAGTCCACTAGCAGGGTGCCCTAATGATCCTTTATGTATTTTTAATGTCGGTGGGCTGTTGTGTAGCATTGTTCCGATAGCTCTATCTAATGGACCCTGCTCTTAGCTTCTTATTGATCTGCTATTCCACCATCATGCAGTCAGCATACTATATTTTCAATTCACCGAATGTTCTTATGGGATGGAGAAAATGCCACAGCTGTGACTGTGCGTACCTGTAGAGCCCCTGTGATGTCATCTATGTATACTCAGCTTACAAAACATGTTTTCGCACAATTGGCATTCCAGGTGTCTCATTAAATCCTGTGCAGTTAAATGCATGTTACTGTCAGTAACTGCAGTAACTTGATTTTGTAGATTTCATGAGCACAACAGAGGTTTCCTTAATCAGAGTAGGGGATTAGAGAAACACGGTCAACACAGCTAGATTTCTGCTTGTGGAAAAAAAAACCCAGCTTATTTTTGGCCATGGGTATGCATGTAATCAGGTGTTAAACAGAGTTTTTTACTTGTGTGAAGGTGCACAAAGGACTTCAGAGAGGGACAGATTAATTTTACAGCAGTGCAAGGGATGGAATTAAAGATCATTCTTGATAGTGGACTTTGTATTCCTCCATCCAAACACTGTCTTAAACGGACAATGACATTAAAGTTATTTATAGTAGCCATTACAAACTAAACAAATCCATTTTTACCTTAATTCGCAGACTAGTTATAAAATCTAGACCTGTTTGTACCTTGTGCGAAAAACTCTCACTACAAATGAAAAATAAGTATAATAGTATAATAATAATAATAATAATAATAATAATAATAATAATAATAATAATAATAATAATAATAATATCAGGCAACAGTAACTTATATCATAGTTCTTCTTAAAATAAGACAACCTTGGTTCAAAGACATGCTTAGGTAGGGGAGAAATAAGTTTAGATATGGACAGAATGTAAAGACTAGCTAGTTTTCTGTGCCACACATCAGCGCTTTCTCTGATTTCCTGCCCCAACTGTATTTTTTCATAAACCTAATTCCTTGTGTATGTGTGTGTGTGATCTAACACTGGTCTTCTGAAAAAGAAAAAAAACACATTTTGAAGGCTGAGATTACTGTTTGACTGAAACTGCTGACTGTCAATATAATGTTCTAATGTAATATATTAAAGTAAATATTCTTGAATTTGGGAGGTTTCATTCAAAAACAAGAATTTTTGATTCAAATTAAACTGGTTGTGGTAATATTTTTGAATAAGTCAATCAGTCTAAAAGGTACTGCTAAAACTTGCCATGTGATTGTTTCTGCAGTAATCTGATTGTATTAATTCTTGTCTGTGTGTGTTCTCCTTGTAAGGTACATGAAATACCTGTACCCGTATGAGTGCGAGAGGAAAGGCCTCAGCTCCCCAGGTGAGCTCCAGGCTGCCATCGACAGTAACAGACGCGAGGGTCGCCGTCCGAGCTACAGCAGCAGCCTCTTCCGCTTCTCTCCCTCTCCCAGCACAGCTCCTCACATCCTCTCACCTCCCAAAATGCACCTTTCAGCTCTGGGGGCAGGGGCCTCGGGGGCCCTCAACGGCCTGCAGGCCTCACCAGGACCCTCTCTGAAGAAAGGTAGGAACCATACAACATTTCACCTCACTGTCCTATGTTGAACCTTTCTACCCCTGAAAAAAACACATTCTTCCCCACACGTGTTCCCTTCTTGTACATCCCATCTCCTTTAGCAGCTCATATGCTCTGTCCTCACTTCTTGTCTTTAGTCTTTGACTAGTTGTTAAATTAGAGAAATATCCTGATTTCCGGAGCTATATATGACCCATAATTCCTTCAATATAAAGAAAAGTGTAAAATTAAGTTAAATTTGTTAATTTTTCTGGTGTAAGCTAACATAGATGTGTTAGAAGTACAGATCTTCAAGTAAAAGTAGTAAGCTTTAAGGCATCATAAAGAGAAGGCTGATCTGTATTCCACAAATACAAATTTGAGAAAAATAAGTTTATGGTTTGTGGGAGTTACCTTCAAAATCAAGCCTGCCTGCAACTGAGCAGGCAGCTCTCAGATATACTCTATATTTGTGTAACTAAAAGGTGCAGAAGGGTGTCAGTGAAAAAAAAACATCAGAAACACTTCTCTACGTCTATGAAAATTACATTAAATTGGGTAAATGTTTAGTACAGATTATGCAGTCTCTGTATACTGATTTGATAGAAGTGGAGTGTTCCACTTACAGATGTGCTGAGACTTTAAAGTATTTTTAAGGAAATACTGCCCTCTTTGGGAATGTTGAAATTACATCAAGTCACAGTAACTGAAAAAAAAACCAACATTTGAGTGACATATAGTAGTATTTACATGTAAGGTTCTAGTGTTAGGGTTTTTTAAAAAATGTCCATTACGATTATTTTGGGCTTTTTTGCTTTTAATGATAGTAAAATTTCACATTATTTGAAAGGCATTATATACAGGCCCTGCCACTGGACCAAAATAGTTTTCATTTGAGCACCTGCTCCTTTTTTGTCAAATGTGTGTGAATGTATGTTTATATGTGTATATACTGGTATGACAGTGTGTGAGTGTGTGTATATATTAGTATGACAGTGTGTGAGAGTGTGTGTGCATGCAGAAATGTTGGTATGAGAGAGTGCTGTTACATTAGTGTCTTACATCCTCACAAGTCCTGTTCCTTCCCTCCACTGTATCCCGCCAACTGTGTGTGCACAGTTTTTGGTTTTTTTTTATGACTTTGTGAGTGTATGTGTGTGTGTATGTGTGTATGTAGTTTGTCCAGGTGTTAAAGAGTCCATGTGTGAACCTTTTTTGCCTTAGGCTACTGAGACCCCTCACCTTTACTACTGATTAATAACACGGTTCCCACGCTGGGGGGGGGGACTTTATGAACTTTGAAGCCTTCAGTCCACATCAGTGGGATCCTGTTGATAACTGTCATTACCCTGCCGTCTTATCTGATGTCACTTTGACTTGGCTGGAATGTGAAACTAATGTGGGTCCTGACAATATCCATGGTTTGACTTGTGTGATGCACTGTATTTTACCTGTCAATTGCTTTATGGGGTCAGATAGGATGGCGGGTGGTTTGACCGACCCAGTCACTCCTGATGTGCATGCCCAAACAAAACAAAACAAGCCTTGTTTTTTTTATCATAATGAATGGTTCTTAAAGTGGAGTTTTTAAGTTCATATTGTGCTGGTGGTCTTTGAAGTCCAGCACAACAACAAAAAACACTTGAAGCCACTTAGTGGTTCCATCAGGATTCATGAAATTAACCCTCCAGTTCTCTCTATTCCAGATGACCTGACCCCCTCCATCATGGCAGCGAGACCCTCCATGGCACTGGCCCTTGGTCACCAGCAGGTTGCAGGTTTGGCAAGAGCCGCCACTCTGGAGCAGCTGAGAGAAAAGCTGGAAACCAGTGGCGGAGGAGAGGGGCCCGAGAGGAAAATGGCGCGCCTGGCAGAAGAGCAGCAGCGTCTGATGCAGCAGGCTTTCCAACACAACTTGCTGGCTATGGCTTCTCAGATGCCCATGAACCTGCGCCTGGGAGCCCCCACCATCACCGCCAGAGGTCAGTGCTGCCAAGTTTGTCCAAGTAGAAATTAAGTAAATTCAGTGTGTTTCTCATGATTCAAAGGAGAACTTAGTATTTGGCATTTGTGCTTTACAAGGTTTGCCACATTACATTTCAAGAATGTCAAACAGTTTGATGGCCGAGTATTTCTAAGTCCACCATTTCTAGATAAGCAGATTTACATTAAAAATTTGGGGGTTTTGAAGGGAAAATATGTCACGTGAATACACTGAACTGTTATTTCGTCTTTCTTCAGATGAGAAGCAGCAGGATATGTCTCTGAGCATCTCAACCAATGGAAATGCCAGCATCACTGTCTCAGTGGATGTCAATGGCACAACCTACTCAGGTCTGTATGAGGGAGTTGTTACCAAATCTAACATATCAATGACCACATCTACATGCACACTAATATTCTGCTGCTATTCTGAATATGAAAATATTCAGATATTGATTCAGGAAATGTAAACAGCATTTTCCGATAAGACATGTGGGATATGTGAGCATTAGTCCTGTTTTAAGAGCATTATTTGGGCACATATACAGTCAACAGTTAAGTTGACTGTATATGTGCCCAAGTTGTTGTTAAGTTGTTAAGTTAAGTTTAGTTTGGGGTTAAGATGCATGCCAAAGAGAAAAGCCCACATATGTGGACGGAAGTAGTAGCTCAAGCTGTTCTACTGTTCCTTTCTGTGATGTGATAAACATCATGTTAGAGCACACGAATCAGAGTATGCACAGCTGCATGTAAGTGGGAATATCATTGTTATATTTATTTTCATTAGCCATGTAAACAGCTTTGTAGGAATATTGTCTTTTTTAGAACAAGGGCAAAGACTGAAATATTTTGTAAACATAGAGACTGATAAACAGTAATATGGTGGTAAACCTTTGTAGTGATAAATGCACCATGTTTATGTATGGACTTTTCCCACAGGAACCCTGTTTGCTCAGAAGTCAGGTATGGCCCCGGGGCCTGCTGTATCAGCTGCTGCTGCTGCTGCTGCCACCTCAGCCTCCCCTGCTGGAACCAGCACTAGCTTTGGCTTCTCTGCACCCCTGGCTCAGACCCTCAGCCCTACGTCCTCCTCCTCCTCTAAGGGTCCCGGCTCGGCTGAGCCGACCCCCAGCGGGTCACCCTAACTCAGGCTGCCCTTTGTACCTGCGCCCCAGGCCTCTCTTCCACCGGGAGGCCCAGCAAGAATATACAGTACAATGAGAAACCGATAAGAATAACAAACTGTTGCACAACAAATACCTCATCAACCCTGTCAACCTCTTGGCTGTCCAATCATGAACACAGAGCCCAAGAATATTATATGACAGCACGTGCCCAAACGCACAGCTATGCATTATATTCAACATGCAAACACATACACGCACTACACTACAAACACACATATACAGACACACAATCTACACACACACACACACACACACACACACACACACAAACACAAACACACACTTGTTAATCCTAATGTACATGCTAAACACAATCAGCTCAGCCAAAACCCACTGACAGGTGTAGTCACAACTGAACTTGAAAAGTTTTATCTTAGGACATTTTGTTTGTTTGTTGCCATTTTGTCGTCTTTTTGATTTTGTGTTTTAGAATTATTTTGTTTTTAGTTTTTCTCTTTTTACATACCTCAAATCAAGTAACCTGCAGTGGTGTCTTTACCTCAGGAGCTGTAGTATATTTAACCTGAATCAACTTTATTTTTATATTCTTTTTGACCTAGTTGCAATCAGGGGAAGTCGGGTAACTCACCAGTGGAACCTCAAGTACAGAGCACCCACCTCACAGCGACAGGCCTCCAACCCGGGCCGCTCAGGTTTCTTCAGCACACTGTAGACTCTTGCTGAGCTCAGACTGGTGAACGATAAGATGCTGTAGATCAGCACATTGAATACATCATTTCACAACTCTGCCCTCGGCTCAGTAAATCTCTCATGTTGGTTGGAAGGTTAACGATGTACGCAAACCTCTCAATATGGACGTGATTTAAACAAACTGTAAACTCTCACTGGCGATGCACAGGATTTTTATGTCCGCTTATAATTCAACTTATAGCAAGTCCGCACAAGCTGTCTTTAAACACGTAGCGCACAAATTTGAGGGAACAGCAACTTAAATCCATCCACAGCAAGCCAAGCAGACCCTGAGCTCGTTTCTCCACCCGTGTATGTTACAGAGAGGTAGTACAGAACCAGGTTTGAATTGTTGTGTCCCATTTTGTTTGCGCATCCTCCCTCCAGCCACAGAACCTCAATCTGACGGCGGTCATCGTCAACGTGTAGTTCTCAGACCTCACACTGGCCTCTCTGCTCTGGGGGTGGGGGGGGCGTTTCTCTCAGGAAGTAACGTGACAGCTGCAAGGAATCACTGTTAATTTAAAGAAAAGAAGGGATTCACAACTGAAGAATGGACAAGTCTACATGACTGTCCCAAGAATACCTCATGAGCCTCTCCCACAAGGAGAGCTACACTACATACCTCAAACGGCTAAAAAGCCATCAAGACTTGACGCCGTGACCCGTGATGGAGATCCCACCTGAACTGACACGAACGTACTGACACACTGCTGGTGGTTTTTGGGGACAAACAGAACTGGGATGGTCTTGCTATCTCTCTCCTCCTGTGTTCACTTGTATAACTTGTTTTATGCTTGCTTCCATTTACTTTCCTTTTCTTTTTTTGTTTTGGTTCCTGAATTTGTCGGAGAAGAGTGATATATCTGCTTTTATTTTTCAGGGATGAGGAAAAATTAGCTCCTCACTGACACATGTAGATTTGTAGGATTGTCAACAGGTTTCAAGGTCATGGGGGACAAAATATTAAAAACAATCGACCGTGTTAACCTTATATTATACCGCAGAGAGCTAATCTCTTTCTTTTTTATTTTAACGACAGCAGCAAAATGATATGCATGTATACAATCAAGTGACCAGTGTATTAACGTCTTCTGGTTCACGTTAGCCGCTAGTAATTGCACAGCTAGATACCAAAGACTAGCCAGGTCTCTCCTCTTGATTGATCCCTCGTACAATCCTGCCCCCCACATGCCGAGGCGCAAGGCAGTTCAAAGTCTGTTTTGAACTGCTAAAAAACGTTGCATCTAATCTCATTTAATCTGATTTTGAGTTTTGTCCTAAAGCTTGTTTTCATGTTTCATGGTAAGACATGATTACTGGGAGGCTACAATGGACAAAAGTCAATTTATGAGTAGCTCTTAAGACTCAAAATCTGATTACATGACATGTACAGACATTTTTAGATATTTAAGTTTTGGTATCCAGAGCAGTAACCCAGGTGCTTTGGCTTCCCTGTGCTGTCTCCCTTATTTAATTCTTTAGACTTTTGGGCTCTTGGGGCTGTTTTTTAACGTCAAGTCTGGATGCATGCCCGCTCAGCCAGTGCAGACAGAGGCCCCTTTTATGAAAACACCCACTTCCTGATAATCCAGAAACAGATGGATTATCGCTTGGATTGTAAGGTATTTTTTTTTCCCTTTAAAGTTTTAGCATTTTGAAATACCACAAAGGATGAAAATGCATTTTCTAGCTTTATCTGTGTTTAATGTGAGGCATTTTAACTGTTTAGAAACCTCTATAAGCCCAGTGAGACCTGAGGTGGGCAGCCTTGTTGCTTTTATTAGACTGTATTGTAGCCATTACGTGTCAGCTTTTGCGGATGTTTTGCAGTGCAGATCACAGTTGAGGGTTCGAAGGTGCTGGAAATCCTCTTGGATATACCATTTAGAACCCTGTATGACACAGAACTGTATATTTTTAAAGGTGAGAACTGTAGATGCTGCCTTAAAGTAGTTGCTGGTGAGATCCCGCCAGTGCAGTTTGGCTGGGAAAATGTTTTTCTCTTCAAGCTTAATCCTTTGGAGAGGTAAACAATTCAATCAGACCATAGACACCAGTTGTCATTCATACTGTTGGTAACAACTGATTTTGCTATTTATTTTAGTTTTGTTTTTTTTTGTCTGTTTTTAGTAACGGTATAGCTTAATCCGCTAGGCTGTGTTGCTGAAACATTTTCTTGTTTCTAAGTCCAGGCTTTCTGTTTCATCTGCTTAGTCTAAGCAATGACTGTTTAGTGTAGCTTCACTGCCTTTGTGTGTGTGTGTGTGTGTGTGTGTGTGTGTGTGTGTATAAGCAGGTTCAGTGTATACAGTATGTGGTTACAGCTCTACCATGTGGACATACATGTGTAATACCATTATTGATACTGCAGGTGGCGCCATTGCCACATTTACTACATCACAGGTTTAGGTGATTGCTTAAACGTGTTTTTGAAGATAGTTTTTATACTGGGAACAGCCCATTGCACCCACAGTCATCCTCTGCTGTAGAGTGGCACTTTGCTGTTCATTGTTTCAGGAGTGGAAAGTGTTGAGGGTTGGTCATACACTTCTCTCTGATCTAAGCAACCTTTTGGTCATCTCGCTAACCTCAGGCCTCCTGCCACATGATTTGCTGTGTGGATGAATATATGAGGTGTTGTGCCTGTGAGCCTGAATCTGTCTGTGTGTGTGTGTGTGTGTCTGTGTGTGTGTGTGTGTGTGTGTGTGTGTGTGTGTGTGTGTGTGTGTGTGTGTGTGTCTATTAGAGACCGCCCCTACCTCGTCATACCACAATACCTCAGGGCAGTGGGCTGCAGTCACTGTTGCGTTGGATATTGAAGCTGCGTTGAGGGACGAGTACTGACGGAAGCTGTGGTCGCTTCGCTGAATGCAACTTGGTTTTTGGTTTTGCATTTTTGAATTGGTGTCGTCAGTAACTGCAGGCGAGGTCTCGTCACTCAGGAAGCTGTGAAGTTGAAAGTCTGCAGAACCTTTTGTCTCTCAGATGATTTTGGAGTTAATTCAGTTTTAAATTGTTAAAGAACTAACCTGATCTGTGTAAAAACAGGCGCATATGCAAGTGGTTATCGAATACCTCATTTATCAATTTTATGTTGTTTTTGGCTTGTACAATGCTCCGTATATTAATTCAACTGTGGGGTTTGTGCATATTTTTGTACTGTTATTATTATGGACATGGTAATAATGATATTACTGATATTATAGTTTTCTCTTTGATTAAAGCAAACAAAAAATAGGACAAAACACATGGATGCTTGTAAAAACTGGTTTGTGCTGATTGTATTTAAGAGGAGCACTTTTCCAAAGTGGTTTTCACACATTCAGTTTTGTTCATATTAGTAATATAAAGATATGGTTCTCAGGGCTTTAAACTTGTATGTCATGATAAAGTTTTACTTTATATCTTACATCTCTGTGTGTTTGTTTTATTTGTTCTTGAAGGTGTCACTGGGCCTTGAGATCACGACATGGTGTTTGCAGGTGTGTGATTCACACCGGCTCACCTTTACAAGTTTTGTGAAACATCCAGAAGCAAATTCACTTCCCCTTAAGTGGACTTCCATTAAGGTGAAACAGACACATTCATTTCCACTTTTCTACAAACAGGATTCTGTTTCAGGGGTTAAGTAAGTTCCCTAACAAGAAATACAACCTCAAGAATCGATCATTTAACATATGTCTCTTTCGTTATTCTACAAGCACATCACCACAGGTTTTTTTATGAGTAATTTTGGCTTCAGGAAGTTTTAAGAATACGTGTTTCAAGTGAACATGATGTGACAGCCTCCTACCCAACACTTGCTGAATCAAAACCAATGTGTTTTTCAGGAAATGTCACAATGCAAGTTGAGAAAATTGGTTTTCCTTCCAATACCCTTTGTGTTTCCCCAACAGTGATGGTGCTCTCCCAGTTAGAGCTAGGGGGCAGACCGGAGGCAGTAGTTTTTCATCCCTTTTTTACATATTTAATTTCAAGGTCACTTTGATGGCAAAAATGTGTGAGGAAGCCAAGCGGTGCATCCTCTGTGTATGAACTGGTGCATGTGGCCTGCTGTCAAAAGCTGTTTCCCCTCTGAGGTTTGAAGAGCTTAACTGGTAGACTGTAACACTCTGTTACAGTAAAATGCAGAGTGAAACAAGAAAAAGGAACAATGCACATGGATGGAAACATATTTTTAAATAACAAAAATAATCTATATCTAAATAAATCAACTGCAAAGCTCAAGTATTAATTGATCAGAAGTAAAACATTGAATATCACACTACAAACATGATCATACTAGTTCATCACAATTTTTTCAAAGCATTCATCAAAAACAATGACGGACATCCCTCTTGATGTTAACTGCCCTCAATCACTGCAGTCCTACAAGGACACGGCTGCAGATATCACAGCCGACAATGGAAAAGTAGATGCATTCAAATGATATTCTGTTTGTTGCCTCTCCACTTAAATGCGTACCAATGCACATTGCAAACAGACCAAGACACATCTTAAATGTCTACAGCTTTGCATAATAACATGCTAAAATGGATTACAGGTACCAAAGCAGAACAAAAATAAAGGCACACCTCATTTGCCAAATACAGATATGGTTGGAGAAAAAAACCAACATTTCAACATAGTATTTTCAACATTAACAGGACATTTCACAATATGAACTTGACTGGCAGAGAAGTCTTGACAAACACAAAAAGTCAAAGACCAGTTTAGCAAGTATGAGGTAATTTGCAAGAAAATACAGCTAAGACAGAATGTACATTCAGACAGTATTTCACATTACAGGGAAATGGACGTAAAACAGGCTGTATTTCAAAAGAACTGGAATGTAATCATGCTGCCATCACACTTAGGACTCGTGACGCTTTCACCTCCATGATTCTGGTTTAAGGCTACCCAAACACATTTCCTACATGCGGCACACCCTTGTACCAGTTCATGTAGTATTATCACATTCCAGCTAAGAATTTGGTTTATTGAAAACTTATCCCTTGCAATATTTCAAACCCCCAGAGTTTTTTTTAACAACTTTTAACTAGTTTCCCATGTTGCAACTCTACATGTATGTCTTAATCAAAAGATGGTAGCGGAAGAGAAGCATCGTCTTGCTTGAATTTTAAAATGTTTCAATAACAGACACTTATCAATAACATTTTGTAAAGTCTAAAATTATGCATATGTTCAATTGTTCAAAAAGATAGTTCGATCTTTTTCATTTATTTAAATTTTTTAAATCTACTATGTCCGGCAGCCTCCCCCGCCACCTGATTCAATTCTCCCCCAGGTGGTGATCAGCTGACAGCTCTGGTCCTGTCTTCACCCGAGTGTCCTAAGGCTGCAGACCAAATGATATGACCATGAAGTTGATCATAGATCTTTGGCTTAGGGTGTTCTGGTACCAAGTACACTTATGAACATGCCTGTACTCGAACATGGTGCTCAATATTGACAATCCATGAACAGCACAGAAGTCCAAAAACATAAGACCACTCAGGTTTAGATCAGGCAGGCCATTCCTCCCAATCACTTCCGCCAGATTTCTCCATCATTGTCCATGTAGAAGTCCCCCGAAGAATTATGGAGTCCCTGTTTGGCACCCTTTCCAGGACACTGTCCAGAGACACCAAGAAGGGTAGGTACTTCGAGCTGCATAGGCATAAAGAGCGGTCAGAGAACTCTCTCTCAGCGTCCCTCTCATTGCCTGGGGAGAACTCCAACACAGCCCCTCTCCAGGAGTTTGGTGGGGAAGGAACCGAAGCTGGATCAGGAGGAGGAGCGGTACCATCTAGATATAGCTGGGCTCACCAGAGACGTAACATTCCCCGTCTTAGAGCCAGCCAGAGGGGTCAACATGCCTGTGCTGCCGACCCCCCTGCCTGCTGCCCAGCACACACTGCACTCAACCCTAATGCCTGTCCTTATTGGTGCCTGGCCCTGTGGGTGGTGGGCCCACAGAGACAGGCATACTTTTAAGAAAATAATTATTAATTAGACTTGTAAAAAACTATAAAAAAATTATGTTAATATTATATATTTTAGTTATAATATTGCGGGCATAGCAATTGTAAGACTATAGACTCTTAAAAGTAGGAAGCGTCATTTATGAGCATTGTTTTCACATCATGTTAATTATTTAGGACTAACGGGACATACTCTTGATCAGAACAGCCATTAAACAAAACCAGATCAGTGAGTTTGACGCACGGTCTGCTGCCCTGCTCTTTAACTCTAGTCGGTACTGTGTCAGGACTTTGCTGTAGCCCATCTCCTCCAATACACATATATACGTTCCCTCCTGCTTGGGACCCATGCTGTCAATCAGGCGAAGGCACCGCTGCTCCCTTGGGTTGCAGGATACGTCATTTGTGTTGTTTTCAAGGTGATGCCAGGTATACTGTGCATGATGGGATGTCACTGGGCACTGGAGGAAGTACTTGGACTTGGGGAGAAGTTTGATGCTGTCCTTGGCCTCTTCTGTCTGTGTTTCAGTGGAATATCTAAATGCTGAGAAAAGAACATAAGCTCTGTTTAGCTTTAAGGCGGATGTCTTGTTTTATTTAACCAGCCTTGTTTGTTATTTCATTTAGAGCATGACAGGCCTTTTGACAATGTGCCGTGACTGGATTGTCCATCATAACACATTTCAAACAATTCCCTCTGGTTCACTGTTAGGTGCGACTTGTACATTGTATGTTGAAAGACTGTTTATAAAGATGCATCAACTTGAAGAGTGTGTTTATCAAGGGCCATTACTTCCTTATATAAAGCAGAAGTGGAGCCGTTATTTACTTTGGCACATGCCCTGAAGTGTGAAAACAAATAGACCTTTTGGATGGTGAGGAAGTTTGTCTGGTGGGAGGGTGGCAGACTATAAAAAGGAACTAGAAAAATAGAACTATACTGTCAGCTCAATAAAGGTACCATATTTTTTCTCATTTACATGAGTAACATCAGAGGACAATCTTTTTATATCCCTATATGCTTTTTGTTACATCCTTGATGACCACAGGTCAAATAGGTCATATAAGCATGGTAACTTCTGCTGAACAGTTGACCTGTGAAAACCCTGACCCTTGACCATTAAGGACACAGAAAAAAAATCATCCCGACATGAAAAAAAGTCCAGACTTGCGGGTGAAAATAAGTATATATTTTTTATAGCTTATAGCTGTTTACAACATTATAATTTTAGCTGTATTTTAATTTTGCAAGGCTTATTTTATTCCCAGCATAACATTAGACACTTATAATTACACAATAATTACTGGAAATAAGAATGTAGGGTTGTAGCTTATTTGAAAAAAAAAAAAAAAATCCACACACTGTTAATTGGCTTCCTTTATTATGAATGCAACATTTTGGTCAGATAGATCTCATAGGTTATCAAATACTTTTCCACTCTTAATTTCATTAGCAGAAACAGTCTGGCATTACTTTTAGGTCAGAATAGTTTATTTATACAACTAAATAGCAAAAGTGCTCATCCTATACTTAAGTGTTAAAATAATACCTACATGTATCTTAAGCCTTGACCTACTTTAATATTTGGAATTTTTTTTTAGTGTTTCTACAGCTTATTCAGTAGGATAATAGGTTCATCGTTTACATTTAACGCCAATTAATTGGACGTTTTGATGTCCCTAAAACAGAACAATTCTGCAAGTAATTAGTGTCACTGCTTCATCTCATATCATATGCAATACTTCCACTCATAATTCTGTTGATGATGAAGCTCATAATTAACCACCCCACCTACTTCAAATGAACATGCTTGTGGCCAGAAAGGAAACCCAAAGTTGACTGAGCAAACTGATAACCAGCCTCGTGATACCAGTTATCTTGACAGCCAGTGTAAGGGTTAGTGGAGCCAGATAAAGAAAAGATGTCCTGGGTATGTTAAACTTAACTCACAGTACGGGCCTCAGGAGTGGGTGGGATAGAAAAGTTGGAATGAAGTCAGCAAGACTTATACGGTTTTAGTATTTTTAAAAAACAGTTCAAACCTCTTGTTGAAAATATTAAAACTTAGGAATAACACTACCATAGATCAGATTTCAGGCGGCAACATGCATTGTAGTGATGACGTGACATGGGCAAAACCACACTGCAAGTCATGCAAGATAATACACACTTCTGGAAAGTGGCCAAGTCTGTTGCTTGCAAGTTTCCTGTATCATGTAAAGCATATGGTAAGATAAAATAACGGTTCAAATTAGCCTAAATTCCTCACTTAAGTAACAGACACATAAAGAAAAGCAATATTTAATGTGCTAAATTGAAAAGATGGGAATTATTGGCTGTAAAGTCAAGGGCTGCTTCTTTTAGAATAAAACATGCAGACTATGTAAATCAATTTGGTGTTCAGAGACAAAATGTAGAGCGAAATACCTGCATGTCATTTATAGGACTGGTAGAGACATCCTCAGCAAAAACCCCTCCAGGTAGGAGAATTTGAATTAGTACAATTTTGAGCTTAGCTATTCATTTGTAGATAAAAGTGCAAAGGGTGATCGAAGATGATGTCCCACATTCATATAAGGTATGTGATGGGCAGCCTTGACAAACTTTATGGTATCATGAGAGCAAGCATGCAGTATTCCTAAAACTGGCAGCTGTGCTGCCTTACTGCAACCACTGAGCTATTCAGCCAGTAAAATATGTAAAGTTATGTTTATTCCAAGGTATTATATCCAACAAGTTTTGCATGTATATTTGGTTAAAGAAGTTTTACACAAAGTATTTGCCTGTTATGATTATGCCTACAGGCATAGTCAGCACATGCGGCAAATTGTGACATTATGCTGAGAGGTAGATAAGATCAATACCACTTTCATGTCAGGTTAGCTTAGCTTAGCTTAGCATACAGACTGGAAATAAAATCAATATTTGACATTTAATAATACACTATCTATCCATCTATCAGTCTTTCTAGAAATAGAAAGACAGTGTGTTATTAAATGTGAATTATATGTTTTATTATTTAACAAACATGAATGTACGTGTGTATGTGTATCTGATCCTGAGAGAAATTCCCTCGCAATTTTGAGGCAACCTGCATGTATTTGGCTGATGTTTCAGGAACCATCAGCCAAAGACATGTCTGTGTGTGGGCTGCACCTGTGTGTGATAAGCATGTGGAAAGCCACACCTCTGTCAGCCTGTTGTGGACTCTGGCAATGGCCAGTGTGGGATGAAGGTTTTTGGGGACACCTTCAGATACAGGTGTACCCACTGCTGTACCACCACACTACAGAGCAGCTTCACTATGTTTAAAAAATGACTAGTAAATCTACCTTGCACGTCATACTTCGAAATACTTCTTTAACAACTGTGAAATACTATACTGGAAACTTGTTTAAAAAAGTGAAAAAAAAAAAGATTAATACCTTTTCCCTGGTCCTTAGATGGAGATGGACACCTGGCATGGTTCCCTTGGGTCACATCCTGCAACCAAGTGCCACTGGGAAAGAAAAAGATGGCTCAGTTAGAAATATATGCCTCTTACTTTGAAAGAAAAATGTATTTCAGGTTTGCTTTCAGACTAATTTTCCTTTACACTCAGAAAGTGATCTCAGTGAACAAAGTGATCAACCATACTACAGGAAGTATGTATGCAGATGTGGAAACATTTGAGTGAGGGGTTGACAGATCGGGGGCTGCTGTGTTTCTGTGTTAGTGGTGTAGGAAATAGTGCAAAAGGTACTCACACCACGGATATCTAATTCTAGCCTGTTGAACTACTGAAAAAAGTCTAAAGTCTTCTGTTTAAAGAGAAAGTGGTCTGTCAGTTTAAGGTGTGAAGTGCATTTCAAGTCAACTTATGATCACATTGTTACAAGGCTGTCTTTCTGTGCCTGTAGACTGAAACTGTATACAGTGAGAATGTAACAATGATACTAGCACAGATGATCTGTGTAGTAAGAAAACTTACAGTATCACTATAGTGGGAAAGTTGTGTTGAAAGTAGAAACTCAGTTCTCATTAAAACAACATTTTCTGGTTAAGATGACAACCTTTTATCTTCACACTGGATCAGACTTTGCTTCTCATGTCTGTTCATGACAGAACTTATTTTTAAATCCTCAAGAGAGTACACATTTTTTTACTTCTGTTTTCTGATAGATAAAAGCTGTTGCAATGTTGGAAAAAAATACCATTACACATTTTGCATATTTTTTATGTCTTGACATCTTTGTTGTAACCCCCACCCCCCAACAGCAAGTGACATTAAGCATGTGACAGTGAGCCGTGCTTTAGTCAAGTGACTGTTAAGCTGCCAGAACTCATGACACACTGTATGCTCAGGGCTCAGCTAAAACAACATGCTGAAATGTTTAAACAAGAACTCAGATGACAATTCCCACTTTTAAATTGCCAAGTAATGCTAAAATTATGGCTCCAAAGTGATCATTTGTTTTTGGTAAAAATTCTGTATTAAAATTGGTTTGGATGCAAAATTGATGTTGATTGGCTGTAATTAAATCAGAAAAGTACATAGGTCTTGCAGATGTGTCTTAAAGGGCCAAGGGGATGTTCATGCCAATTATGAGGGACCATTTCTCATAGTGATATTTATTAAGGTCTATGTCTCTAGTGCTGGAAAATGCATGATAGAACTTCTGCAATGGTAGCTTTCTATGTGCTCTCACTCTTTTTTCATCCTTCCATCATTACAATTTTTCCATTATTTTTGTTTTCTTTTGACATTTAACACATTGAGTCTGTAAAGAAGATAATCTTCACAGAATGTCATGAAGTTATATATTGTTTGGTGCAACTATCATCATTCACAGAAGCATTTAGAATTTGCTTTAACTTCATAATATTCAGTGACGGTTACCTTCTGTTATACTGACTATGAGTAAAATAGCGAAAAGAACATAGAAAATTGTGATCATGGGGGGGTGAAAATAGGAATGATAGCACATAGAAAGCTACCATTGCTGCAATGTGACCATGCATTTTCCAACACTAGGGACATAGACCTTTAAAAAACTCTTTAGATATGGCATATCCTGCAGAATAATCATTTGCACCTCTCTTCTTGCCTCAGTCTTCACTCATATTTTTTCTCTCAAATAATGGCTAAATAATTAAAATAAAAACAGACAGTAATGTATATATAATATGGCATGATTTAAATTGTCATCTTATGAAAAGTTATTTTAATGGTTCAAACAAAGGCTTATCAAGCAAGATTGTTTGATGTCACCTTGTTTAGACCATTGTGTTGTTTGTATTTTGACAGCTGAAACAGCTGACTGCTGTGGAATTATAGGTTTTGCTGTGATGACAAAACACTGCCGGTATCAGGTTGGCACTGCCAGTGTCAGCTGAGTGTTGGAATATTTTGGTTACATGTTTTATATGAGAGTCATCAGAGTTGCTTCACACGGTAAGTGATGATACTTAAGCAGATGCAGCTTGCGGTTGATCAGCTGTAGATAGCTGTGACACATAACATTTTGAATGACCACTAGCTGTGCAGTTTGGATTGCAGTTTTGTTTTTATCTTACACATGTGAATACATTGGCCATGCAATGTACATTTCAGCTGCTGGTTTCACACTACTACCCTATGAGAGTACGTACAGGCACTGAGAGCTCAAAGCACTGCAAATTAAGAAAATACATGCAAATAGATACAATACTGACAAAAGAATACACATCTTCACCAACATGACAACACACAAAAAACTCAATTTGACACCACGTGCAGCATTTAGAAGAAGCACTGCATTTAGCTCACAACACAACGAAAACAGTTTCAAAGGAACATGAAAAAGTGATGCACACAGCTGAGACATGCAGTTTATTGTTCTTTGTAGATTATGATATTAGTGAAGTTTATCTGTCATTGGTGTTGGAAAATGTCAGAAAATTTAAGTTTTTGGTTTGTGTCCCCAACCAACCCATTCATATATGATTGTAGATATTTGCCATTATAAGCATTAGCCTTTTGCTTATTATCATATTGTCTGAATCATGCAATCACAATGATGGATAGCCAATTTTACCAACTTCATTGACCTCATAAGCCGCAAACCATGGCAACAACAACAATGTCCCAACCACGTGCATTACTTTTTAGTGTCCCTTTTTTTTTCAGGCATTTTTTGAAATGCTGAGCATGTGTTGTCAAGTTGGTATAGATGTAGCTTGGTGGTGCACAGAGATTGGTCTCTCAGAGCCACCATACAAGTGTTTGTTTGACCTCAAGCAAACACAAGAAACATCTTTGTTCGTTTACAAGAAGATTTCACAGAGTACCTTTAAGCCAAGGCCACTAAAATGTAACCGGTGGATGTGAAATGATGTATGTTGACATATTAAGATGAAATGTCACCAGGTACATAAAGATGGGTGGTCTTACTTTGTTTCAGGGGTGCATTGTGTCTTGTCCCAGCCGCAGTAAGGATCTCTGGCCAAGACACATAGCTGACAGCTGTTTCCGTAATGGGCACAGTTTGCCACATCCATTTGGGCCACTTCATGTTTTGAATTCACATAGAGCTTCCTCTGCAATGATACACAGTTTTAATTGTACTGGGCCATTTTGCATATTTTTAAAACACCAATATCCACTGAAAAGTTAAGACATTTAAAAAATCCAAGTTACAAGCACTCCTCTAGAAACACTCCATACCATTCCTTTTACTCACTACTGCTACTATCGTTACTGACAGTTTCTTCTATACTCCCTCCCACCTGGATGCAAAGAAGATTTGTGTAGGTGGTGCTGTGTTACTCACAGAGGATGGGTCCAGGATCATACTGAGGATGTGGGTGCTGCGGTTGAAAGGCCGGTACTCAGCGATGACAAAGGTCTGACTTTTAGTCTGCATCACCTTATGAATACCTCCATTATCTGTTCAAAGAGATGAACCACAGGAAATGACTAAACTGCTCAACCCCGAGTAAACACACCCCACTACAACCCCGCCCACCCATATCTCATGTTCCGTCACCTCACATGACTCCTCCAGCAAAGCCGATCAAATGTTTGATTAAAAAACTAAAGAAAAAAAGTCTGCTGAGAGATTGTGTTGCCTTGATAATGTCTTTAAACCTGTGTAAACCCGGCCTCCAGTATATCCTGCTACATCTGACAAAGAGGAGAAAGCAAAACTAATGTTTTTACATATAGGCCTGACAGTGCATGTGTAATGTTTTTAGAATTTTATTGCTGTTGGTTGTTGGTCTACAACTTTTATCACATTGATATTCAAGTTGCATGTCATTATGCTTCCCCCTTTGAAATGGGAAACTGTTCAGTTGGCATAGCAGCCTCCTGCTTGTGAGAGTATGGACCTCTCTGGTCATGATGGATTGGTTCAGCCAATTTGGGTCACTCAGCAGCTGCAAGACAGATATGGTTTTAAAACTGATCAAGGAAAGTAAATCCCCTTCTCCCAAAGAAATCTGTTAGATTGGACACAACATCAGACTGAACCGAAAGCGCTGGACAAAGAGAGGGGAGGAGAGTCAGGGCGAGGCTGACCCGACTTGGACCGAGAGCTGTTCCTCTGCCAAGAATTTTTCTGGCTAATCTCCGGATGCAGGAGAATAACATGGATGAGATGTGATTGAGGTTCACTTAGCAAATGGAAATCAGAGACCACTCTGCCAACATCTTCACAGAAGCATGGTAAACGCCCACCATTCCAGATCAAGCTATTGCACTGGATGGACAGACCTTAATAGCTGAAAGGACTCAAGACTGATTCAAATCCAAAAATGCGCTGTAAGAACTGCATGATCAGCAGCAATATGCTCAAGGAACTGGATAGAATGTAGAAGCCGGTGATTTCAATCAACTCAATGTAATTGTTCTTGTTTCAACTAATACATCTACCTTCTACCTTCTTCTGCCCTTTTAAGATGGAAACAGAGTGTAACAAGGTGACAATTTGGTATTTATATTAGGCAACAGTAACCGCTGCATCATTATATTTATATTTTCAAACACAAAAAGTGGGTTTTATTCAAATTTCAGATTGACCTTCATTTCAACAAATGTTAATGTTTTTATTTGACGAGTTATAGTCTCCTTGTTCTTTTTGTTTGAAGTCTTACATTTCTTTATCTTGTTTTAACATGTGTTGGCCAGAGCGCAAAAACAGCGCAATGACACATCACACGTTGTATGAGGTGAAAGAAAAAGTATTACAGTATTTCTCATGAGATTTCACATGATGCGTTTCTGCTCTTGGTAAATGGCAATAAACCTCAAACTAAAACCAAACGCTGGGTCCTTGGAGTATCTGTAGATCAGTCAGAGTCATGAGAAACTATTCTTTAAAAACATTTCTTCCTTTCTGCTACACAGATAGCCAAGCCAAGCTCAATCTAGTATCAGGATAGAGTGGCAACTTTTCCAGGAAGAGGTTTTGTTTTTTTAGTGTCAAATTTAAGACAACTTACTGCAATAACACACACTGTGTTTCTACTCTGCACTCAGGAAGAACATTTAACTGTACCGTCAACCTTCAGTCTGTGGAAATATATGTAAAACCTTTCTGGTTTGTTCACTCAATGAGTCACAACACACACCCATATTTGCCCTACTTGGCTACTTGGCTGAATCAGGCTGCGTGTGTCTTCAGGCCTTTTTCCAACAGATATTTGATACTTCTTTAGTATGTCAGACAATAGGTAGTTCAAAATGCTTTTCAGCCAACAATTTAAAGGAACCTGTGTGTTTAATGACCCTCAAATATATACAAGTATACAGTACAATACACTATTCTTATTAACTTCCCTCATTACATTACTTGATAACTCACTTAGAGACAGGAACAGAACTACATGGTTGTTGTTTCCCTTGTTCTGGGAGCCATCAACGTAGATGTGAGTGTAGCTGTGGTGGTTAAAGAGAAGTGGGCCAGAATTGTCCACAGGCCGGACCCATTTCTCCATCTCCGAATTCTTCACGATCATGTTCAGGATGTTTACAGGAATCGTTGTACTGTCTAGAACACACTGAAGAAAAAGACATGCTTTAGTTTTAGTTGCACATCCACTGATAGTTCAGTTAGACCCTGTTTAGACCTGGTATTAGCATGCGTTTCGGCAATCTGATCAATTAAAGTGTGTAAATGGCACGTAGACGTCCTCAAAAATCAAGAAAAAAAAAATCTAAAATCGTACTATGCCATGAAAAAAGAAAAAATATCTATCATGAAAAAATGTTATAGTTTGGTATGTCGTCAAAAATGCCATTGTATAGTTTGTCATAAAAAATCGTAAAATAACTTCATTGTATAGTATGTTGTCAAAAATAGCAAAAAAAAAAAAAGTATACTATGTTCAAAAATCATGAAAAAACGTCACAGTGTATTGTGTTGTCAGAAATCGTGTTGTCAAAAATCACTAAAAAATGTCATTCATTCATTTAGGATGAAATCAAGGGCCATGTCATTCTGGACAACATATTAAAGGATGATTTTGCGATGACATTTAATACGACATACAGTAGTATGACTTTTTTAAACCATTTTGGAAGACATACTATGACGTTTTTGGTCATGTTTTCGACATGCTACATTATGACATTTGTTAGACATTTATTGAGCGTTCTATACTATGACGTGTCTCATCATGCTTAATATGTGGTTTTCACCTGTTTTTTGGACAAGTCTTATTTTGACATATTATGACATCCTATACATTTTTGGTCATTTTTTTTAACATGCTATATTATGGTGTTTTTTGCCAATTTTGTAAAACTATGCTACGCCATGTCTTGGTATGTTATTTTATTTGGTTTTATGTTGTTTTCAGGACATGTGATGATTTGACATTTTTTAGAATACTATAAAATGGCATTTTAGTTGTTTTTTTTACATGCAATTTTATGGTGTTTTGGTCTGTTTTTGCAAGAACCTATGCTATGTTGTGTCTCAGCATGCTATTTTATGTGGTTTTCAGCAATTTTATGGACAGGTCATATTTTGACATTTTCACCATACTATAGCCTTGCTTTTTTGGTCATTTTATCAACATGCTATTTTATGGATTTTTGGCCTTTTTCAACTTGTTATTTTGGTTTTTTTTTCGGCCTTTGAGGGATATTTTTTCAACACTATATAATATAACATGCCTCTACATGCTATACTAAGTAGTTTTCAGTTGTTTCTTGGACGTCAAATTTTGACATTTCTCGCCATACTATAGCCTTGCGTTTTATTCATTTTTTCAACTTGTTATTTTATGTTTTATTCGGCCTTTGAGGGATATTTTTTCAACACTATATTATAACATGCCTCTACATGCTATACTAAGTGGTTTTCAGATGTTTTTTGGACTTGTCAAATTTTTGACATTTTTGCCATACTATAGCCTTGCTTTTTTGGTCATTTTTTAAACATGCTATTTTAGGGGTTATTGGGCTGTTTTTGGATATTTTTTCAACACTATATTATAACATGCTTCTACATGCAAGCCTTGTGTTTTGTTCTTTTTTTTTTAACTTGTATATTATGGGTTTTTGGGCTGTTTTTTGATGTTTTTTCAACACAGTATACAATAACATGCCTCTACATGCTACTCTAAGTAGTTTTCAGGTGTTTTTTGGACATGTCAAATTTTGACATTTTCACCATACTATAGCCTTGCTTTTTTGGTCATTTTTTCAACATGCTATTTTAGGGGTTATTGGGCTGTTTTTGGATGTTTTTTCAACACTATACACAATCACATGCCTCTACATGCTATATTAAGTGGTTTTCAGCAGTTTTTTGAACATGTCAAATTTTGACATTTTCACCATACTATAGCCTTGCTTTTTTGGTCATTTTTTCAACATGCTATTTTAGGGGTTTTGGGGGCTGTTTTTGGATGGTTTTTCAACACTGTATAGAATCACATGCCTCTACATACTATACTAAGTAGTTTTCAGCTGTTTTTTGGACATGTCAAATTTTGACATTTTAGCCATACTATAGCCTTGCTTTTTTGTTCATTTTTTAAACATGCTATTTTATGGGTTTTTGGGGCTGCTTTTGGATGGTTTTTCAAAACTGTATAATAAAACATGCCTCTACATGCTATACTAAATGGTTTTCAGGTGTTTCTTGGACATGTAGAATTTTGACATTTTAGCCATACTATAGCCTTGTGTTTTGTTCTTTTTTTTGAACTTGTATTTTATGGGTTTTTGGGCTGTTTTTTTTATGTTTTTTCAACACTGTATACAATAACATGCCTCTACATGCTATTCTAAGTAGTTTTCAGTTGTTTTTTGGACATGTCAAATTTTGACATTTTCACCATACTATAGCCTTGGTTTTTTGGTCATTTTTTCAACATGCTATTTTAGGGGTTATTGGGCTGTTTTTGGATGTTTTTTCAACACTATACACAATCACGTGCCTCTTCATGCTATATTAAGTGGTTTTCAGCTGTTTTTTGGACATGTAAAATTTTGACATTTTCACCATACTATAGCCTTGCTTTTTTGGTCATCTTTTCAACATGTTATTTTGTGGGTTTTGGGGGCTGTTTTTTTTTAATGTTTTTTCAACACTGTATAGAATCACATGCCTCTACATGCTATGCTAAGTAGTTTTCAGTTGATTTTTGGACATGCCAAATTTTGACATTTTCACCACACTATAGCCTTGCTTTTTTTGGTCATTTTTTCAACATGCTATTTTGTGGGTTTCGGGGGCTGTTTTTGGATGGTTTTTCAACACTATACACAATCACGTGCCTCTTCATGCTATATTAAGTGGTTTTCAGCAGTTTTTTGGACATGTCAAATTTTGACATTTTCACCATACTATAGCCTTGCTTTTTTGGTCATTTTTTCAACATGCTATTTTGTGGGTTTTGGGGGCTGTTTTTGGATGGTTTTTCAACACTGTATACAATAACATGCATCTACATGCTACTCTAAGTAGTTTTCAGTTGTTTTTTGGACATGTCAAATTTTGACATTTTCACCATACTATAGCCTTGCTTTTTTGGTCATTTTTTCAACATGCTATTTTATGGGTTATTGGGCTGTTTTTGGATGTTTTTTCAACACTATACACAATCACATGCCTCTTCATGCTATGTCAAGTGGTTTTCAGCTGTTTTTTGGACATGTAAAATTTTGACATTTCTCGCCATACTATAGCCTTGTGTTTTGTTCTTTTTTTGAACTTGTATTTTATGGGTTTTTGGGCTGTTTTTGATGTTTTTTCAACACTGTATACAATAACATGCCTCTAGATGCTATTCTAAGTAGTTTTCAGTTGTTTTTTCGACATGTCAAATTTTGACATTTTCACCATACTATAGCTTTGCTTTTTTGGTCATTTTTTCAACATGCTATTTTAGGGGTTATTGGGCTGTTTTTGGATGTTTTTTCAACACTATACACAATCACGTGCCTCTTCATGCTATATTAAGTGGTTTTCAGCTGTTTTTTGGACATGTCAAATTTTGACATTTCTCGCCATACTATAGCCTTGCTTTTTTGTTCATTTTTTAAACATGCTATTTTATGGGTTATTGGGCTGTTTTTGGATGTTTTTTCAACACTATACACAATCACATGCCTCTTCATGCTATATCAAGTGGTTTTCAGCTGTTTTTTGGACATGTAAAATTTTGACATTTCTCGCCATACTATAGCCTTGTGTTTTGTTCTTTTTTTGAACTTGTATTTTATGGGTTTTTGGGCTGTTTTTTGATGTTTTTTTCAACACTGTATACAATAACATGCCTCTAGATGCTATTCTAAGTAGTTTTCAGTTGTTTTTTGGACATGTCAAATTTTGACATTTTCACCATACTATAGCCTTGGTTTTTTGGTCATTTTTTCAACATGCTATTTTAGGGGTTATTGGGCTGTTTTTGGATGTTTTTTCAACACTATACACAATCACGTGCCTCTTCATGCTATATTAAGTGGTTTTCAGCTGTTTTTTGGACATGTCAAATTTTGACATTTTCACCACACTATAGCCTTGCTTTTTTTGGTCATTTTTTCAACATGCTATTTTAGGGGTTTTGGGGGCTGTTTTTGGATGTTTTTTCAACACTGTATACAATAACACGCCTCTTCATGCTACATGAAGTGGTTTTCAGCTGTTTTTTGAACATGTCAAATTTTGACATTTTCACCACACTATAGCCTTGCTTTTTTTGGTCATTTTTTCAACATGCTATTTTGTGGGTTTCGGGGGCTGTTTTTGGATGGTTTTTCAACACTATACACAATCACGTGCCTCTTCATGCTATATTAAGTGGTTTTCAGTTGTTTTTTGGACATGTCAAATTTTGACATTTTCACCATACTATAGCCTTGCTTTTTTGGTCATTTTTTCAACATGCTATTTTGTGGGTTTTGGGGGCTGTTTTTGGATGGTTTTTCAACACTGTATACAATAACATGCATCTACATGCTACTCTAAGTAGTTTTCAGTTGTTTTTTGGACATGTCAAATTTTGACATTTTCACCATACTATAGCCTTGCTTTTTTGGTCATTTTTTCAACATGCTATTTTATGGGTTATTGGGCTGTTTTTGGATGTTTTTTCAACACTATACACAATCACATGCCTCTTCATGCTATATCAAGTGGTTTTCAGCTGTTTTTTGGACATGTAAAATTTTGACATTTCTCGCCATACTATAGCCTTGTGTTTTGTTCTTTTTTTTGAACTTGTATTTTATGGGTTTTTGGGCTGTTTTTTGATGTTTTTTTCAACACTGTATACAATAACATGCCTCTAGATGCTATTCTAAGTAGTTTTCAGTTGTTTTTTCGACATGTCAAATTTTGACATTTTCACCATACTATAGCTTTGCTTTTTTGGTCATTTTTTCAACATGCTATTTTAGGGGTTATTGGGCTGTTTTTGGATGTTTTTTCAACACTATACACAATCACGTGCCTCTTCATGCTATATTAAGTGGTTTTCAGCTGTTTTTTGGACATGTAAAATTTTGACATTTTTGTCCATACTATAGCCTTGCTTTTTTGGTCATTTTTTCAACATGCTATTTTAGGGGTTATTGGGCTGTTTTTGGATGTTTTTTCAACACTATACACAATCACATGCCTCTTCATGCTATATCAAGTGGTTTTCAGCTGTTTTTTGGACATGTAAAATTTTGACATTTCTCGCCATACTATAGCCTTGTGTTTTGTTCTTTTTTTGAACTTGTATTTTATGGGTTTTGGGCTGTTTTTTGATGTTTTTTTCAACACTGTATACAATAACATGCCTCTAGATGCTATTCTAAGTAGTTTTCAGTTGTTTTTTCGACATGTCAAATTTTGACATTTTCACCATACTATAGCCTTGCTTTTTTGGTCATTTTTTCAACATGCTATTTTAGGGGTTATTGGGCTGTTTTTGGATGTTTTTTCAACACTATACACAATCACGTGCCTCTTCATGCTATATTAAGTGGTTTTCAGCTGTTTTTTGGACATGTAAAATTTTGACATTTTAGCCATACTATAGCCTTGCTTTTTTGGTCATTTTTTCAACATGCTATTTTAGGGGTTATTGGGCTGTTTTTGGATGTTTTTTTCAATACTGTATAGAATCACATGCCTCTACATGCTATGCTAAGTGGTTTTCAGCAGTTTTTTGAACATGTCAAATTTTGACATTTTCACCATACTATAGCCTTGCTTTTTTGGTCATTTTTTCAACATGCTATTTTATGGGTTTTTGGGCTGCTTTTGAATGGTTTTTCAAACCTGTATGATAAAACATGCATCTACATGCTATGCTAAGTGGTTTTCAGGTGTTTCTTGGACATGTAGAATTTTGACATTTTAGCCATACTATAGCCTTGTGTTTTGTTCTTTTCTTTGAACTTGTATTTTATGGGTTTTTGGGCTGTTTTTTTTATGTTTTTTCAACACTGTATACAATAACATGCATCTACATGCTACTCTAAGTAGTTTTCAGTTGTTTTTTGGACATGTCAAATTTTGACATTTTCACCATACTATAGCCTTGCTTTTTTGGTCATTTTTTCAACATGCTATTTTAGGGGTTATTGGGCTGTTTTTGGATGTTTTTTCAACACTATACACAATCACATGCCTCTTCATGCTATATCAAGTGGTTTTCAGCTGTTTTTTGGACATGTAAAATTTTGACATTTCTCGCCATACTATAGCCTTGTGTTTTGTTCTTTTTTTGAACTTGTATTTTATGGGTTTTTGGGCTGTTTTTTGATGTTTTTTTCAACACTGTATACAATAACATGCCTCTAGATGCTATTCTAAGTAGTTTTCAGTTGTTTTTTGGACATGTCAAATTTTGACATTTTCACCATACTATAGCCTTGGTTTTTTGGTCATTTTTTCAACATGCTATTTTATGGGTTATTGGGCTGTTTTTGGATGTTTTTTTCAACACTATACACAATCACATGCCTCTTCATGCTATATCAAGTGGTTTTCAGCTGTTTTTTGGACATGTAGAATTTTGACATTTTAGCCATACTATAGCCTTGTGTTTTGTTCTTTTTTTTGAACTTGTATTTTATGGGTTTTTGGGCTGTTTTTTGATGTTTTTTCAACACTGTATGCAATAACATGCCTCTACATGCTATACTAAGTAGTTTTCAGGTGTTTTTTGGACATGTCATATTTTGACATTTCTCGCCATACTATAGCCTTGCTTTTTTGGTCATTTTTTCAACATGCTATTTTAGGGGTTATTGGGCTGTTTTTGGATGTTTTTTTCAACACTGTATAGAATCACATGCCTCTACATGCTATGCTAAGTGGTTTTCAGCAGTTTTTTGAACATGTCAAATTTTGACATTTTCACCATACTACAGCCTTGCTGTTTAGGTCATTTTTTAAACACGCTATTTTATGGGTTTTTGGGCTGCTTTTGAATGGTTTTTCAAACCTATATGATAAAACATGCCTCTACATGCTATGCTAAGTGGTTTTCAGGTGTTTCTTGGACATGTAGAATTTTGACATTTTAGCCATACTATAGCCTTGGTTTTTTGTTCATTTTTCAACTTGTATTTTATGGGTTTTTGGGCTGCTTTTGGATGTTTTTTTCAACACTGTATACAATAACATGCCTCTACATGCTATACTAAGTGGTTTTCAGCAGTTTTTTGGACATGTCAAATTTTTGACATTTTCGCCATACTATAGCCTTGTGTTTTGTTCTTTTTTTTTGAACTTGTATATTATGGGTTTTGGGGCTGTTTTTTGATGTTTTTTCAACACTGTATGCAATAACATGCCTCTACATGCTATACTAAGTAGTTTTCAGGTGTTTTTTGGACATGTCATATTTTGACATTTCTCGCCATACTATAGCCTTGCTTTTTTGGTCATTTTTTCAACATGCTATTTTAGGGGTTATTGGGCTGTTTTTGGATGTTTTTTTCAACACTGTATAGAATCACATGCCTCTACATGCTATGCTAAGTGGTTTTCAGCAGTTTTTTGAACATGTCAAATTTTGACATTTTCACCATACTATAGCCTTGCTTTTTTGGTCATTTTTTCAACATGCTATTTTGTGGGTTTTGGGGGCTGTTTTTGGATGGTTTTTCAACACTGTATACAATAACATGCATCTACATGCTACTCTAAGTAGTTTTCAGTTGTTTTTTGGACATATCAAATTTTGACATTTTCACCATACTATAGCCTTGCTTTTTTGGTCATTTTTTCAACATGCTATTTTGTGGGTTATTGGGCTGTTTTTGGATGTTTTTTTCAACACTACACACAATCACATGCCTCTTCATGCTATATCAAGTGGTTTTCAGCTGTTTTTTGGACATGTAAAATTTTGACATTTCTCGCCATACTATAGCCTTGTGTTTTGTTCTTTTTTTGAACTTGTATTTTATGGGTTTTTGGGCTGTTTTTTGATGTTTTTTTCAACACTGTATACAATAACACACGTCTACATGCTATACTAAGTGGTTTTCAGGTGTTTTTTGGACATGTCAAATTTTTGACATTTTCGCCGTACTACAGCCTTGCTGTTTAGGTCATTTTTTAAACACGCTATTTTATGGGTTTTTGGGCTGCTTTTGAATGGTTTTTCAAACCTATATGATAAAACATGCCTCTACATGCTATGCTAAGTGGTTTTCAGGTGTTTCTTGGACATGTAGAATTTTGACATTTTAGCCATACTATAGCCTTGGTTTTTTGTTCATTTTTCAACTTGTATTTTATGGGTTTTTGGGCTGTTTTTGGATGTTTTTTCAACACTATACACAATCATGTGCCTCTTCTTGCTATATTAAGTGGTTTTCAGCTGTTTTTTGAACATGTAAAATTTTGACATTTTTGGCCATACTATAGCCTTGCTTTTTTGTTCATTTTTCAACATGCTATTTTATGGGTTTTGGGGCTGTTTTTGGATGGTTTTTCAACACTGTATAGAATCACATGCCTCTACATGCTACTCTAAGTAGTCTTCAGTTGTTTTTTGGACATGTCAAATTTTGACATTTCTCACCATACTATAGCCTTGTGTTTTGTTCTTTTTTTTGAACTTGTATTTTATGGGTTTTTGGGCTGTTTTTTGATGTTTTTTCAACACTGTATACAATAACACACCTCTACATGCTATACTAAGTGGTTTTCAGGTGTTTTTTGGACATGTCAAATTTTTGACATTTTAGCCGTACTACAGCCTTGCTCTTTTGGTCATTTTTTAAACATGCTATTTTATGGGTTTTTGGGCTGCTTTTGAATGGTTTTTCAAACCTGTATGATAAAACATGCATCTACATGCTATGCTAAGTGGTATTCAGGTGTTTCTTGGACATGTAGAATTTTGACATTTTAGCCATACTATAGCCTTGTGTTTTGTTCTTTTTTTTGAACTTGTATTTTATGGGTTTTTGGGCTGTTTTTTGATGGTTTTTCAACACTGTATACAATAACATGCCTCTACATGCTATTCTAAGTAGTTTTCAGTTGTTTTTTCGACATGTCAAATTTTGACATTTTCGCCATACTATAGCCTTGCTTTTTTGGTCATTTTTTCAACATGCTATTTTAGGGGTTATTGGGCTGTTTTTGGATGTTTTTTTCAACACTGTATAGAATCACATGCCTCTACATGCTATGCTAAGTGGTTTTCAGCAGTTTTTTGAACATGTCAAATTTTGACATTTTCACCATACTATAGCCTTGCTTTTTTGGTCATTTTTTCAACATGCTATTTTGTGGGTTTTGGGGGCTGTTTTTGGATGGTTTTTCAACACTGTATACAATAACATGCATCTACATGCTACTCTAAGTAGTTTTCAGTTGTTTTTTGGACATATCAAATTTTGACATTTTCACCATACTATAGCCTTGCTTTTTTGGTCATTTTTTCAACATGCTATTTTGTGGGTTATTGGGCTGTTTTTGGATGTTTTTTTCAACACTACACACAATCACATGCCTCTTCATGCTATATCAAGTGGTTTTCAGCTGTTTTTTGGACATGTAAAATTTTGACATTTCTCGCCATACTATAGCCTTGTGTTTTGTTCTTTTTTTGAACTTGTATTTTATGGGTTTTTGGGCTGTTTTTTGATGTTTTTTTCAACACTGTATACAATAACACACGTCTACATGCTATACTAAGTGGTTTTCAGGTGTTTTTTGGACATGTCAAATTTTTGACATTTTCGCCGTACTACAGCCTTGCTGTTTAGGTCATTTTTTCAACATGCTATTTTAGGGGTTATTGGGCTGTTTTTGGATGTTTTTTTCAACACTGTATAGAATCACATGCCTCTACATGCTATGCTAAGTGGTTTTCAGCAGTTTTTTGAACATGTCAAATTTTGACATTTTCACCATACTATAGCCTTGCTTTTTTGGTCATTTTTTCAACATGCTATTTTGTGGGTTTTGGGGGCTGTTTTTTTTAATGTTTTTTCAACACTGTATAGAATCACATGCCTCTACATGCTATGCTTAATAGTTTTCAGTTTATTTTTGGACATGCCAAATTTGGACATTTCTCGCCATACTATAGCCTTGCTTTTTTGGTCATTTTTTCAACATGTTATTTTATGGGTTTTGGGGCTGTTTTTGGATGGTTTTTCAACACTGTATAGAATCACATGCCTCTACATGCTATGCTAAGTAGTTTTCAGTTGTTTTTTGGACATGCCAAATTTGGACATTTCTCGCCATACTATAGCCTTGCATTTTGTTCATTTTTTTCAACTCGTTATTTTATGCTTTTTTCGGCCTTTGAGGGATATTTTTTCAACACTATATTACTACATGCCTGTACACGCTATACTAAGTGGTTTTCAGCTGTTTTTTGGACATGTCAAATTTTTGACATTTTCACCATACTATAGCCTTGTGTTTTGTTCTTTTTTTTAACTTGTATTTTATGGGTTTTTGGGCTGTTTTTGATGTTTTTTCAACACTGTATACAGTAACATGCCTTTACATGCTATACTAAGTAGTTTTCAGGTGTTTTTTTGGACATGTCATATTTTGATGACATTTTTGCCATACTATAGTCTTGCTTTTTTGGTCATTTTTTCAACATGCTATTTTAGGGGTTATTGGGCTGTTTTTGGATGTTTTTTCAACACTATACACAATCACGTGCCTCTTCATGCTATATTAAGTGGTTTTCAGCTGTTTTTTGGACATGCCAAATTTGGACATTTTCACCATACTATAGCCTTGCTTTTTTGGTCATTTTTTCAACATGCTATTTTAGGGGTTTTGGGGGCTGTTTTTGAATGTTTTTTCAACACTATACACAATCACGTGCCTCTTCATGCTATATCAAGTGGTTTGCAGCAGTTTTTTGGACATGTAAAATTTTGACATTTTTGCCATACTATAGTCTTGCTTTTTTGGTCATTTTTTTAACATGCTATTTTAGGGGTTTTGGGGCTGTTTGTGGATGGTTTTTCAACACTGTATAGAATCACATGACTATACATGCTATACTAGGTAGTTTTCAGGTATTTCTTGAACATGTCAAATTTTTAACATTTTCGCCATACTATAGCCTTGCTTTTTTGGTCATTTTTTCACCATGCTGTTGTAGGGGTTATTGGGCTGTTTTTGGATGGTTTTTCAACACTGTATACAATAACATGCTTCTACATGCTATACGAAGTGGTTTTCAGGTGTTTCTTGGACATGTAAAATTTTGACATTTTAGCCATACTATAGCCTTGTGTTTTGTTCTTTTCTTTGAACTTGTATTTTATGGGTTTTTGGGCTGTTTTTGATGTTTTTTCAACACTGTATCCAGTAACATGCCTTTACATGCTATACTAAGTAGTTTTCAGGTGTTTTTTTGGACATGTCATATTTTGACATTTTCGCCATACTATAGCCTTGCTTTTTTGGTCATTTTTTTAACATGCTATTTTAGGAGTTTTGGGGCTGTTTGTGGATGGTTTTTCAACACTGTATAGAATCACATGACTATACATGCTATACTAGGTGGTTTTCAGGTATTTCTTGAACATGTCAAATTTTTAACATTTTCGCCATACTATAGCCTTGCTTTTTTGGTCATTTTTTCAACATGCTGTTGTAGGGATTATTGGGCTGTTTTTGGATGGTTTTTCAACACTGTATACAATAACATGCTTCTACATGCTATACTAAGTGGTTTTCAGGTGATTTTTGGACATGTCAAATTTTGACATTTTCGCCATACTATAGCCTTGCTTATTTGGTCATTTTTTCAACATGCTATTTTATGGGTTTTGGGGCTGTTTTTGGATGGTTTTTCAACACTGTATACAGTACATGCCTATACATGCTATACTAAATTGTTTTCAACTGTTTTATGGAAATGTCAAAGTTTGCTATTTTATGTGGTTTTCAGCAATTTTATGGACAGGTCATATTTTGACATTTTTACCATACTATAGCCTTGCTTTTTTGGTCATCTTTTCAACATGCTATTTTATAGGGTTTTTCAGCTGTTTTTTGGACATGTCAAATTTTGAGTTTTACACCATACTATAGGTGATTTTGAAATATTTTATGCTATGATATGTTTCTGCACTCTATTTATTGTTGTTTTAAGCTGTTTTTTGGAAATGTTATATTTTGACCTTTTTTGCCATTCTATAGTATGGCATTTTCGGTCGTTTTGTCGATAAGCCATATTATGGTGTTTTGGGCCATTTTTGCAACATCCTATGCTATGGCGTATCTGGGCATGCTATTTTATGTGGTTTTATGGGGTTTTTCAGCTGTTTTTTGGACATGTCATATTATAACATTTTTAGCAATACTATAGTACGGCATTTTTGGTCATTTTTTTACATGCTACTTTATGGTGTTTCTGTCTGTTTCTGCAACATCCTATGCTATGGCGTGTCTCTGCATGCTATTTAATGTGATTTTATGTGGTTTTCAGCTGGGGGTTTTTTAACATATCATATTTTGACATTTTTCCTAAAACTATGGTATGGCATTTTTAGTTGTTTTGTTTTTACATGCTTTTTTATGGTGTTTCTGGACATTTTTGCAGGGTCTCCCCTGGCATTTACTTGCAAAATGTCAAATCTCTAATTCACACATACAGACATGGAAGAGACTCAAATGACCACAAAGAGATGAATGACAAAAATAAGACAAAAAAAATTACCTCAAAGACACACAAACCCACAAAAAATGCATAATGCCTCCAAAGAGACACAAAACCATCTCTGAGTTTATGTGTCTTGCGGCTATATTGGAGATCAAGGAGATCAAAGAGACCAATTTGCATAACACATACCTCCCTACGCCTGCCTGTTTGGAGGTCTGTGCCTTTGAACGCGGAGGACAGAAAGATCCTTTCAACATCTTGTATTGAGTAGACACAAACAGCACTCATGTTCCTGCAGAGAGACACATAAGTCAGCAGATATACACAGACATAAGGTGCTATAAGAAACTGTTGTGAGGTCAGTAGAGATTTTAGCCTTGATTTTCAAAAACTGAAAAAAAGCTGAGCAGATGGAACTAAGCTTAGAAAGGAGAACTGGAGTTAACTTGAGAGAGGAGTTACATTTCTCTTCCTTTACTTTTGTGTGAACAGCTGTTTTTAGTTTTGATTCCCATGTCATGATAGTCTGCAGTTATGTCTGACACAATAAGTATCTCTGCTGTTCTATGAAAAGACACAACAACAGCAAAGTCATTCTGCTTTTTATGTCCCATCATTGTGGCTAACTTTAATTTGATGATGTTGGTCTAAGACTTTTTCCAAAATGGGTCACCAGCAAAACATTTCATTTGGCTAATGCTTTCACTATGATCACACTTACACTGTACTTAATGTTTGAGAGCATTTATTTTACCCAAACCTTATTAAAACTTGAAATGTAAAAGTGTTCTAAAACTTAATAATATCCCTTCTACCTTTTCTTGAATACATGTATGATAATGGATTCATACCATTCATTTCTGAAGAGTGCATAAACCCTGGTATCCTGCCAATGCTTTGCACGCACAGTAGCCACGTCCACCAGCTCAGAGAAATGCTGTCCGCTGTCAGGATCTCCACAAAAGAGCCTGGCACTCATCTGGGATGTCCAGCTGGACTGCAAGGTGTTCTTGGGACCGCCACGATCGGCCTTGAAGCAATAAATAGCTGAATGATCAATCAATCATGCATAATGCACATAGAGCAGCTACTTTGTGCATGTATCTGATGCTAAAAAATACATTTTCATAAAAATCAAGCTTGAAAACTTAAAATGAAAAATGCAACATTAATTCCACAATTATGCAGGTCTTACCATGCAAACCCGTGTCACAAAAGGGAGCCACATTTCACTGTCCAAGTCTGTCTCTCGGTTCTTTTCCTTATAGAAGGCATAAACTTTATTCTGCAAGTGATTGTCTTTCTGTTTGCTGATCACCAGACCAACATAGTGCTGCTCTAAAGACAGAAAGCAGTGTAAATATTTACCTATATAGTCTTAGAATATATGAAGTGAACATCATTTAACTAATGAAACTTCTCAAGTCCTTATAGAAAACTAATCTCAATGCAAATACCTTTATCATGGCTTGCCGGTGCAATACTGTTTTCCCCAAACCTGTGGATGCCAACATACTCTTGAGATCCAGAGTATGTAATATAGAGATCATGATCTGGGGATAATGCAAAGACAACACAGAATATTATTTTTTATAAAGTTATTATTTTTAAGTAAGCAGGATTGCTTTGCTTTTGTTTTGCAGCAAGCATTAGTTCACCTTTCAAATTCCAGATGTCAGTTTCTCCTGCATGAAAAACAGCTCACTGATAAGCAAAGTTAGAATGGCCGTGTACTTGCAGTGATGCCAGTAGGAATGAATAGCAGGAACAAGCAGGAAGCTCTAGCACCATGTCATTAAAAAGAATGTTGGCAAAAAAAGGCGACAGAATCATAGGAAAGTGTTGACATGAGTAAAGCACGTTAGTAGTACGCTGGAGGGTAGAGAGGTAAAAAAGCTATCACCATAGAAAAGATACTGTGTATACAGAAACTCACCTACAAGAGCAGATGCTTCACCTTCCTTTATGACAAATTCCCTTATGCTTTTATTTATTTCTTTCAGCTGACTGCACCTGGGTGACTGCTCTGCTAAATTCTATAAGAAAACACAGAAGGTCTTTAACTATCTCTGCTATTCTCAATCTGGTAGCAGAAATGTGATTGAATGATTCAGCATACCAAATTCATAAGCCCTATGCATTTTAAAGCTACATCTGAAAAACAACAACAACAACAACAACAACAACAACAACAACAACAACAACACAGAATGACCCCCTTGCAGTCATATGCGAACCACTCAAGTTGCACTTACAGTTTACATCCATGTCTTTGAAAACATGGATGCTTTACAAACATCTTCAACCTGGCAGCACAAAAGATCTATGCAATTAGCCCAAAGAGGCATTTGGTCAGATACTGAAATGTATCTGACATATGACATATTAACATATGACAATGACATATTACCATTTCAGTATCTGACCAAGTGCCTCCCCTTCTTTTCCTGAGTTATGACATTGAATAATGGCTGAAAGTGTTTAAAGCAGCATTATGATGTCACAGTAGAGTTGACCTTTCGGATATAAAATGTCATTACTTCATCAATGTATCCCATTAGACAATTGTGGGAACTTTTGTCATGATTTGCATATTAGCCAAAAACAGATTTGTGAGGCGACACTGACCTTTGACCAACAAATTCGAATCAGTTCATTCCTAATTCCAAGTAAATGTTTGTGACAGATTTTAAGATATTCTCTCAAGGTGTTCTTGAGATATTGCATTGAGAATGAGATGGATGCAAGGTCACGGTGACCTTGGACCACTAAAATCAAATGAATCGAAATGTTGAGTCCAAGTGAACTTTGTGCCAAATCTGAAGAAATTCCATCAAGGTGTTCTTTAGATGTTACATTCACATGAATGGGACTGCTAGACATATGAACGGTTAAGTAACCTGAAACATAATGCCACAGAGGCATGAACACTTGCAAAAACAGGAAGTGTTGCACTTCCTTGTTCTTTAAATAGTTATCAGTGACTTTTTTAACACAATGAAGAAGAATCGGTTTGTTACCATGAGCAGTGTTAACAGGTATGACTAGACACAGGAGCACCCCGCTGATTTTCCCCAGTGCTTTCACAGCAAAATAGACATTTTTCTTCAATTCTCAGTAACATATCCAGTACATCTCTGTAGTGTCCTACCATGTCACAGCACATTGTTCCCTTATCATTACTTCCACACAGAAACACTGTGTTGTCTTCGGACTTGTTATGGACCAGAGTGATGTTATAGTTGCAATTCTAAAGGAAAAAGGGCAAGAATTTTTGTAATGTTTCAATCAAATATGACCAACATATAACATGCTCTGCTGTTTGCTCTTATTTTAAATTATTTTACTGCTTTTACTCTTTGTGGAGGCCCATTGTTGATGCATGCAGTCCATGGCACGTGTATTTCCCGAGGAGTCTGGTAAGAGAAAAGATATAGGACAAGCATTATATTCCACATCCATATAAATTCATGCAATCTGTTTTTGGAACAGACTGTAGAAATTTGCACTGTAATGAAACAGTATGAGATGTTCACTACCTTCTGAGGATTTTGAAAGTCAAATGAATTCAGGTGTTTGCGTCCGACAACCATGACAATGCCTGACTTTCTTTGCAGAACAATCCCTACAGGTGCATTGTGTTCAGGCAAGGGTGACTTTTTCACTGCAGCCTCTACGATTAAAAAAATAATGAAAAAAACATTGGTTGTGCATGAGATAAGGTCATATTGTCCTTTTACAATGACAGCGTTGATCCATTGGTCCACCCCTAGTCCAGATTAAAGTATCTCAACAACTACAGCATGAATTGCCATGGAATTTTGTACAGTTTCCTCTATCTTTCCTCAAATGCTACCATGAGGTTGACATTTTTCGTCTTTTGTGAACTATGGTTTGATGGATTTCCATGAACTTTGGTGCTGATATGAGCGATCCTCAAATGGCAAATTCTTCAACAAATTCCAACTTTTTACAGACATTCCTGACTCCAAGATGAAGTACAAGATGAAGTAAGAAAGTGATTCTCTGACTTTTCCCTAGTGCCAGCATGAGGTTGTTTTGGGTGAAATGTCTCGACTTTTGGATGGATGATCATGGAAGTTGGAGTAGATATCCATGTCCTAGGGTGAATTGTAATGACTTTGATGGAAAGACTGTTTGTGAGTTTTTAATATCATATTTAAATATTACATATTTATGTTGCTTGTTTTGTCTAATCAGCAGCCAGAGACCAAAATGTATGCCATTTAGAATGATACTAAACAGAAAGGGGAAGCAGAAGTAAAGGAACATTCAGATTCATGCAATGGTATATTTTGTCTCGCATGGAAAGGAACAGCAATGACAATCTTGACATGGTCTCCAGTCTTCTATCACAAAAGTGTTTGCTAACCTTACTCTCCATCTAGTGAAGCTTTATAGCAGAGTTTCAGGAGCAGGACCACACCTCTACCGCACCTCAACCGCGCCTCTTCCGGCTTAAATATCCTCCTAACCCGATCTCCCCCTTTCGTTCTCGTTATTCTGCACGAGCGCGTACCGACACACCACGTAGCGTTTCGCTCTCAGTCGGCTGCGGTTCGCTCACTCACCCCTATTATGGATTCTGTCTCTCTGTCTCCATCGGATGACAACCTTCGGTCAAAGCCGTGACGATGGCCCTCGCCGTCTCCATCTGGCCGTGCAGGCGTCCTCAGGGTCCGACGCCGACAACTTCTCTGTCACATCCGTGCCGGAGACACCGACTTCGGCAGTGCAACCGGCCGCCGGCCCCTCGGTTGCCTCCATGGTCCATGTTCCACCCGGCTCCTCTCCGCTCACCATCCAGATGTACGGCTCGGCCGATGGTTCCTCTGCATCTCCTGGTCCACCACCCTCAGCGGAAAGAAGAGGACGCGGTCGCCCCCGTGCAGCCCTGCACCGCTGCGGTTCTCCTACTCCATCGCAGCGGAGGATGGTGACGGCCTCCCGCCGAAACTCGACTTCTGCCGCTCGGGCGGCCCGATGTCGAGCGACGAGCGCTGGAGCACCGTGTGGAGCGCGGCGTCACCGCGCTCCAGCGAGGTCTCCCGATTGCCGGCCGCCTTTGCAGACCGGGGAATACCGTTTCGCAGAACTGACAACAAGCTTTTTGATATCCTGACATCTGAGTGCTGCTCTGTCAACATCGGCGCTCTTCCGGGTGACGTCATCGCGGTGGCTCCCGTCGTGTGCCATGACGTCAGCACCTCGGTTAAAGGGCCGGTTCGTCTTCAACCACTTCCGGCGGCCCGTGCCGAATAGGAAGCGGGGACATGCTGCCTCGGGCGAGTCAAGTCAAGTCTAGTCAAGTAAATTTTATTCGTTGAGCCCATTATCACAAAACATGGTTCGCCTCAGTGGGCTGTACAGTTTACGACATCCCTCTGCCCTCAGACCCTCACATCACCCAAGGAATAACCCGCAAACACACAAAAAAAAAAAAAAAAAGAAAAAGTCGCTTTACCTCGGTCCCACCGGCCGCGGAGGTCAGGTTTGCCTGAGGCGTCTGATGTGTCGTGGCGCCCTCCCACTCCCGCCAGCTCACCTGACCTGGGATTCTCGACGCTGTGTCGCCTTGACTGTTCTCCCTCCTCAATTTGAGCAGCCCGCTCATGTTGGACCGCCTGGCACTGGGATGTCAGCGCCACTTCCTGCTCTTCCTGGCCATCCACAGCAGCTCTGTCCCCTTGGGGCACCTGGCACCGGGCTGCCGCTCAACCTTAGCAATTGCAGCATTTGTTTCTTGATGGAATTTCTGGCACCGGGGTATCGGTGCCCTCGGCCGCTTATGCTCGACAATCGCACCACTTCGCTCTTGCTGGGGCACCCTGCACCGGGATGCAGTTGTCCCCAGTCGTACACCCACAGCTTCCTGGTCTGTTGGGTTGTCGGCGTCCCCAGTCGTGCAATCCCAGCCACTGCACCAGTTCGCTCTTGCTGGGGCATCTGGCACCGGGTTGTCAGTGCCCCTCACCGTGCCTCCGAACGACCCGCAGCAGCCGGCCTTGGTTGAGACTCCCGCCTACGCCTCCCAACCCGTCTGGGCCGGGGTTGTTGGCACCGGGCTGCCACCGAATTTTCCCTCTCATCCTGTGCACAATGTCGTTTCGTCCACGGTTCTGGTCTCCTTTCCAATCGTTTTCCGTTGTGGCAGCCTTTGCCTACTTTCACCCTGGCCACAGCCGATCCTCCCTTCCGCCCTCCTGGCGCTTTCGTCTTTTGTCCATCTCCGGTTCCCTCCGATCTTCGTACCCAGATTCTTGACTGCACCGGGCCGCCAGTGCCCTCTACTGCTTAACATCGATGCCTGCAGCGGATTGCTTTGCTGGGGAGTCCGGCATTGGGATGCCATTGCCCCCGGCCGTGCATGCCCGGCAACCACACCACTTCGCTTTCGCTGGGGCATCTGGCACCAGGGTGCCGCTGCCCCCAGTTGTACGTTCACAGTGACTTCGACAGTTGGCTCTCCTTGGGGCATCTGGCACCGAGATGTCGGGGGCCCACAGACGTACGACATCGGCTACTGCAACGGTTCACTCTCCTTGGGGCTTCTGGCACTGGGCTGCCAGTGCCCTCTACTGCTTACCCTCGAAGCCTGCATCCGCATTGTTCCCCGGGGGGGGGCTTCCTTTCTCATCCGTTGCCTGTCGCTTCTTCCGTCCCGTCGCTCATGGCCTCCGTCTCTCTCGTTGCGCCCAGCCGCGCCGAGCTCTGGTTCTGGCTCCGTCTGCTCGGCGATTGGAACGATTCTCCTTCTTTATGACGATCACCTGTCTCATCCTCAGGACGTCAACTTTTTCGATGACGCGGCTCCGTCTGCCGGTTTTGGGGTTTTTTTACGATGAAAGTTGGTTCGTAGGCAAATGGCCCCAAGAGTTGGAAGGAGACTGCCAGGTCACTTTATCTGCTCTCTTTGAGATCTACCCCATCATCGTCACCACCACGTTATGGGGCCGTGAATGGAGTCGCCTATCTGTCCTCATCTACTCAGACAATCTCGCAGTAGTTTGACATCATAAATAAAGAAGTTCAGAAGCTTGGCTCCTCATGTAGACGCACACCCAACTCCGGTTCCTCCATATTCGACCTTGTCTTTCAACATCTAAACCCAGCTTTCATGCCCCTGATCAGGAATCTCAGAACACCATCATCAATAGCCTGTCCCCATGCAACTCTCTCTCCATATCGGTCGGCTTGGAATTGTTTCCACAACTTTCACGACATGCATAACATCACTTTTCCTTCATTTGATCTCATCACCTTAACCTGCTTCATCACCCACGGCCATTCTGTCTTGGGAAATCAAAACCCAGACAATCAAAGTCTACCTCAGCGGCATTTCGTTCATCTCTAAACTCCTAACCGGTAGTCATGGCCAGCTCATGGTCATCCCCAGATCACCTCACTGCTCAGAGGCCTCTCACACTAAGAACCAGCCCAAAATCCTCGTAGACTCCCATTAACCACGGATCTGCTGTCACGCTGTATCCACACCATCCGCTCCAGATATAGCATACCTCACGTCAACCAAACTCAAGAGGCAATGTTCATTCTCGCCTTCTTCCGTTTCCTCAGATGCTCAGAATTCACTGCTTCGACCCTTCGATACGATCCACGTCAGCACGCCTGCCTCTCGGACCTTTTTTTCTCTAACGACACCATAGTTATTTTTAAAAAGAACCAAAACCAACTAATCTAGCCAACCCACTCCTGTCTTCTACTTTAACATTCAATCAGTTCTAAACGCCTTCCTTATTCTCTCCAATTACTTACATTTCCGGACATCACAAAGCAAATCCCAAGATGACCCTCTGTTTGCATCTGAATCCGGCCAGGTGGTTACCGGCTTCTGGTTCCACCAACACTTCCGTCAGGTCCCGTCATTGTCAGGCATCTCTCCCATGAATTACTCCGGACATTCTTTCAGAATCGGAGCTGTCACCTCGGCTTCCCGCAGCAGTATACCGGAACACTTTATTCAGATCATGGGCAGATGGTCCTCCCAAGCTTATCACCGTTACGTCCGTTCCGACCTAAGAGATCTCAAATCGGCTTTTTCCTCTCTCATATAATGCACGCTTTTGGGGATCTGTCGTGCCCGGGAGCCACAGCGGATTCCCACCGAAGCTTCCCCACACCGCACTCAACCATCCATTCCAATAATCCAACATCAATGTTTATACCAAATCTACATTCACGTCAATAAATTGTTAAAATTAATTCCGATTGAGGTGTGGTCCTTGCTAGTGAAAAAGTGGTAAAGACAATCTGAAGGCATCTGGTGGATGGATGGAAAATGGCAATGGGGGGCGTGGGAATTTAGGGAATGTGGCTGTAGAGGACGGACAGAGAAACTGACTGTTACACTGTCCTATTTATTGTGCCTCTTAGAAGCTTTTTGGCTGGCTACTGCATAAATATCTGCTTTGTCTGCATCATGTCTCACGAACAACCCACCAGTGTGTTTCCAATCTTTAAACGTACTTTTGGTAACAGTCCTCTTTGACTTGGAAATTTGGGTACCATTTGGATGACAAAGACAACTTTCCGCACTGTTGTTCTTCTTATTGGTGCTTTAAGCAGACATTTGACTCATCACAGCAGAAAGTACAGATATTACTGACAACATTAACAATGGCTCTTTTCCTCTTTAAGAGTCCCGGTAAATCATTCAATCATCAAGTGTGACAGCAAGGGAGCATGCACTGATGCACTTAACTGGAATTTTGATATCGATCCTTTTTTTTTTTGTTTATATTTGCATGTTTCCTCATGTGTCATCATATGTCATCTGTTAAAAAGACCTGTTGTTCATGAAGTGAGAAAGTTCCCTAATTGGTGCAATAACTTGACAAGCTCAGTTTATACTGTTATTGTTCAGTAAATATACTTTTTTTAATTCTTTAGTTTTAATGTTACTATAATATCCATGGTGGCTGTGATAGTACATTTTGATTATATCCCAATGACAAAATAACTAATTCATCTATGATAACTTCTTAGAGTGGACCTCCTGTTTTCAGTTGACATGAATGTCCTACTTAGGGTTGGCTAAAATGTACTGCCTCATGTATTTGCTGATGACACATCTTCATATGAAAGTTTTTATATGTTAGACAAATGAACATCTTTCATCTATTTCCATATGGTTTCAGATGATAAAACTCTCAATAAAAAAAATCTGCTTTTATGATCTTTTGTAACAAAAAATTAAAAAAAAATAAAACACCCAAATACTCATCGAAATAACTCCTTGGAGTCAAGCAGACAAAAAAACAAACATGAAAATACCATATTGAAGTTGTCTGTAAAGAGACTGAAGTCAATTGGTATCTTTAGTAAAATAAGTACAGTTAATAATTCATGTATTTTAACTTTCTTTTTTTTTAATCTTCATATTAGGTATTGTAAAACTACGTTTGCCACTATATGTCCCAGTTATCTCAATAAGATATTTTTTAATTCAAAAGTCATTTTTGAGAATGATTAGCCTGCTAAAAGATGCCACTGATGTACTCTTCAGAAAACATTAATTTCTATCTATTTTTAATGTGACAGATACCAGACTTGTGCATAAACATGTGCATCTTACTTGTCTGTTTTTTTCACAACTTCACCAAAATCTTCCTTAGATATTCACTAATGTTCCACATAATGAGTTTTATTTTCCATATTGTTGGACTCCCTTTAAATTTACAAACACTTTACTTGATTATTATTTTATGTATCTTCACTTGTGATTATAAACTTTTGTAATTTGTACACTTCTATCAATTTTGCATCACTGCCTAGTCCAGAAACTTTGATAAATTGTTTTGATATTTTACTTTTTAATGTATGATTTTTGAGTATCTTGAGTGTAGGGGGGGTATACTCAGGTATACAGAGTATACCCACTTCTTTTTCAGAGTTTTTTTTTTTTTTTTTACAGTATATATACCTTTCAGCCAAAAAGCCACAGGAATATATAAGAGTATTCACTTCCTTCCTCAGTAACCTACCCAGCTACCTAGTAGTACATCCACCTCGTCTACTATACTACACCAAAGAGTATTTCCATGAGCTCTTTTGGCTTCTAACCTCTCCTGCACAATGCTCAAACTCTTTAAATTCTTACCATTATTTTTTTTTCTTTCTATTCACATATATGTGCAAAAAGGGAAATTAAACTAATAAAATTAATGATTTTAGAGTGTTTGTGTCTATGTAGTCAATCACTTGTATCATTGTCCTTCAGTTTTCTATCATGATTTAATTCCTACAGAAGAATTTTCAGTACTCTGATGCCTGGAGCTTCTAGAAACCTCATACTGTGCCAGAGGAACACTTCAGAAATTAAACTGAGGCAATGCAGCAGACCTGCTGTCTGCCAACATAAATTACATTCCTCAAAATATTTTAAAATATTTTGGGGTTTTTTTTTTCTTCTTAGTAGTCTTCCACGACGAGTTGCTGCATCATCTAAATTTCAAAACTATTTCATGTCTCAGCGTTGAAGAGAAATGCGATATTGTTCATACCTTTCTCCCCGAATGTCATCCTCGGTAAATGCGATAAGTCTCTGTCTGCCTCTGTCAAACTACAGAGGCATGAGAATAAGAAAAATAATGTTGAAAATGAGAGTAACATTCTTCTTCCACGGTATCAAATTGCGACGCTGCCTAACTGTAAACTTCAGCTGGGGGCGCGTCTATTTACTGGTGTCGAGTCGGCGTTAAAAAGCCCTGCCTCTAAACTCTCTGTAATACCATGAAGAGTCATCTTATAGGCATCGCGCAGGCTAAGTAACATAATTGCAGAAAGGTTTTCATCTTCTACTTCTTAAAAAATAATTTTAAAAAAACAAGAAATTATATATATATATATATATATGTATGTATGTATGTATATATATATATATATATATATATATATATATATATATATGTATGTATGTATGTATGTGTTGTAATTATTTAGTTATGTATGCAACGGCATTTCAAGAGAAACTCACGGTGAAGAGTAACAAGTCCAAGAAGTCCAAACAGACGTTAAAATAAATCCACAGAGTCGCTGAAAAGGAGCAGAGAGAAGTCCAGGCAGGCGCAGGTTTAGGTTCTGGTGGCTTTAAAACGATCCCGTGCCACATTTTGAAGTAACACAGGAAAACAGTAGGTGGGCTCGTGCACAAACCCACGCGAGAAACGGGAGTGGGATTGGGACAGCCAGGGGGTGAGCAGGTGTGTTGATTGGTGGAGCAGTCAGGTGATAGAAAGGACACCGGTGGATGCATGGAAAATGGCAGCGAGAGAGGCTGGGAATTTAAATTCATACATATCATCCTGTGGTCCAAAAATATTACTAAACATGAACAACTCTCTCCGCAAAACTACAGTGCTAAAACTCAAATGTGTGATGTCATAGAGTATTAAGTCCAGAGCTGCTCCTACACAATGAATAGTAAAAGATGCTAATGTTAACTTTTCTACATGTAAAGGTGCTCTGTACAGTGTAATGTCATGCAAATAAAGTCATTTGAATTTAAAATTTGAATTAAAGATGTTTTCGGTGAAACAGAGAGCAGTCAGGGCAGGGGAATGATAAGAATACACATGGACATTTTGTCTTTCTGTATTGAGAACACTACAGTAGAATAAAGCTCATTTGGGTATTGGTTTCTGGCATTGAGAGACAGGAGCTCATGTTCACAAATATTGACTGAACTCTCTTAAGGCATGGAAATAATATGCTGAAATTATGAAGTTAGGTGGTGTGTCATGTTGATTATTTATTCCAGCAAGTAGATATTTTTATTACATTTCTGATACAGGTGAAACAATACAAAAAGAAGTTAAAAAAAAAAAAAGAAATAAGCAATTAAATGAATATTTATTACTTAAATAATATAATATTAAATGAACACCATTATTAAGCTGCAGTGACAACTGATGATGCTCTCTGGTTAGTTCGTTTTTACCGATTTCTGATATGATCAACAGCACAAAGGTGACTTTTCTAGCCTCTGCTCTTTATGCAGACCTTTATGAAGTCCATCATCATGGACAACAAAGGGCCTATCACCTTTGGCTTATTGCCTGAACTAAAATTTCGATCAATGAATCAGCTGTAGTATACCTAAAGCTCCAGTAGAGGGCAGTGTAAGTTCATTGTTGACTGGCACCATCAACCTAAATAAGAATTTGACCTCACTCGAACCATTGGCTATGTTTGACTGTGACTTCCCTACAACCAAATGATATGACCAAATGACTTCACTTTATGGCTAAAAATTCTGAAATTTGTCCTCTATTTCTAGACGTCAACTGCTTCACATAAATACACATAAAAATATTCACAACATTTAACCAACCAATCAACAAAACCACTTTAACAATTTAGAATGGCATTTTAACACATAGGATAAAGAATTGTACAAATCTACATTACATTATCACTGGTCTTTATTGAACCCTGAAGACTAGTATTATTTTTTTTATTAAGATAGCAAACTTATATTTTGTTTTTTCAGTCAGACAGAATTGGGAGGAACTTAGAATCCGTCTATATGTGAAAGATTTAGAAGTAGTTCAATTAAAAACACTGCACAGAGCATGCATCACCTCCTCCAGGATGGATGGATCAAACCCTCTTAAGCTAATGTTGGCATGGTGGTGGGGGGCCCGGGTACCCCTGTTCTCTGTCTATCGTTCTGTCCAGCTGTTGGGGCCCTCTGGGATGTAGTCTGATAAATACTTTCAAAGATCTTTAACGTTAATGTGGCTTTACTTGCAAACTTGCTGGGCATCAGTGGCATAAATTGTATCTGAAAGTTTGTAGCATTAGCATGCCTTGCAACAAATTGTTTTTTTTTTGTTGTTGTTTTGGGTTGGGTTTTAGGTTTTAGAGTAAAAATGCGAGAAAGATGGGATGACATGCAGCAGTTTGCTAAGACTGGAAATGAACCTGCAGCTACTGTGGAAAGGACCTTTGTTGATGGTGCACCTCCTCTACCAGGTGAGTTACTGGGTGCCAAAAAACACATAATTATTATGAAATGGAAAGTAAGGAGGGCCGAATATTTTAACTTTAATAAATGGCTGAAGGAGTTTTTGTACCCTTAAAGCATGTAAGAAGCCGCTTTAGCTTTGACCATGTCAATCTCATGAAGGGCATCTATGCAATTTGGTTGGACTCTTGTGTAGGATTTTCTTGCAATTACTTTAGGTAAGGCATCTGTGCAACACTTGGATGTAAGGCATCATGCAATACTCTTGGGGCTTGTGGATCTTGGGGTGATACTGAAGGATAATTGTGCTTTAAATGTATATACGTGTGGCCTTGTCACTTGTGTTCTCTCAAATGTCCACAAGTTTCTTCTAAGGGAGACAATAAAGGCCAATCTAATCCAGTCTAATCTGCACCGGTATAACGGCACACAGTAAGGTACATTTTGGACTCACAACATCATGCTCTCCTCTCCTTTTAACGTAACAGTGTCATTGTTACACTCGCTTTTGGTCTATTTTTATAAAAGAATGTTTATTTTAAATGAAGAAGAAGTATATTTAAGGGTTGGAACGAAGTCTGTCTTAATGTAAGATTATCTGCATGCATGTGTTCCTGGTTATGTGTCAAACAGAAAGGCAGGCAAAAAATATTTGTATTGCTCATTGGTTATTTGGTTACCCAGCAATCGTTACTTTGTTTTTCTCACAGAGAACAAGCAAAGACAGATCACTAAATCAATCATACATTCAGGCAGCAAAATATGGTAAAACTCTTCATAAGGATAGCCTTGTAAACTGAGATTCTGTTATCTTTACTTCTCCGTAATCAAGACATTGCATGCTTTATTTTTATTTAATACAAAAC